>NC_092050.1:159422832-160028458 GCF_003086295.3 Arachis hypogaea
AATGATATATGTATATGTCTTCCCTGTCCCATAATGTTTTGTTGAATGCCCTTCCTTTTATGCCTCTTTAATTTATAAATGTCATGTGTATATCTTATCAACTTTAATTAGTAGTATTATTATTTTTCCATCTACTTTTTCTTTTAGACAACAATATATATCAGTAAATAACTAAATATAATATCTTATTTATTTTATATATAGATATAGATTATATACAGTGTGTAGACTATGTTTTCATTTTCGAAAAAAACCCAAAATAGTCCCTGACAATTACTTCGAAAGACAACGAGACCCTTGATAAAAAAAAAAACCCAACCCGACCCCTGACAATTACCTCGAAAGGACAACGAGGCCTCTGTGTCAAAAAAAATTAATGTTATTTTTTTTGGCACAGGGACTAATCAGTCCCAAAAAAAAATATCAAGAGCTGAATTTTGTGTTTTTTTTCTTGAAGGCCTCGTTGTCCTTTCGAGGTAATTGTCAAAGGTCGGATGGGATATTCACTCTTTATTTTCATGTAATAATGTGTAATTGTTTTCAACGTTTAGAAGCTAAGTGATTAATTCAGTTGGTAACTTATGGTCCTTTACCAATCAAGAAAGAACAAAGAGTAGTTTATATTTGAAACATTAGATATTTAGATATCGACTTACACTTTATTTATCATTATAAATAAATATGAATTTATTTCTTAAAAAAGAGTAAAATATTTATTAATAAATGTTCTGTAAGTTTTTTTTTTAATAAGTTGGATAATTCTCTATTCTAAATATTATACTATCACAAACTCACTCATACTACACACTATATATATACACACAACACTTTAAGAGTTCTTATTCACTACTTGATGTCATCTAAAGTTTCGAATCCGAATATAATTACTTACAAGTTACAAGAGTTAAATCTCAATTTGGTCCCTGAAATTTAGCCCGATTCTCAAAATGATCCCCACAATTTCGTTGGCCTCAATTAGAACTCCTAAATTTGCAATTGTGGCTCCAACTTGCCCCTGCGATCATCTCCGTCACCAGAATGCTGATTTGATGCAATTGCATGACACGATGGACACTACTTAAATGTCGGCGCATTGGTTTCGCGCCCAAACCTTTTGGAAACCACGTCATTTCAGTTTTTTGTGGGTTAAAACTCTTTTTCTTTCCACTACGACGATCATAAGTTGCCAAAAATTAAGAAAATTCTTACACTACGTGGTTTCCAAAGGGTTTGCATGCGAAACCAATGCGCCGTTGTTTAAATAGTGTCCATCATGTCATACAATTGCACTAGATCAGCATTCCGATGACGGAGATGATCGCAGGGACAAGCTGGAGCCACAATTGTAAATTTGGGGGTTCTAATTGAAGCCAACAAAATTGTAGGGACCATTTTAAGCATCAGGCCAAATTTTAGGGGCCAAATTGAGATTTCACTCCAAGTTACAAGACAAATAAATTGTCATTGCCTCGACCCCAAATGTTTTGTATTTGTTTTTTTGGTATTAATATTTATTGTTATTATCGTTCTTTTGGGCCAGCCTGTTCTTTTGACATAGTTTTGGACTTTTGGATCAGCCTCGAACAGGCTAGTGTGTGTGTTTTATATTGTATGAAGAATGAATCATCATATTGTGCAAAGCCCAAATCCATATATAGTACGACCCGGACCAAAAACCAAAAACCGGATTTTTACAAAAAAAGATTGTGTTGGATAAACTACAAGAAAATGGTGTGTCGATTGTTAAAAAGACGTTGATGTTAATGCCCAAAAAAAAAAAAAAAAAAACATTGATGTTAAAATAATATCTACTATAAAGAGAGTAGATTTAGCGGGACAGATATAGTAATAATTTCAGTAGATTTTTTATTAAAGTAAGTAGAAGTTTGGTCTCTCACTCTTGTGAATGGAGAATATTTTTGTTTGTTTGTTTCGTATTTTTGGTTCGTATATTTCTTATGTATGAGTGAGTCTGCGAATGTGTCTATGAACATGCTTCCTATAACAAAGACATAATAAAATCATTAATAATAATAAGAAAAAGTACGAGGAGCCAATGAAATATTTATACAATATGTACAATAGAGATTTAGGGAGTATTAGAAATATAATCATTAGTGTTATCTTTTTCCATCAGCTGAAACTTTTGGGATGAGTAGTATCATGACATTGTATTAAAGCGCTAGATTCGAAAGGTTAAGAGTTCGATCCTTAGTAAACCCTAAAATCAATTTAAGCGGAATTCTAATAATAAATATATTATCTACTGCAATATAATAAGTAGCCAATAAGTAGTAACCACTAGTTTTAGCTTTGTAAATACGCCAATTATAAACCTAAATTCTAATTAACTACTTAATTATAGTGCTGTGCCATGTATTATCACTTTCTTTGAAAAATAAAAATATATTTAAAGAAAGCGAATACATATATTGAAGGCTTATTAGAATCTTATATTATACTTATATCAATGAATTATATTGATATCCCATAAGAGAATTAGGCTGGCCCTTGAAGTTATTATAGATACATTAGTGTTATTAGGATCTTCCAAATCTAGTGGCTTAAAAAGATAAGGATGATTAAGGTTTCTAAGTGCGAATCTAATTATTATATATATTGTGGAATCAGAACCTTAAAAAAGTAATGCGTTACAGGTCGGAAAAAGGGAACTATAAATATAATAATGAACTAATTAAGAAAGTATTATTGCTAGATTAATATAGTAATTAATTGCTCCAAGGTTAAAAGCAAGAAGCTAAATATATGAGCCAAAGAAAAAGCAACAGAATAGAGAAACCGTCGTTAATGAATATGCATATATATATACCTCTAATTATATATATGCATGCTTCTTGAAATTTCATAACAAGTAAATGCCAATTGAATACTTAACACACAGATAGGATTCAAATATGTCATTACAAGTCTATTCACACATCACATGTTTTGTTTTCTCAATTTCTAAATCAATCTATCCAAGAGTTAATCTTATCTATAACCACCATTAATAATTTGCTATATATATAAAATAAAATTTAAATTCTTAATATTTGTTTAACTAGACAATAAACTGACTACTTGACTAATTTGAATTAGTTACTTATTTAGGCAACAATTAATATCATATATGAACAATTCTAAGGATGAGCACAGGTCGGTTTGATTCGGATTTATAGTAAAATTAGAATCGAACCGATCAAAATATAATTGGTTCGGTTTGGTTCGGATTTGCGATTTTTTGTACATGTAACCGAACCAAACTAAACTGATTAAAAACGGATTGGTTCGGTTCGGGTAATTGGATACCCGATAACTTTGAAATTCATAAAAAAAAACCAAATTTTTATCTTAAAAATTCAACAAGTACAATAAACATGTAACATTAATAGAAATAATCCAAACATGTTAAACACCAAATACATTAAAAACTAAACTCATTAAAATCCAAACATATTAATAGTGAATAATCATTGTCTAATAGAAAAGTCATATATATATATATATATTTTATTTAATTAATATATGATCAGGTTCGCAGGTTAGTTCGGGTTCCGCACCCCCAGAACTGATATCCGAACCAATTACTAACAAAGGTCACCGGTTTGATTCGAATTGGACCCGATTACCCATTGGTTCCAGAACCAATTTAATAGGTTCGATTTGAATTCGGACGGATAATTAGGTACCCACTAACTGTGCTCACCCCTAAACAATTCAAATGTTTATTACTTGTGATGATTTTAGGTGAAGTAAATAACCAAGTTTAAAATATTGCATTAAGTTCCCAACCAAAAAGATTGCATTAAAATTGTTCTCACAAGTAGGCCTAGCTAGGAAGTTAGTTAATTGAAGATATAAGCAGATGAAGATGAATGGGGTCTATGCTTGACTTAGTGGATAATAAGCATTTAGAGAGTCAAAGATGATACATGTGTGGACCATGTGAACTTAATTATTACTTTAAAAAAGATTATTACGTACCTAACTGGTGCAACTTTAAAGAAACAAATATATATATATATATATATATATATATATATATATATGAATATTGAAGGAAGCAGTTATAATATTTTCTGGTCCTATTAGAGATCGATGAGTGCTAATTGCTGATGCAATTGTGCATTCTTCCACCACTTTCAACAAGTAATTATTATTTCTTTTTCTTGCAAAATATATTATATATATACATACACCAGCTTTTCGTTCATGCTTGATTATTGGTGCAACGGTGCCAATATATGCTAGTTATTTATGAATAGATAGAATATAAACTAAATTATAAATTATATTAAGTAGTAATTACGTATTATATTAAATAATTTAATTAATATATAATAATTATATAAAAATATAAATTTCATTTTGGTTAAATTTTCAGCTAAAAATTTATAAAAATTTGGATATAAATTTTTTTTAGTATTATTCTCAAAAATAAAAATATATAATGTTAAATTTTAGAATGGTGGATTCACTTTTCTCAAAGTGGACGAGAGATTTTTTTAATTTCTTTTTAAATTATTCCAAAGCAGCAAGAAGTTTTTTTTTTTTAAATTAGAAAAAGTATCTAACTTTCAGTCTTTTTTAATATATATATATATATATAACAACAGATAAATACATATACAACAAACAAATAAATGATTATATATAAATCAATAATTAAATTATAACAGTAAAAATTAATTATATTCATTGTTAATTATTTACAACTAAATTAAAATATATCAAGAAATAGTTATTAAGTTTATAAGAGTTATAAAATATTATATTGTTATAAATATTATCTAAGTTAAAATATAATAATCTTTTTCTAAGATTTACTTTGATCGATGTTGTTATTAAATTTGTGGTTCAAAATAAAAAATAATAATTTTATAGTTAATATTTATCAATAAACTAACACTATAAAACACATTATGTTATACATAGATTAATACATATGTTCTAATAATTACTATAAATTTATGTGTATAGGATAGTTGAAATATATGTATAGTATGATAAGTTTGTAGTGTTTATTAATGAATATTAACTATATAATAAAGCTCAATTAGCTTAATGTAAAATAAAAAAATTACAAATGTTTTAAGTAATATCAATCAATTTACGTGTGAAAATTATTTTTTTTATAAACTGCTATAACTTATCAAGAATTTTGCCTTCCACATAAATTGCTATATGCAGTGATGATATATATATTTTATACTATTTTTAAATACTCCTAACTTAAAAAATATTTTTTTTATACTCACTTCAAATATTCACACTATAAACCTTTAAAATTAACACTAATAAAATACATACTACTCTCCATCATGCTTTAACTCATTTTTATATTAAAAAATTACTCTGTTAATACTTTTATCAACTCGCTTCGATAAATCACTAAAATTTTTATCTACACCACTCAAATTCTACCAGATAAAAAAAAAAAAAATGACGTGCTTGCTCAGCATCTCGCTCAATCTACGAGAAGCATGGCAGAACATGAACATTTCGCAAATTCAAAAATATCTGGCAGTAGACAAGATTACAATGTGAATTTTGTGTTAACCACGAGAAGCACAACTCACCATATGCATTTATCTCACTCCTATTTTACTCACATGCACAACACCAACACTAAAATAATTTCCGTAAATTTTCTTCTAAAACATCGTTGCTTTAAAAAATTTTATAATTTTTAGTAGGGTGTGCATGGCCTGGTCTAGTTCTAAGATTCGGTTCAGTCTCGAACACTTTAAGAGCTAATTTGGTGTGATTTTTATCGGGTTTAAGGCCGGATAAGGATCTAAAAAATAGACTCGATCATTATTTCAGGATCCGGGCTATATCTCGGGTCACCCGAACTCAGCCCGGTAACTCGGTCATCATACACAATTTATATTTTGTGTTATTAAGGATGGATGATGGTTATTCTTACGTGGAATTTAAGTATTGTAAATCTTAATATTTTGTGTTATTAGTTATTATAAGATTATAAGTTAATATTTTATGTTTAAAATGCATAAGATTTTAGACTAATGAATAATATTGTGTTATTTATATTGATTTAAATATTTGATATTATTAGACAATATTAGTATTGATTATGGTTATGCTTTAATTTCAGACAAGAGTTGGTTCTTGTTATATTTTTCTAAGTGAATTTTACCATGTCAAATAATAATTGGAGTCTTGAAAATTTGGATATTTTCACATGCTAGCTTATAAAAAGGTATAAAGGTAATGTAATGTTAACAGCCCGATTTTCACCCAATTTTTATTTCGGATCTAATAAATAGACTCGGTATATATTTCAGGTCAGATTTAAGTCCAAGCCATGCACATCCCTTAATTTTTGGCAAGCCATAAACAATATTTTCTAGATGTCGAAATATTAGTCACGTGATCCTCACGTGTCATTCACTGCACCGCGTCTCAACTGGCAAGTCTCAAGTCTTACCTCTCAACACAATGTAAAAGTCAACCATAAGGGCAAAATTGTAACATCACAGGAAAAGTAAGCAACGTTGAGTCCAAGTTGGTATCAGTTTTAATTCCATTTTCCTAAGATAACAAGCAAAAAATAAATAAATAATTTTTGTAATTAATAGAAATAGTTAATAGATAATAGTGATTAATTAAGCAACTTTATTATTTTGTTGTGGATTGAATAAATGCGTTTTCTGCGTGTCTTTTTGAGGTCAGAGGCTGTGTCACGGACACGGAAAGAGAGAGAAAGAAAGAGAGAAACCATTGCTAGAAATAATGGTAAGCTTCTTCTTCTTCTTCTTCTTATTCTGATTTTCCTCCCTTTTCTTCAATGTTACTTTCAGTAAGTTTCTTAGTCTTTTGCAGCTGAACTTCCACTTCCACTTTGTGTTGGGAGCTTCAAGACCCAGAATATTTTTTGTGGTATAAGTAGCAGTTTTCTCAAGTTTCTTCTTCTGGGTTCTCTTTGAAGCTTCTAAAATTTCCATTTTTGTTTTAGTTTCTGGAATTCTCATTTGGGTTTCATTTGGTGTAGCATTTAGGTAGGTCTCTTGTTTTATTTTATTTTTTAAATAATTCTTTGATTTTGATTTCTGCATTTTTTTTATATTTTTTCAATTTTTAGGGTTCTGTTTTTTTGTTTGCACTTTGCAGTTCTTATAATCTGAGGCTTGTAGTGGATATTTCAGATTTTAATTAAATAAAATAAAAAAAAATTGTGTTATAGATCTTTGAGCGTGGAGGGGTTAGGGAGCCTAATTATCATTAAAATTCGGTATTGGGGGTTTGTTATTATTAATATCTCACCTAAACCTTTTAATATTTTCATTTCAGCTTTATGTCAATGTGTGTGCCTGCTCCTGTCTCTTGAATCTTGAGAAACTTTCTTTGCCAAACCAAATAGTTTTCTATTTTGAAGGAAAAAGAAAAGTATATAAAGAAATTGGGCAATTAGATTCCCTTCTGCTCAATCATGCCTATGAAATAGGTTACAATCACATATATTAATACAAAGTATGTAGTAGCTTTTTATGCTTTTGATCTGACTCTCTACTTTGCCCTTTTGCCTTTTTATTTTTGTTTTTTACTTTTTCTTTTTCCTCTTTGTGGTAGGGAGCTTGGTTAATTTTTTATGCATGCAAAGTGCAAACTTTTTGTGGTTAAATTCCTATTTAGATAGAGTTTAATTGCTTTTTATGAGAGATTATATTTAGGAGGTTCAACTGCTGAAAATATGTTTCTGAGAAAAGTATGATTTAGTGATTTGTGCTGCCTTTAGCCTTTAGTTCACGTGAGGCTTCCCTTTTTTGAGATTCCCCAATTGATAAATAGAATTGAAGCTGGTATTTAATCTTAGGTTTGCTTGATTTGCAGCGCTTCACACTCCCAAGACTTGCAAGTTGTTGCATCTTCTAACTAGATTGGAACATTATCCGCTGAGTGGTGTTTATCTTGTTTTGAATTGTCAATTGTTAAGTGTATTATAGCAAATGTCCTTCCGGAGTATTGTTCGTGATGTGAGGGATGGGTTTGGAAGCTTATCAAGACGGAGTTTTGATGTAAGGCTTTCCGGCCATCACAGGGGCAAGTCACATAGTTTGGTCCATGAGTTGCAGGATCAACTGCCGGTAATACAGAACAGCCAGTGGGCTAGTCTTCCGCCTGAGCTTCTCCGTGAGGTTGTTAAAAGATTGGAAGCAGATGAGAGTACATGGCCTGCTCGTAAGCATGTGGTTTCGTGTGCCGGTGTGTGCAAGTCCTGGAGAGAAATGTGCAAAGAAGTCATTAACTGTCCTGAGTTCAGTGGGAAGATTACTTTCCCGGTGTCCCTGAAGCAGGTGAGACTTTTTCCTTTTGTAATCATGTACTTGAATTCAAGGAATATTGGGATGCAAAAATGAAAGAATTGTATATTGTATTGCTATTTGTTTACAAGTATATATATATATATATATATATACCGGAGTACGAGAGTAGTACATAATAAATTACACATTAGGTATATAGCATAAGGTATGCTTTAAAAAAATCATCATGATTGAGGACGACCGAAGTATAAATTTTGTTCATGAGCACATAAATTTGCATTTTTGACTTTTGATTGTCTTTTATTTTGCAGCCTGGTTCTAGGGATGGACTCATCCAGTGTTTCATCAAGAGAGACAAATCTAATCTGACTTATCATCTATTCCTTTGTCTTAGTCCTGGTAAGCTCAATTTTTACATTTTGACACACATATATATGAGCTGATCTGATTACCATGTTTTATGATTGATTTCGATTTTTATATCTATGTAATATTTTAGCTTATACCTTTTAATGTACGAAATAATGAATAGTTTTGTAGCACCATCTTATTTTAAGGGCTAGAAATCTTGTTCATGATGTATGAGCCAAATCTTGTGTTCAATCCAAGGTGGTTGTGCAATCTTCGGTGGCGTCATTCTCCATTGGATCATTATATTAGGTTGATCATGAATATATCTGTGGATGGATCTGCTAAAATATATCTTTGTAATAGTGTTAATCATTTCCCCCATATTTTGTCAAATTTAATTTTCGTTTGTAAAATTGATCTGCCTCTCTATTGTTTTCTCCGATTTACATTGGCCTATTATTTTGTTAATGCCTCCTTTTGGGCTTAGTTATGTTGCTATGGGACTGAGTACTTACAGGTAAGAGTTGATGCCACTCCTAACATTAGTACAAGGATTTTGTATTATCCTTTTCAACTTTATTATTACGAGCATAGTGTCTGATTGCAGATTCGGTACATGTTGGCTTGTTTCAAAATGATGTAATGTGTGATGGTTGAGTTGATTCTGTGCTGCTGAGATTATCTGGAATTAGAAGCAAAGCTTCATTTTTCTGGTTCTACCCTAATTAACAATAAATGAATTTGCCGTTTTATAATTAATTCTTTGCTATGTCGGCAATTCAAATGCCATAGATAGTTCTGCATTTTGAACTAGCAACTGCATTGCTACTACTTCATTTCAATATCATATAAAATATAAATATGAATTTTGCACATTTATGGACTTAGATTTCATTGTTTCCGGGACAAGTTTTGAACTCAACTGTTTTGGCAGCACTGCTTGTTGAAAATGGGAAGTTTCTCCTTTCGGCCAAACGTACCCGAAGGACAACTTGCACGGAGTATATTATATCAACAGATGCAGATAACATATCAAGATCTAGTAGCACTTATATTGGAAAATTGAGGTATTTCATTCTCCCTTCTTAAGTTCTTACATAGAGAACACTTCCATTCAGAATCTTCCAAGAATGGATGTAGTAGAAATCAATCTCTTTTTATAGTCTAGCATTCCATACTTACAGGATATGAATTTCCCCTCATTTCAGGTCAAATTTTCTTGGCACCAAGTTTATAATATATGATACACAGCCCCCATGTAGCACTGCCCAGCTTTCGCCACCGGGCAGAAGCCGTAGGTTTAATTCAAAAAAAGTTTCTCCAAAGGTTCCCAGTGGCAGCTATAATATTGCTCGGATCACCTACGAGTTGAATGTCCTTGGTACTAGGGGTCCACGTAGGATGAACTGCACCATGCACACAATTCCTATGTCATCCCTTGAGCCGGGTGGCTGTGTCCCGGGCCAAGCAGAGCTAATTCCCCGTAACCTCGAGGATTCCTTCCGGAGCATCTCCTTCTCATCAAAATCGATTGACCGGTCATCGGAGTTCAGCAGCACTAGATTCTCCGACATAATTGGGCTAGGTAACGAAGGGGAAGAGGGTAAAGAAAGACCTCTAGTTCTGAAGAACAAGGCACCGAGATGGCACGAACAGCTTCAGTGTTGGTGCCTCAACTTTAGGGGAAGGGTGACAGTCGCCTCCGTCAAGAATTTTCAGCTTATTGCAGCAACACAACCTCCGGCCGGCACTCCTACGCCGTCGCAGCCGACACAATCCTCTGACCATGACAAGATTATTCTTCAGTTTGGGAAAGTTGGTAAGGACATGTTCACCATGGACTATAGATATCCACTTTCTGCATTTCAAGCTTTTGCCATCTGCTTGACTAGCTTTGACACAAAACTGGCATGTGAATAGTGTGAGAGAGATACATGGTAAGAAAATAGGATTCAATCTTCATTAAGTTCATAGTACTGTACACCTCATAGTTTAAAGTGTAAAGTACAGAACAATCTGTGCTCAATGTACAATTATATTTTCCTTGTATCTTGTTTCTTCTTCTTATTTTTTCTCTCCTTTTTTTTTTCTTTTTACTACCCTTATGTTAGTATGCTACAAACGGTGTCTGGAAACATAGTTGTTGCTTATATGCATGATGAGGGAAAAGGTGTGTAGACATCATAGGATTGAGGTAATGGAAATGTGGGAGCCTTCAGAATATTTGGATTGATGTGATTGCAGCAAATGTAAGTGCCAAAATATCCTTATTTCTGAGTCTAGTAGTAATTTTATTACTTTAAATAAAGAATTGTACCTTAGAGGCACTAGAATTGCTTCCGAGGCAATTAATTTTAATATTGTGTATTCATATTCATTCTCTTGGAAAATCAACTAGTCTAATGGTAAGGTGTATTAAAATCAAAATTTGTGATACTAGTTTGAAACAAATCAACTAGTCCTTTTGATACTAATTTGTGATATTAGTCAAGATTGAAGAATTCGTGCATTTGATTTACTTGGATTGTGCTAATTATTGTTGTTTAAATTCATGCACACCAAGTGTTCAGTGATATGATTCTATAACTTCGGTCAGTTTTTTAAACCGGCGGAACACTTTTTGCTAGTGATATGACTCTATAACTTCGTTCAGTTTTTCAAACCGGCGGAACACTTTAAAACCTCGCAAAACTAAAAAAAACTCCCGCAATTTAGTGCATTTTTGTAGTGTATATAAATTTGTAAATTTATATTAAAATAATAAAATTTTAATTTTAAAAATTAAATTAAATAAATATTATATCATATTTATTTTAAAATAAATTATTTTAAAATAAAATAATATTATACGATATAAAAAATATTAATTGAAATATAAAATTATAATATGACATCATTAATTTTACTCTAAAACATATTTTTATTATAAAAAATAATTTTGGATCGGAGCGGATTGAAGTCACCCGAAATATAACCGAAGCTAACCCAAAAATGACATCGGATAAAAATTATAAACGCAAAAAGATATGACCGATCTTGAACACTCCTAAATTGAGGGGTATTATCAAAGGAATGACCTTTTTATAATGCAAATTCATATAAATATAATGAAAAAAAATCATGTAATTTTCAATGAGTGGTAGGTAGATACTAGTTTCCATCAAATTTATTCTATAATATATTTTATTTGTAAGTTGTAATGTACTATGTAAATTGCTTGATGCATATTCGTAGTTTGTAATATTAGTTTGGTACTGCATTAATGCTTATGCCTATCTAATTTGAATTTAGCTTCTTTTTTTTTTTGTGCTTTTGGGGTTTTTGTCCCGTTTCAATAGAAAAGAAACAAAAAAAAAAAAAAAACTTGCATCAAGCCATGTGAACATTCATGTCAACAGTCACTTAACATTGCTTGTTACTAAAAAATTATTCGAAATACTAATAATTTGACTCATTTTTTTAACTTCTAAGAATTGTTTTGAATCTAAGAAAATCTCACGTGTATATTATATAGATCAAAGTGGGTTGTAACTAATTATTTTCTTAAATACATCAAAGGAATGTCAAAAGTCTATGTGTACATTAAAAAAATTAGTAATTAAATTAGTTATTATATATTTATATATAAATGTATGTATTATTTAATTTATTTTTAATATATATTTTATATTTAAATATATGTTTTATACAGATGACTATTTTTTTTGTTTACATATGAAAAATACTAGAGAATTATTAAAATTTATTATTTTTGTCATTACTTTTAACAATTATCAAATTCTTTTAATCTAGTAATCTAATAACATAATTTAGCTCATATTTTTAAACATTAATAACTAACAACTGAATAAAAAAAAAAATTATGATAATTCTCTGACATTTCTGATCTCCTTACATATACCATGATTGAAGGAATGCCTATAACTAATGTTCTCTAAAGAAAACAAAAAAAGATAAAAATCACACATACATAGATAAAATTATGTAAAAGTTTACAAAAAGAATAAATATCTTTTTTTGTTGCGGTTCTTTAGACAAGAAAATATTTTGTTGCAGTTATGACCATGTGACAATTAAAAGATGACCTAACTTTTTCGGTGAAAATAATAAATAAATAACCTTACTCATATTATTAAAAAGGGATATATATTTGGTCCTACAAGGAAAAAGCAAACTTCAAGCTAGAATCTTATAAAATAAATAACAGAAGTTTCAAATCAAAGTCCTTTCTGATGAAACTTTAGTAGTAATTTTCCAAATATTTTGTGTGCGACCGTGTGATTTCAAGTACAATACTGAAGAGCAGTTCAGTTAGTTATCTTTACCAATTATCAACTAACTACCTAATAATGTGTTGGAAAATTTTTTAAATATATTAGAAGGTGAAAATTCAGGTGAAGTCAACTTCACTTGAAGTTGATATCTGAGAGCTGTTAGATGAAAATTTAGTCAAATCATCTAACGGGTCTCAAATATCAACTTCACCTGAAGTGGACTGCACCTGAGTTTCCATCATTTTAAAAATATCAATATCCTAATAATTTTAGTTGTTAATATCAACTAATATATATTATATATTATATCTTTTCCATATGTAAATAGTTCACAATTTTTCTTTTTTTCCATAAACAGAATTACATTGGTAAAATCCTCTAAATTAAAGTAGTTCTTGCCTTGTTGGCACGTGGAGAATTCATTAATTGTAAAAAAAAAAAAAAAGTGAATAAAACTAAGGTGATGGTGAAAATAACAGTGAGAGATAGTACCATACAATAAATTGCTGGTTAAATGATGTGTCACCAAGTTAGTGGAGTTGGGACCAATGTTTCATTATTATTTTGACAGACACATTTAATGAATGGATGGGAACTCACCATAGCTTTCGGTAACAAACACCATAAAAGGATGTCGATTTTCACCCAACATGTTCCAAATTCCATACAAACAAAAACCACATTTCATCTCTTGCTTCCATACCCCAATTATAGTTCAATATTGCTCTAATTTTAACTTCCTTTTAAGATGTTTGGATAATGTGAAGTTGTTTTGTAAAATTATTTCTGTGAATTTAATTTTTTAAATTTTTTTATATATTTTAACCATCCTTACCAAATCCAACAACTATCTCAGTTATACAATAACTAACATTTAACAAACTTATAGTCATCATTATCATGCATATTCATGGAATATCCTTATCATACTTTCCCCTCATCACACTCTTTTTCTTTCCAAAGCTATGACCAAAGAACATGTATTATTTGAGGGCATGGTGGTTGCAAATATGCTACCATTATCTAAGGGGCAAAAAAAATATATATTATTTAGTCAAATTAAAGAAGATTATTCTTAAAATCTTATAAATTCATCATCAAATACTTGAAATTCTACACAAAAAAAAAAAAAAAAAAATTAGGCCCAGATTTTGATAAAGCATAAAAATACAAGCACACAGATACTCATATATAGCTCTAATCCGGACCATAATATTTATAAAAAAATGAAAAAAAAAAAAACATAGTATAAACATTAATTAAATTAATAAAAAAACATATATATAAAGCTAGGTTTGCTGGACCATTTTATATAATAATATTTAATTACTGATACATGTGTACTTGGGCAATAATACAATAATATGATGATGTATATATAAATAATAATAAAAAAAGAAAGCATATGGGGTTATAACCCCTGACAGACTTACGAGAAGTGAGCACTATTTGGTACTTTGAATTTCCAGAGAGATACATATAATATATATATGCTTCTTGTTGCTGATGCTGCCGCCTCTTGATCTGATGAATGATTACATAAGCTTTTTAATTTGGACTCTCTCTTAATCTCATTGCTCATGGAGACTTAAGCTTTAATTTCATGATGCTAATAATAATAGGATACTAAAGTCAGAAAATAATGTATCCCTATGCTTCCATGGTGGTGGTGGTGGTTGTGGTGGTGGAATCAGCCTTGCGGAGAGAACACAGGATGAGAACAACCTCTTCCACCACCAGTAGCAGTAGTTGTTGTTGTTGTAGTTCCTTCTCTCCATTCTCTTTCTTTCTATCTCTTCTTTCTCTCTCTCTTTTCTCTTTCTCTTTCTCTTTCTCTATTTTATTATAATATTGGGGTGGGGGTGTGTATATATATTGGGTATAAGGCATAGTAAATTTATATTTTCAATTATTTTGTGTAAAATATTGTTTTTATTAATTATTTAGGGTTCATTCTTAAATGTTTTTTTTTACTAAGTACTCGTTATTAAGTAAAAATATTTAAAAAATTGTACTCTTTATTAATTAAATAAAATTTATTTTTTATTATTATATTTATATCATTAATTAACTCTTGCTAATTAAGTCAACTATTTTTATTGTCAATGAGTTATAACTCGAATGACATAGTCTTCTCATACTCAATTACAATAACGATACATCTTTATGAAAATACTATCATCACATTAACATCGGTTACTATATATTTGTGTTTATTAAAATCAGTCACTATATATTCATTTATAAAATCATTTAATTTTTTCATAGATTAAGAAACCAAACAATAGAATAGATTTATAAAATAGTCCGTGTGAAGCGCGAAAAACACCTTAATTTATCTATAAATACATATTATATATTAATGATTAATTTTAATATACATCTAATACGATCAAATTTTTTATGAGCATAAACCGCAAAAATAATATTTAATAAAATTGTTATTAAAATATAAAATGATATAAAATTTAATTTAATATACTAAAAGTATAAATAATTTTATATAATTATTTAATTATATTTATATTTTAAAATAATTTTTAAAATAATAAGTTAAAATTAATTATTTTTACTCCAATAAATGAACTAATTCGATTTATCATATATTTTTTATAATAATAAATCAAATGGTACTGATTAAATTTATTAAAAAATTTAGCTCAAATATAATCGTTTACTTATTTTAATAAATTAAATTGGTCTAATTCGATTTATTTAAATACTTTACTTTATTGATAAATTGAATTAATTTAATTCGATTTATATGTATTTATATAACTTAAATTTATCTGATTTTATTTATATAAATTTATTTAAGACAGATGTATAACTAATTTTTATTTAAAATATTTAAATAATTTTAATCTATATTTATTTTATTAACTTAAATTACCTTAAAGTCTTTATATAAGTTCCATAAAAAAAAAAAGATAGATATTTAATTTGGTGATTGTGCTTGGGCGAACATGCTTATTGCTTTTGGTGCGTTGAAAACATTGAAAGTACGTAGCGTGTAACAGTGGAAAACGTTGATTATTCACTTCCCTTTCTCACCTTTAAATTACCTTATCCTTTCTTTGCCACTACTTCGTTGGTGCCACGTAAACTATATATAGTTACTCTATAACTTAAAAGTAACCAACAAACACACACCAATGTTTTAAAGAGAATATATAACCCATTAGAAATTGAATATTTTGCATAAACTAATTAATGACGTGTGTTGCCTGTTATTTAATAATGACTTTGCTTTTACTTGGTGGGGGGTGGGGTGTTAGAATTAGTATATAATCTATGGAAAAATATAGGGTACTAACATATTATCTGTCAATTTTTGTCGACTCTTATTTATAATTGTGTTTCATAGAAGTGTGTTTGTGGAAGTCTCTAATAATTAATATATTTTAAATACATATATAAAGAGACATATCCAAAAAATATATATATAAAGACACTTCTATTAAACACAACTATAAAAAGAATATTTTTATTAGACACATTTACGAACACACTTTCATGAAACACAATTATAAATAAGAGTTGGCAGATATGCTGTTGGTAACGTAGCAGAACCGATAATCTATTAATATATAAATAACCGTTATCAAGTTACGATGTTGTGCATATAATAATGCTCCATGTTGTTTTTAAACAATTGAAGTTAACCACTAGAGATTAATTTAATTGGTGAATTGTCTTTACTCTTTAGTGTTCTTATATTTATTTATATATTATGGTTAATTATTACTTACTAATAATTAAAATACTTCTTACGCATCACAAGTGCCTTTCGGTTAATTATTAAAAAAATGATTAGTTAATTATACATGTACATGTCTAAACTTGAATAATGAAATGAGAAATGAATACGATGGTTTATATATATGGAATGATTCTCGTAAGCACAAATTTAACAAACACTTTTTTGATTAAAATAAAAAAGGACGACTTAAATAAAGATATCAAAAACGTTTTTTTTTAAAGATATTTTTTAAAAATTAAAATTAATACATATAATCAATTAAATTGTATTATTTTTATTAAAATTAGACTGGACAAATTAGTTTAGCAAAAAAATTAATAAATTAAATTTTTAAACTGGTATAAATTAATATTTTTTTATAAAAAATTACTATAATATTCCTATTATAAAACACAACTAAAATATTCCTATCATATATATATATATTTTGAAAACTTTAAATTCTAACCCTATTGAAAAAAAATGGTTAGAATTTAAAATTATCAAAATTAATATATATAATAAGAGTATTTTAGTCATTTTATATAATAAGGATATTGTAGTTATTTTTTATAAAAAATAATATTAATTTAGACAGATTCAAAATTTAATTCACTATTTTTCGGTCAAATTAATTTATCTTGACATAATTTTAATAAAAATAATATCATTTAAGTGATTGTATATGTTAAATTTTAATTATTAAAAAATATTTTTAAAAAAGACGCTTTCTGCGTCTTATAGAAGCATCCAAAAAAAATACACTTACGACTTACCATTCTTGACACATTGTTTGGTAACTTGTTTCATATACGAAAATTTTGAGTAGCAATTAGCAAATAGCACAAACTAAGCCTTTTAACGAAATTGGCGGCTTTAGTTGTGGAATAATTAATAATTAGTGATAAATCTAAGTAACATGATGGGAAAAAATATTCGATATTGCTTTCATAAAAAATGTTACCTAACCTGAGTTTCTTACTTTGTTTTTAGTCAAGTCAAGCTTTTCGTCAGAGCTAGAAAAAGGTTATGAGTTAAGTTTAATTTGCTCACCTAATTTTAATTTCTGATTTCTGAATTATTAGGTAGTCACATTGTTTAAGTCAAACTAAAGTAACTTATTTCTACTTTATTCAGAATATAATTTAGCATGTCACGTGGGGTAATCATAGGCATGGTAAATAATAAAGTTTAAGGGTTAATAAAAAAATATGTGGTGTACATTGAAAAGACTAAATATATATGAGATAAAAATGGGTATCCTAAGTGAAAGATTTATTGTCTCTGGATTCATAACATGGAAACAAATTTTATTGATATAATAATAAAAAATAATTTTATATTCTAAAGAAAATTAAAATTCATTTTTAAAGATTCAAATTCTATAATGTTAATTAAAGTTGACCTTAGCTAAGCCAATTTAAGTCACCAAAAAAAAAAAGCTAAGCCAATTTATGGCATGTAGTCCTGTCATCTGACTCATCTCCTACTTAAAATCACGTGTTGCTTTTTCATGAAGACAGTTCAGATGAAGCTAAGTTTTTTTTTTTTTTTTTTTTTTTTTAAGTTATACCCTTACACGCACTTTTTTTTTTTTTTATTAATTATGAGTTTCATATATCAATTTCTTAATTATAGTTAAAATTTAAATTCGGTATACCTTTTAACCAGGGGTAGAAATAGGTTAGGCTTTATTCTTAATAGGTCTGTTCTGTTATGTAGTTAATCGGCCTGCAGCATGTTATAAACTTTTTTTAAAATATTAAATCTAACTTGTTATTTAGCTTGAAACCTGATAATTCTTTTTACAAAAATAAAAATATTATTTAAAAAAATTATTTTTAATAAACATATTTATATGTAATATATTATATTTAATATTTATAAAAAATTTTAAGCTTTAAAATATTTAAAATATACAAAACTATTTATAATTAAATATAATAAATTTAAAATATTTTATAATTTTATTAATAATAAAAAATTTATTTATATATATAATTATATATTAACAAGTTCAGGTAGGCCTAACAGGCCAAATAAACTAATTAGTGAACTTAAACCTAACCTATTAACATAATAAAATTTTTATAAGAGTTTAAGCATGTGTGATGTATCTATTTTATAACAGACAAGACTAAACTAAACACAGACCAAACTGCAAGTCCCTAATACTTACGGCCTTTTTTTACCTCTACTTCTAACAAAGCAAATATAATTGCTATTATACCAAGTCTTGCACTGTAGATGGAGCTAAGTTTGATCCCAACATCAAGTTGACAAGATTGATTAAATTCTGAAAAAATAAAAAATAAATTTATGTAAATAAAGTGTTTTTATTTATTTTAAAAAATAATTTTTTAAATGTTTTTTCAAATAAAAACATTCTCCAAAGTTCAAAATAAGTATATTTTCCTTATTTATAAATAAATACTAAATGTATACTATCATAAATATAATTATGTATAAAAATATTATTTACATATTAAAATTAATAAATATATATATTTATAGTTTTATTTATTATTTATGAATATTTTATATTTTAATATATATTTTATTTTAATAACTAATTTTAGTATATATATATATATATATATATTATGTATATTTTATATTTTAATATATATTTAACATATTTATAAAATAGTAATTAACATAACCATAAACCTATCCGGAGGTAGCTTAGAATAGAATGATTAGGTGTATCCGAAAAAAGAGAAATTCTCCACATACAAGCGTTTTCCCATATAAGTCATACAAGTTAATTTTTTCTCTATGCCTCCTCTTTTTTTTCTCCTTCTTCTTCTTTTTCCGTGCCTCTTCTCATTCTTCTTCTTCTTCTTCGTTTTTGAAGTATTTCATCTTCATCGTCATGTTTCTCCTCGTTCTTCTTGACTGCACGTTTTTCATCTTCTTCCTCCTCATCTTCTACACCTTCTTCTTCTTCTTGCTGCACATTCTTCTTCGTCTTCCTCTTCTTCTTCTTTTTTTCTTTCGTTTCTTGCCTTCTCTTTCTCCTTCTTCATTACGTGCTTTTCTCTCTGTTTTCTTTTTTCGTGATTCTCGATTTCCATTGTTTTTTGACATCAAGCTCTGAAATCATTTTTGAAGAAGAAGAAGTAGCAGAAGATGAAGATGAGGAGGAGAAAGAGAAAGAGTTATGAATTATGCATAATGTATACTTCAACGAATTTTGGGTGTATTTCTTAAATCCTTTGGGTGTATTTTCGTAATCCTTTGAGTGTATTTCTGTAATCCTTTGGGTGTATTTCTGTAATTGTTTGGGTGTATTTCTGTAATCGTTTGGGTGTATTTCTGAAGTTCCATTATCTTCAAAATGATTTCAAAGCTTGATTTCAGAAACCATGAAAATCGAAAAAAAAAACGAAGCAAGAATACCAGTGATAAACGCAGATAAAATAATGAATGAAAAGGCAAAGAGAGAACGCACGAAGGAGATCAAATTTGACAAGAAACTCGTTTTCATGGAGGAAGAAGAAGAAGAGAAGGAGAAGAAGAAGGAGAAGAAGAAGGAAGAGGAGGAGGAGAAGGAGGAATGCGAAGCACGCCATGGAAATCGTATATGGATCAGCGTACTTTTTGTTAAGTTTCTCCCAACTTGTATAACTTGTAAACCAAATGACTTGTATGTGTAGCACTCCTCAAATAACGGAAGGAATGAGTATAAAGACCAAAAAGAATGTGTGTAAATGAGAAATATTGAGTATATTTATTTAAAAATAATTTATAAAAAATGAGAGAAAATAAAAAAAAAATATTTTATATCATAAAAATATATATAAAAAGATATACACGTGTGTAAATATAATAAATCTACTAACACTTTACTAGTCGTGGAACACTAACTAGCCAAAAAAGTTGGAGCATTTCATTGAGGTTATAAGAATAAACAATCTGGTTTTCATCCATTCATATAAAAAAGATAATGCAATTTTAAATAAAAAAAGAAATAAAACATTTTTTATTTTATTATTTTTAAAAAATACCATTTTTGTTACAAAATTATTTTTATGTAAAAGTGATATTAAAAATAGAGTAAAGTATCATTTTTGTCCCCAACGTTTAGGATAAGTTATATTTGTGTCCCTAACGTTTAAATCGTCCTATTTGTATCCTTAACGTTTATAAAAGTGATTCAATGTTATCCTACTATCAATTATACTAACAAATTAGATTATATTTTTCAATTATTCTCACTTTGATGTATTCACTCTCAATTAGATCTCACTTGGATGTGGTCGATTTTAATATTATACCCACTATTTATGTTTAGATTCAATTATGTTCTTAGAAAAGTGAATTATGTAAATGTTGTAGTAATTAGTTTCAACATTTGATGAGCTATTTTTCGGGGTAGATCATCGATTCTATCCGAGACATTTGTATTCTAACTTCAAGAAGAGATTTTTAAAACTCAAACTAAAGCGCTCATAATGTGTAACTGACGGCAGGATAACATTGAATCACTTTTATACAAATAGGACGATTTAAACGTTAGAGACACAAATAGAATTTACTCCAAACATTGGGGACAAAAACAATACTTTACTCTTAAAAATATAAACACATATTATATTAGATAGTTCAATCAAATATTTTAAATCTTCTAATAATTTTTTATTGTTATGTTTACATATAGTTATTTTATTCAAATAATTTTCTTAAAAAAAAACTTCAACAAAAGAAGATTCTTTTGATTCTTGATGACGGGGATGACTTGCCATTCTTGATGACGTGGAAAACTTGGTTTGGTTCTGTTTATAAGCACATGGGATGAAAAGGTTTTCATGAGCTTCAAGAGTTCAACGATGACTTTAAAACTAGGCTCTTATTAAACGTAACTGCTAAGGCTGTTTAATTCATTATTATCTATAGAATTTGTATCCTCTAAATTTTAAATTTGTACTTTAGAGGATAAAGTATAATCTTCTATCCTTGAATAGTTTTTTTCTCATATTTATTTTTGGTCCCACCTATAAAATAAATGGTGAGAGATCACACTTTACTCTTTAAAATAAAATTCAAACTTTAGAGAATCTAAATCCTTATCTATATATATCCCGAATGAAAATTAATTAAATTTATCATCTAAAAAAAATAAAATATTTATAAAATTTACTATTATCTGTTCTTGTAATTTTTACCAGTAATAAATAAATTTATTAAAATTTAAATATAAATAAAAAATTTAACTTAATTTTTGTTTAGTTTTATGATAAACTTCACATTTTAAATTTAAAAATAAGATCAACATTTATAAATTTTAAAAGTAAAAATTTAGATATTTATAAACTCTTAGCTATTAATTTTATATAAAATAATCCAGTTCTAATAAAATTGTAAAATTGTGAAAGAATAGAAAAAAGAAAAAAAAAATAAAAAAAATTTATTAGTTGTTGATTAATTAAATTATGAAGGTAAAACTAAATCTATATAGAATATTATTTATTAAAAATAAAAGTAAAGATAAAATAAAATAGAAAGATAACATAAAAATAGATTAATAAGTACTGAATTAAAGATACTGGTTCACATAAGAAATTTCTGTATGTTTTCATATATACCTTCCTCTCATCTCTGGCGTTTACTTTGATTAGTCAAAGTCTTCCCCATTCACTCTATCCATAACCCTCTTTGATTATATATTATATTATTGTTATTTATTTAGGAACTAATTAAATATACTAATAAGCTCACAAATTATATGATAATGGTGGAACCATCATCATCGTCATCTTCTTCTTCCTTCACATGGAATTGGATCTACGACGTTTTCCTCAGTTTCAGAGGAGAAGATACTAGAAACGGTTTCACCAGTAATCTCTACCATGCACTGGATCAAAAGGGGATCCACACCTTCATTGATGATGAGGAGCTTCAAAAGGGGGAAGAAATTACTCCAGCACTTGTGAAGGCTATTCAAGAATCTAGGATCGCCATCGTTGTGTTCTCTAAGAACTATGCATCATCTGCTTTCTGTTTGGACGAGCTTGCAAAGATTCTTGAGCTGTTGAAACTTGAAGGAAGATTGGTTTGGCCAATCTTTTATGATGTGGATCCATCAGATGTTCGCCATCAGAAAGGTAGCTATGCGGAGGCATTAGCAAAACATGAAGAACGGTTCCAGAATGATGACAATGGCAAGGTACAAAAATGGAGGAATGCTCTACGTGAAGCAGCTAATTTGTCCGGTTCACATTTCAAACCAGGGTAATAATCTACATGCCTCATGTCACACTCTCCTTTAAATTATATCTATGCTTTTATAATCATGTTATATAATAGAGAAACTCTTGCGTCAAATAATTTTTAGTATTTTCCGCCAGTTGATTAGTATTGTTTTTAACAAATAAATTTTACCAATTTATAGGTAAATTTTGAAAAATATGGATGCAAACAGTATTGGTTCATGTATACAAATTCTAATAAATATAAGTAGACACTATATATTTTTTATGTGCAAAACTTTTGTAAATATGGTTGCAAATTATTGTTGGCCAAGTGTTAGATAAAAATGATAATATTTACTGATGATGTAGTTCTTAAAGATATAACTATTAAATATTATATTTTTCTATTAGTTTAAGTTTTTAGAATGAGTGATTTCATAACATAAAAGCCTATGCAAAAAAATCAAGCAAATTCAAAAGAAATTTTTGCTTGAACAAAAATGTTAAGAGATATAACCATTAATATTGTCTTCTCCTATTAGTTTAAACTTTTGGGACGAGTGATTTTATACCATTAGTAATGCTCATGGATTATTTTAATAATTGATTATTTAATTTTAGTAGAAAAGTATGTGAAATAATATATAATAATGCTTTGTTTTCATAACATGGCTTGATATGAACTTGTATAAATGTAGGTCTCAACAGGAATACAAGTTTATTGAAAACATTGTTAGTGACATCTCCAAAAAGCTGAATTACACTCCCTTACATGTTGCTGACAACCCGGTTGGCCTGGAATCACCAGTGCTAGAAGTGAAGTCTCTGCTACAACTTGGGTCTAATAATGCTGAAGATGGAGTACACATAGTTGGGATTTGTGGAAGTGGGGGAATAGGTAAAACAACACTTGCAAGAGCTCTGTATAACTCTGTTGCTGATCAATTTGATGGTTTGTGTTTTCTTGCTGATGTTAGAGAAAATGCAATCAACAAGAATCATGGTCTTGCACAACTCCAAGAGACACTTCTTTCTGAAGTTCTTGATGAGAGTAATATAAGAATAAGAGATGTCAACAGAGGGATTCCAATGATAAAAAGGAGGCTTCAACAAAAGAAGATTCTTTTGATTCTTGATGATGTTGATGACTTAACCCAGTTAAGGGCTATTGCCGGAGGCGATGATTGGTTCGGTTCAGGTAGTCGGATAATTATCACTTCTAGGGACAAACATTTGTTAGAAGCACAATATGGGATGAATCCAAACAAGATTTATGAGGTCAAAGAGTTAAACAAAAAAGAAGCTCTTGAATTGTTCTGTTGGAAGGCCTTTAGAAGCAACAAAGTTAAGTCAGGGTATGAAGATATTTCAAACCGTGTTCTTTCTTATGCTGGTGGTGTTCCTTTGGCTTTGGAAGTAATAGGCTCTAACTTGTATAACAAGAGCATAGATCAATGGAGCTCTGCATTAGATAAGTACAAAAAAATTCCCATTAAGAAGATTCAAGAAGTGCTCGAGGTAAGTTATGATGGATTACATGAAGATGAGAAGAGTATTTTTCTTGATATAGCTTGTTTCTTCAACAAGGAAAAGATATCATATGTGAAGCAAATGCTACATGTCCGTGGTTTCCACCCTGAAGATGGTATTGACGTTTTGATTGACAGATCTTTGATGAAGATTGACAAGAATAATAATTGTGTGAGAATGCATGATTTGATTCAAGATATGGGTAGAGAAATTGTTAGAAGGGAATCAACTTCTAAGCCTGGCAAACGTTCTAGACTATGGAATGATGAGGACATTGTTCATGTTCTAGAAAATGACATGGTATGTTGTTATATTTATGTATTCAGCTTGTAAATTTCTACAACCTCACATGTAAAATTTGACATATATATAAATATATGTTTGGTGTTTGCAATGATTATGATACAGGGAAGTGATAGAGTTGAAGTCATAATTTTGCACTCAAGCAAGCGTAGAGTGAATTGGAATGGAAAAGCATTCAAGAAAATGAGGAATCTCAAAGTTCTCATATTCTGGGATGTACATTTTTCAGTTGGTCCTGATCATCTGCCAAACAGTTTAAGAGTGTTGGAGTGGGATGGATATCCATCACCATCATTACCCTCTGATTTTCATCCCACTAAACTCTTCATACTCAATTTGAGCAACAGTTCTCTCAAACTGGACAATCCACTCAAGGCATGCATCATTTCCTACTATTTTACTCAATCAAATATGCTTATTCATTTAACAATTCTCAACTATATCTTCATATTTTCCTATGCAGAATTTCAATTCCTTGAGTTTCATGGATTTTGGAGAGTGTGAATTCTTGACAGAAGTACCTGACCTTTCAGGAGTCCCAAATCTAGGAGCACTGTGTCTTGATAACTGCTCCAATTTAGTTAAAGTCCACAGCTCAGTTGGATTTCTGGAGAAATTGATTTTGCTGAGTGTTCAACGATGCACCAAGCTCCGCACTCTCGTAGACGAAATCAATCTTCCATCTCTTGAGACTCTGGACCTCAGTGGCTGCACAAGCCTTGTGTGCTTCCCAGAAATTGTAGCAACTATGGAAAACATTCGAGTAATTTACTTAGACAGCACCGCCATAGATGATTTACCACTCACCATGTTCAATCTTGTTAGCCTGGAGCGCTTGTATCTCAGGAACTGCACAGATCTGAAAACTCTTCAAGGCTGCATTCGCTTGTTACCTAAACTCGAGGTCGTTATTTTTCCGAATCAAAGAGGATTTCGATTGAATTCCGTGGTACACGGATTCCAGCAACAGATATCGTCAGAGTTCATGATTCACCGCGGTCCTCGTCCTCTGGTTCCAATTTGGGAAGCTTATTGCACAGTCTCCAGTGATTTGAATCTCATCCGATTATATCACCCTTGGCGCCGCCATGTTTCGCCGGAAGAAGAACGCGGCGCCAGATCTGAGGGTGCATCGAGTGTGAGCTTCTGGTACCGGAGAAAACTCCCGGGGGTAATCAGCGCGTTGTTTACGACTGAAACAACGGACATTGACGCCTTTGGCTCTGTTCTAGAGTTTAGGGTTCTTGTGTTGGTGAATCGCAGTTACATGTTCTCTTCGTCGAGTGTTTACGTAATCTCTGAGACAAGAACGAGACAGCCATTACTGGTGAATGTAATTCTCGGCACACTTCAAGGCCACGGCGAGCGATATGTTTTCAGATCGGAGTCGGAATCGGAGAATGGATGGAATCTGGTGCAGATTGTTGGCGAGATGTATTTTCACAGGCCGTGTACGGAGGGGGAGGGGAAGAGCACGGCGGTGGGAGCAGTTATGAAACGGAGCAGCCTTCTTTTTGACAGGGAATATTGTTGCATGGAGGATATTCGATATTCAAACGGTGACACGTGTGAAAGTGATGCCCTTGAGTCACCAAGAGATATGATTATGCGTGATCCTGGGGATGATGATAATGCTACCGGTGTTGATCGTAATTTGATTAAAGTTAGCTTACCAAATATGTTATGGTTCATGCGGCGTATGGCCCCTCTCTGAATATGGCACCACATCTAATTCTTGTTATAAAATACATTTATATACCAAGTACTCTTCATCCGTATAAAAATAAGCATTAGTTGTTATGAAAATATTAGTATAAAACTAATATATTATAATAATTGATTTAGTAATTAATTTTTAATTATAGAATTATCCTGTCTAGATAATATAATATATATAATCAAAGGTTTATTTAAAAAATAAAATAGTGTTAGGGAGCTAGTAGATTTTTTGATTTGTAATTATTAATTAGTTATTATTAGTATTTTTAATGGTATGAAATTATATTTAATAGTGTAAAATTATTCATTTTTTTATTGATTAAATACTAGTCAAATTTTAATAAAAGTACTGTTACCCAAATTTTTCTTTTAAAAAAAATGTATAACTAATAACATACAACAATTAAATCAAAATAAAGGTTTACTTTTTTAAAATTGAGTAAAGTATCGTTTTTGTCCCTAACGTTTGGGGTAAATCCTATTTGTATTCCTAACGTTTAAATCGTCCTATTTGTATCCCTAACGTTTGTAAAAGTGATTCAATGTTATCCTGCCGTCAATTACACATCATGAACGCTTTAGTTTGAGTTTTAAAAATCTCTTCTTAAAGTTAGAATAATGATCTACTCCGAAAAATAGCTTATCAAATGTTGAAACTAATTCCTACAACATTTACATAATTCACTTTTCTAGGGACATAATTGAATCTAAACACAAACAGTGCGTATAATATTAAAATCGAACACATGTAAGTGAGACCTAATTGATAATGAATACATAGAATAATTGAAAAATATAATCTGATTTGTTAGTATAATTGATAGTAGGATAACATTGAATCACTTTTATAAACGTTAATGATACAAATAGGATGATTTAAACGTTAGGGACAAATCATGATTAACCGCGCTTCTCACTCTATATTGCTGCTAACTCCATTTGTTATCCCATAAATCATAGGTTATATCTAGCCAGTCTTATTGGGAGACTTTTTTTAATTATATGAGTAGCCATTGACTAAATTGATGAACAAGAGATTATTACATTTTGATTTGTGCAAATACTATTGGTTTAGGCTGGTTTATTATTAGACTTTAGAGTTATAACATTCAATGAATTTGAAGAAATCATTAGAGATTAAAAGATGATATCTTTTGGACCCAAAATTTTACTATGAAAAAATGTATGGCCTACCAAGAAAGCTGCAAAGCAACCAAACCAAACAACCATTAACACGTTGGTTATGTTAACCAACCAATAATAATATATCATGTATTATAAATAGGTATCTATTCCCTTCACAATTCTCACATCACTCCATAAACTCATCACTTCTTTAATTCATATTAAGCTTTTAGATCATGTCTGAGGAGAAGCACCACCACCACCTCTTCCACCATAAGAAGGATGAGGATAACACTACTTTTGAAGAGGTAGTTGACTATAAGAAGGAGGAGAAACAACACAAGCACCATGAGCACCTTGGCGAGCTTGGTGCTGCTGCTGCTGGTGCCTATGCCTTGGTAACTATTTATTTCTCTTAATTTCATCATCAATATTAATTAATTATACTCCTAATTTGAATTATTCTTTTAATTTGTACTTCAGATCATTTTTGTCTACTCTTCTTTAATTTGTTCAGTTTAATTCTTGGAGAACAAACATTAATATTTAACTAGTAAGTTTATTTATATGTATTGTTCAACTAATTGAATGATTAATTATCTTATTAGTTAATTGCATAATATAAAGAAAAAAAAAATAATGAGGTGTGTATTATATATATTACACAAGATCTGATCCTCAATCATGGACACCAATAATTTTTTTTTCTTAACTTTGTTCCTTTTTTTACTAACATCCCCACACATCTCTATTGTTAATTAATATAGTGGAATAGTATATAGGTTAATTAAATTTTTTTTAATGCAACTGTTGATTTTGTGACAGCATGAGAAACATAAGGCTGAGAAAGATCCGGAGCATGCTCACAAGCATAAGATAGAAGAGGAGGTTGCCGCGGTCGCTGCCGTCGGAGCTGGTGGTTATGCTTTTCATGAACACCATGAGAAAAAAGAAGCAAAGAAGGAAGACGAAGAAGCTCATGGAAAGAAGCACCACCATTTGTTTTAAAATGTTTTAAGAATATTTTTATCGTTAATAAAAGAGGTTGAGTTTAGTAGTTTATCATATATACATGATAATTACAACAATAACCAAACTCCTAAGCATTATTATCATCACCACACCCTAGCCTTCTATTTTAGTTTCTTATATATTGATAAGCTTTTGGTATATTTATGTGTATTTCTATATATCTTCCAATTATTCACTATGCACTATATATCGGCTAGGGGTTCTCAATCATTGAGTTTGGAGTGTGTTTAATTATTTGGTGTTAATTAATTGCTTGATATATATTTGTATATATAATAATTTAATGTAATAATGTGTGCTATGTTGAATATATTAATAAAATAATAATATTGTAAAGTATAGTTTGAGTCTTTTGATTAGATTAATAATTTATTTTTTTGATCATTTTCTGCAAGGCAATTATGAATGAAGAGTTGAAGACTCCTGATTAATTATTAACCTTTCGATATTAAGATGGATAGGACACCTAAATAATTGTGTTAGCTTTATTTATTTGCAAAGGATCCATTATTAAAACTACTGTCACCACCAGCGCATATAATCAAAATGTTCACTATCAAAAGTTTGAAAATTAAATATTCAGTTTTCCTTACACTAAGACTAAATTAACTAAATTTAAGTTTTTGCCCCTACAGAAATAGACTGAATTTAAATTATTCTTCATTTTTGGTATAAAACATGATTGTTTTTTCTAAAATTAATCAAATTCATGATAACAAATTTGAAAATGATGGCTAAAATTAAAAAAAAAAAAGTACATAGATTTATGTCTCTTAATTTAAAATTAAAATTACAAATAAAATATATAAATACAGATTATAAAAATTAATTTAAGTTGATTTAGTGATTAATTCACTTATTTTCTTAACTAAATATCTATTTAAATTGTATAAGGCATGTAGTAACGACAAATTCTTATTGAAAATAACTGAAACCTACTATTCTTCATGTGCATTCAAGATCATATGAATCACAATGCCTCAATCTAACAGTAACATATGCATTACATACACATGAGGGCACATGCAATATAATTGATAAAGGCCAATAATGCATGTTCTTAATTTGATCTGATCTATATCTTAAACCTATTCGTAGATGGAGGACTGTTTGGTTGGTTATAAATGGAAAGTTAGTTATGAAACTTAGCTTCAATGCAGTGTTCATTTTAAAACTTGACTAGAGTTTCAATTTGTATGTGTTCAATTTATTGGAATAATTCAATTTGGGAATTAGGGTTAGAAATTAGGGATTTTATAAAATAACCTGAATAGATATGAATAAATATTTTGATAAAATTGGAGGGTAGAGTAATTTTAAAATCAAATATACTCTATTAAAAATATTTAAGAATATTATTTATCATCACATTGTTAAATTCAATCAATTATTTCTAATTTAAAATATAAAATAAACATATTAATCATATTTTTATAAAATATAGTTTAAACTCAATATTAGTTAATCAAATTAAATAATATAACTTTTCATTATTTTTCTATCACCGAAACTTTAATTTCAATTTATAAAATAACTAATAATAATAATTGTACAAAAATAATAATTGACTTAAGGTATTTATAAATATCAATCGAATCACTTCTAATAAAATAATTTCTAGAAGTTTAAATTAATAACGTAATTCATTTAAAATAGAATTTATTTAAATTAAATTATACAATTTCTTCTTATTTTTCATTTATCAAAATTATAATTTCAATTATACTAAATATCTAATAAAGATTATATAAGGATTCTAATTAATTTAAACTTCAATTATGATGAAACTCCATTTAATTACGTTTAGTAAAATAATTTACTTAAAATAAAATTATCAACAAATAAAATAAATCACAAATAACTAATTATTTGATTTTCAAAAACTAGAGTTGTTACATTCTACCCACCTTAAAAAAATATGTCATTATATATATTTGTTTTTGATATATATTTGTTTTTGATATATACATAAGTTCCAATTTCCGCGCCTTTTTTAATCAGCGGTATTAACCGTTTGTAGGTTGAAATTTAAAGTTCGCTAATCTGTATTACATTCATGAGATCTATCTCAAGAAAGGCAAGCTGAAAGGTCATTATTCTTCCTCTCTTTCTTCTTCTTTTGTCTGATAGCAATCTTCTGTGCACTTTCTTCTTGTTTTGTATGTTATAATTTCAGTTATCTTCTTTCAGTTATATTTGGTTTTCTTGATTTACGGTCTAACTTGCAACCTTCCTCGTTTTGCAGAAGGACTATATATAAACTTTGCACGCTCTCAAAGGTAGATTCAAGATCTTTGTCATGTTTCTGTTAATATTAAAACAAAACGGAAAAAATACCTTTTTTTATATAAAAGATTCTGACCCAATTGCCAAAATCTTAAATTGAATTGAAAATGTTACAAAGTTTTATCATTTCAATTTGAAAACAGAAGTTTCCCATTAGCCATTAGAATTTGGGAACATAAGTAATTGAAAAAGAAAACGAAACATTTGTTTTACAAATACAAATGCATTAGATTATCTCTTTTTCTTTCTCCTTAATGAACTTTATGTAAACAAATAAATAAGGTATAATTTCATTTACAAAGTATTTTATACACATTTTATTTTTTAAAAAGTAAAAAAGATGTAACAATCCAGAAAATGCCAAAAATATATTCTTTTGTTAATGAGAATTCATGCATTTGATGTAAGGGTGTTTATGAGTTGGTTAAGTTGAGTTTAAGTATATTTTGGATTTGACATTAAAAGGTTACTGTTTATTTTAATCCAATCTAAAAATAATTCTAAATAAATTGAGTTAAACTGAGAATTGATCAAGATAAATATATATAAATTTATATATCATATTTAACAAATATTTTAAAAATTAAATTTAACAATATTATATTATATTTATTTAAAATAAATTAATTTTAAATAAAAATAATATTATATAATATAAAAATATTAATTGAAGTATAAAAATATAATATGACATCATTAATTTTATTCTAAAACGTATATTTTTATTATAAAAAATAACTTCCAATAGGTTGCAGGTTTTTTTTAAATAGATTGATTTTTGTTTAATTAAATGTGTAAAAATATAATGTTTATCTATCTAATTAAGATTTTTTGGGAATGAGTTGTATTATCAAAGGAGTGACCTTTTTATAATGCAAATTCATGTAAATATAATGAAAAAAAAAATGTAATTTTGAATGAGTGGTAGGTAGATAGCAGGCATATTATTTAAATGATCATAACAATTAGCTTTTTCATTTTTTTTTAAGATCTTAGAAGAAAAAAATATTAAAAAATAAAAATACAAATTAAATTATTATTATTATTATTATTATTATTATTATTATTATTATTATTGTGAGAAACAGTTCCTATTTCATGTACGTGAGAGTATTACTAATGTTTTTGTGTATAAAAATTTATGTGTGATTTAATTATATATTTATTACACCTAAAGTTGCACAATTACCTAAAAAAGAAAGAATTAAAAACACGAATAAATTTAAAAATAATACTATACATCCAAATCTTTTTGTTAAACAAGATCAATCAAATTAGTCTAACCTAACAAAAATCAGTTATAGCTTATAATTCCAAGTCTTATTATTTAACTTGATTGGACATAATTCATGAAAAGATTTGGATATATGGCATTACTCTAAATTTAAATTTAAAGTCTTTTAAAAGCAAAAATACAGAAATAAAATAAAAAGAAAATATCCATCAAATTTAGGTGAAACTTGTCGAAAATTCATATCATTCTGCTAGAACTATATTGACGCAGAGGCAATTTTCAAAATCTGATATATAATATACCCTTCTCGTTAAGAGTTTTATTTGAAGACATGAACAATAACAATAAAATCAATAAAAGAAGGAAACAGAAGCAGGATTAGCAAAGGAAACACATGAAATTCAGCTGATACTTGCCCTTAGTCACTACTTACTTCCGAGAAAGAGCCTTCCTCCATTGAAGCATCAAAGGTCAGATCACCATTACTTATACAACCTGAGAATATGGTGAAAACTCAAGGGCAGTTAACTTCATGTTGAGAACTATCGACTGATTTGACTAAATTTTTATCTAACAGCGTAAAGTTGATTCTACTTGAAAATATATCGGACAAACAAGTAGTGGATAATAAAGTATAGTGAGCAGCATTGGTGGTTGTAATATCAGCTTGTTCCAACAATGAGAGAGCATTCTCAAGCAATATCTCAACTTCGCCCATTGTAGGTCGCTCATCTGGTTCGTGCTGCAAGCATCTCTGCATGACACTAGTGAATACCTGGCAACATTCTGGTGCAATCTTTCCTTTCAGAATTGGATCTATTGTCTCCTCAAGAGTTTGCCCTTGAATTGAAGTGAACCTTGGATGGAGTAATGGTATGATCAGTTGCAGCATCATTATGTTTGAGACAACCCTTGTATACCTTTTCATCAAAGGGTGACAACCCAATTACTAGTTTATCGTCAAAGGAAAATCGATGACATAGCTCTTGTATTACTGTCGGATAATTTTTCTCCTTCTTTGAATCACCAAAGCATAAACATATGAGGACCATTATTCCAATCTGAGACACTAAACAGATAGATGAGATTAATGATTATTTCTATTCTGATGTATTGGAACTCTTACACTGTCACAGATATAATATATCTCTGCAATTTTCGCTTTGTGAAATCAGTGATAGAAATAGTGGGGGAAATATACAGATACTTATCAAATCCTCGTGGTTAAAGAATTAAAGTCAAAATGACCATACCATTTGGTAACATAAACAGGCTGTCAATGCAGAAGTCAAGAGAAAATTAGTGGGACAAAATAGTATTTTTGGAGTAGCTGTTGCTATTGGAAACAAAATTAGATGCTTGCAATCTGAAACTATATTATATTCATGTCAAATTTTACTTGATTAGATTACAATGAAATTAGCATTGGTTCTGCATCCGGGATAACAATACCTTTAACAATGAGTCCACCATTTTTGTAATGATAAATTGATAATTGTGTTGTATGTATTTGAGAAGGGAATGGATTAATTCTTATTCTCTCGATTTTTTTCTTTAATTTTTTTGTAAAATATGATCTCTAATAGTAATCATATATTTTTAAGTAGGACAAAAAAATATAAAAAAATATTAAATAATAAAAAAATATCATTGACAAAATAATTTTAAAAATTGAGAAAATTTATTTTTATTTAAAATTATTATTAAAAATTTTCTAATGACTTAACAAAAGAGATGGAACCAAATAAATAATTTTGATAGTTATAAAAATACTTTTTTTAATCTTAATTTCTCTCCACATTTATTCTTATTTAGGTTAAAAACACTTTTTTTAATCCTAAATTTTCCACTAGTAGCTCGTCTTTCAAGTATATTTTTTTCTCCCATCATATTTAATTTTAGAGTTTTATTTTCTATTTTTTATGGTTAATTATGAGCTTTTTTTAATGGACAAAGTAAAGAATTAAATGTTTAACTATCCTTAAATTAAAATAATAAAATTTAAATACAATAAAAATTACAAATTTAATAATAATAAATTTTTTATTTTATTATTTTACCAATTTTTTTACTATATATTCTCTCAAGATTTTTTCGCTTAGCATCATACCAAAATTACTTTTCAAGGCGCAATTTTATTTAGTACCATATTTTTCAAGTACATTTTTTTTTTCTGTTTAGATTAATTTTAGAGAATTATTTTCTTATTGTTTATAGTTAATTATGAGTTTTATTTTAATTCTAAAACTTTTTCTTTTCCTATTCCCGTCACAATTGTAATTTTTTTTTTAGTTATATGTAATTGCAATAAGAATGTCTTGTCTTTGTATAATTATGAATATAGTTTAGAAGTTTTTAAGAATAAAAAACCATACAAGTTTTATTTTTTAATATGTCTTTTATGTTACTTAATTAAAAAATTATTTTTTATCCAAATAAAATTAAAAATACTTTTAATATTTAAAAAAATTAAATATGATCTGAATGTTAAATAACTTTTTAAAAAATGAAAAAATACTTCTTGCGTTTCATGGGTCCTCTGTTTTCAACGCAATTTCAATTGCGAAAAGCACAGCATTTCATTTCAAACCAAAACAGCAATCGACCATGAAGAAGAAGAAGGAGAAGAAGCAACAGCAGAATGAGAATCATGAGAGCAAGAGCATTGACGACATTCTCCCTCTTGAGCTGATTCACAGAATCCTACTTAGGGTTCCTGTCAAATATCTCGGTCGCCTCAAGTGCGTTTCGAAGCTTTGGAACACTCTCATTTCGGATCCCGATTTTGCGAAATCGCATCTTCACCTCTCTGCCGCAACCACCCATGTATGCCTCTTCATAACTGACTGCTCCAATGCCTTTTCCGTTGACATTGACCCAGTATTTCACCGCCACACTGCACTAAAAGAGGTATCTCTCCCTTTCAAGGAGAACACACCTTTGGATTTTACAGTTATGTGCTCCTGCAGAGGGCTTGTTCTCTTACACAGTGCCCCGCATTTTTTTATCGTATGGAACCCACTAACTGGATCCAGCAAAAGAGTTTCCTACTCTCACATTGTTTCTCGTGGTCATCGCAAGTACTCTGACTTTATTTTTCGTTTTCGTCGCAAGGACTTTATGTCTGTGTGTTTGTATGGATTTGGTTATGATGCTTCACAGGATGACTACTTAGTTGTTGTAGCTTCTCAGGATAAGAATGACCAAGAGCACTTTGATTGCTTGTCTTTGAGAACCAATTCATGGACTAATCTTGATTTTGCACTCTCCAAACCCTTGGGTATTAGCAACTGGCAATCTGGTGGGTTCTTCTTGAATGGCGCTATTCATTGGTCGTCTCCCACTCTTAGTGTTAGAGATTATAGTATTCTTATATTTGATTTGAAGGAAAGAAGTTTCTCAACCATATCTATGCCTGAACAAGTGATGGGTTATCTCGAGCCCACTCTTCTCGTCCTACTAGGAGGGTGCCTGGCTTTGTATTCTTCTGATCGCGGTAAAACTAACATATGGGTGATGAGAGAATACAAAGTGCATTCATCTTGGACTTTTTATCAGATTCCTCGTGGACATTCTGCGCCTCTATGCTTATCCAATGGTAGTGACATTGTTGCACAAAATTCTCTTCTGTTACCTAAAGATTCCTACTTAAGGTTGGCCAAATATAATGTCAGAGGAGAGCTCCTCCAACGCAGAATGTTTTATGATCATCATCTGGTACATGTTAAAGCTCGTCCGAGGTCTATATCGTCCAGAACAAGCTACATTGTATACACAGAGAGTCTCGTGCAAGTCCCCAGTGAGATTAAGGATAAGGATGAGGATAAGAAGAAGAAAAATGGTATGTAACTATTCTCCTAAGGATTGCACTATGTTATTCCTCATAGTCTTCATTGCTTTGTGATTAATTAAAAATACCTAGCAAGATGCATTATGCATCAAGTTGCAATCAGATGCGGGGTTTGGCTGTTTGCATTTATCAATGCTTATGGAATAACTGATCACTGTCTTGCTTCCTGAAGCCTATTCTTGTGGTGAGGGGTTTTAAGTTATTTCTTTTTAAGTTATATCTTTTTTATAGGCCATCAGAATCAGAAGAACGATGTCAAACAAGAAAAGAGAACTAGGAGCGAATGTGGTACGAGTATAGCTGAATGCAAGGAAGGAAGTGAGAGGCATGCAACCTTAGCAAAAGAGGTTGCAACTAACTCGGGACAGATGGCAGACGATCCTCAAATTCAGGGCCTCAGAAGAAGCGTGAGATTGAGAAAGAGGTGAAATAGCAAGCTGCTGAGGGAATTCAGGCAGTAAGTGTATTGTGGTATTCTTCCTTCTGCTCTCTCAACTCTCTTTCTTTTCTGTCACTCTCATTCAGCTGCTACGTAGAATATTCCCTTCTATTCTGTTATCTTCTCTGCCACCTTGCTGATTCCCATATTCCATCCTTCTCAGGTTATGGATTCTTCCCAGTGCTGCAACCTGATTCTATGGATTCTGATCTCCCTATTTCTTTTAATTCCATCGCATTTACTGTTACATTGAAGAACTCTATTTTGTTTCTGTTCTTAGAGCTCAAGTCACTGATGAGCTTCATTTCCTTATGATTGTTCTTAGTTCTGAACTCTAAGCTTGTGTTACTGGCTTAAATTCCTCTATTCAATATACATACCACTTCACTGTTTTTTTTAGATCATCTATCACCCTATCAGAATGACTCAACAGAGACACTTAATTATGTTGTAAATAAAGTGTTGGCAAGTTCTTCTGGAAGAAGCTACTAGAGAATTTTGTTTTATTTTGCTTTTGCATTAAAGTATGATTTCCCTTTCAACTTTGATGTAAAAAACTGGAACATTTGAAAGAGCAGATAGAGTTTCCTCTAGTTATCCCTAAAATTTAGTATCGTTGCTAAACAGAGTATTTAAGTGTTTGATTATCGATGAGGAATAATCTACAAGATGCCATGTTATGCAAACTTACTAAATCAATAAATAACAAATTATGATTTAAGCATCTGGTATTTTACAATAGAGGAGTGCTAGGGGGACAGCAGATTTTGTGAATTGTAGCCATCAATTAGCCATCAATAGTGTATTTAATGGTGTGAGATTTCATCTAATAGTGAAAAATCACTCATTTTCCTTTTGCTGGCTAAATGCTGGCCAAATTTTAATAAATCTGCTGGTCCCCTAAACTTTTCCTAAACAATATACCTCAGTTTGTTGAGGAATCAAGAGGCTTTCTTTTCCTTTGTTGACTGAAGATTCTTCCAGAGCAATCTACATATCAGATATGCTTTTTTGAGTTAAGTAAAACAGAGTCAAAAATCACCTAACTCAGCATTTTGAAAAACTTTTAACACCACCAGCACGTATAATCAAAATGTACACTATCAAGTTTGAAAATTAATTATTCAGTTTTTCTTACACTAAATTAACTAAATTTAAGTTTTTGCCCCTACAGAAATAGATTGAATTTAAATTATTCTTCATTTTTGGTATAAAACATAGATTGTTTTTTCAACAATTTATAACATATATATATATATATATAGGTTTAAAAATTAATCAAATTCATGATAACAAATTTGCAAATGATGGCTAAAATTCAAAAGAAGTAAATAGATTTATGTCTCTTAGTTTAGAATTAAAATTACAAATAAAATATATAAATACAGACTATAAAAACTAATTTAAGTTGATTGAGTGATTAATTTACTTGTCTTCTTAACTAAATATCTTTTTAAATCGTACAAGGAAGGTAGTAACGACAAATTCTTATTGAAAATAACTGAAATCTGCAATTCTTCATGTGCATTGAAGATCATATGAATCACAATGCCTCAATCTAACAATCACATATGCATTACATACACATGGCGGCACATGCAATATAATTGATAAAGGCTAATAATGCATGTTCTTGATTTGATCTGATCTATATGTTCAACCTATCCGTAAATGGAGGACTGTTTGGTTGGTTATAAATGGAAAGTTAGTTATGAAACTTAGTTTCAATGTAGTGTTACATGAACTTTACTACTACACTAGTTTCTATTTCATATGCATCCATGTACCACTATAGACCTATGGAAGGTTATCAGGTGTACCGGGAACATCGGTGTTCCAGTTATTTTAATCGTTGATCTTAATTATAAAAAATATATATAATATATATTAATTGAAATCAACAGTTAAAACAACTGGAACACCGATGTTTTCCGGTACACCTGATAATTTTCCATAAGAATATGCTATAAATATGCCAAAATTCTAATTGTGTAAAATAGCATGATTTTGTCTTTTAGTTGAAACTATATATATATAGGAGACATATGGTGATGAATGATAGATATCATTGCTTTTTCCAAATTCCATTCATGTCAGGCAAATACATTTGTAATTGAGAATAGAAAACCAGAGGGTGGTATACTAATTAAGAATTAAATGATTATATTGGAAGATACACATAAAACAGAAGCTACCAAATTAGTTTTCACTTTAATCAATAAAATAAAAGTAAAATGGTTCAGCTTTAATCATATCAGAATCATGTAATGTTAGGCTTAGGCTTTTCCTTGATGCATTGTAGGTGCAAGAAAAGAATATATACTTTTCCCATATATTACTACTAAAACTACCCAATAGAAGCCTCATTTCTTCTATTTCTAGTTTAAATATTCAATCTTATGCATGCCTTGTAAGAAAATATTATAGCAGCAACAAAATGGAGCTTGAATTAGGACTCAAAATCACTAAAACAAGAGATGACATTACTTCCATCTCTCAGTATCAGTTAGCCAAGGATCGAACCGGACCGGTTTTTGAGTCTAGAGAAACAAACACCATGTTCATCCTCATTGCTCATCTTAAAGGTTAGTCCAAAAGATTTCATAATCTTTCTTTTTGTTTATTTAGTTTCTTGCCATTTTCATTCTGTAGTATGTAATGTACTATTTGAATTGAGAAGCATCAATTAAAACACAGGTTATAAGAGGAATAATATTGACATAAAGATTAGTGAAGATGGTAGTAAGATATCAATTAGTGGAGAGAAGCCAATTCAGGAAATGATGATGATGGGGTGGGTAATGCTCAAGAAAGATGTTGAGATTTCACAGTTCAATAAGACCTTCAAAATTCCTGAAGGGGTGGTTTTGGATCGGATCAAAGCGAAGTTTGATGAAGAGGAATCGATATTGAAGATTGTAATGCCAAAATCCTTGAAAGGGATTTGTGGGGCTAGGATTGAAGAGATCAAGGAAGATGAATCTGATGGAGGGAGATCAGAATTAGAGAAAAGTGAAGCTGATCACATTTTCAACAGCACTGGGGAGACAAGTGAAAGGGGATTCAGAGAGCCTGAAGTTCGAGAAATGGAGGACAGTGAAAGTGTTATGGAGAAGGAACAAGTGTTATCTGAAAAGATAGAACATGAAGCAATGAAGGAATCAGACTCAGAGCAAAATGTAGGTGCAAGTATCCCACAGAACATTGTGAATGCAAGCCATGATGAAGAAAGTGTGAGAGAAAAGAGCAAAAAATCAGAATGTGAAGCAATTAAGACATTGGAACCTGAGCAAAATGTAGGAAATCATATTCCACAGAGCATAGGAGATGATGATAGAGATGATGTTGAAAAGATGCTTGATAAGGCCAATGGATTTTCTCAGGACAAGCATGGAAAGTGGTTAGAGAAGGAATTTGAAGAACTTAAGTCTGAAACTGAAGGTATACATAAAGAAAGTGTTGAGGAAGTTAATAGTAGGGAAAGATTTGAAGAAACAAGAACATCAGAACTGAACAAAACTGAAAATTTTGAAGGGACCATCAAGAAGGACATGAAAAGGCCTAAGAATGAAACTGTGGAAGGTGACGATGAATGTGAAGCAGAAAATTCTAGTAAAGAAGTCTTTGAAGCAATCACTACTGTAAGGGAAGAGTTCCCCAAGCAGTTACCAATAGCATTGCAAGGAGGCGTTGAAGTATCGAAGAGGGAAGAACCAAAAGTGGTGGCCAAAGAAGCACTGGCTGAAGAACAGAGAGCGGAGAAAGCTAACAGGAGTATTGAGGAAAACACCTTAAATGAGACCTCACGAAAGGAAGATGAGGAGTCTGACAATAAAAGAAAGGTCAAGAAGGTGGCAGAGGCAATGGCCTTAGGAGAGAATGAAAAACCTGGATATGGTGTAGTGAAATTGAAAGAAGAGGGATCTATAAGGATGAATTTTGAAGCAAATAAGGTTGTTGAGGAAGACATAAGTAAGGACAGAAATGAACAAGTTAGAGTGCCAAAAATGAATTCAAGGGATCAACCAAGTGTGAAAGAGAATACTGATAAAGGAGGACTACATGGAAGCAAAAGACAAGAGCTTTTGGAGGGAGGGAAAACTAAACATTTCGAAGAAGAGGGTGCGAAAATTGAACAATCTGTTAAGAAAGTGAATGGAGAGAAAAACGGAAAGATTGAAGCTGAAGCAAATGAAGGTTTAAGGAGAGACTTGACAAGGGATACATTTCAGCAAGAAATAGATGATCCTGATATTCAAACTAAGGAAAGTGAACAAAGTCTACAAGAATCGACGGGTAAAGGAGGCTTTGAAGCAAGCATGGCTGAAATAAAAGATGCAGCAGAAGTAAAAGAAGAGCTGGTCAAGCAGAAGAGCGAGGCAAAGGTGGGGGAGGCAGAAGATGCCGAAGATGGTGCGAAACTTGAGCAGCCTATGAAGCAGGCGAAAGGAGAGAAACATGAAAAGATACAAGATGAAACAACTATGAAAGGAACAAAAGAGCCTGAGATTCAAAATAAGGAAAAAGATCAACAATGTGTGCTGGAAATGAATAAGGGAATGCTTGAACTAAGCATGGCAACAATTGAAGAAGCAAAGGAAGCAAGAGAAGAGTTCATCAAACAGCAGAGTGGGGAAAAGATGGAGGAACCTAAAGATGTCAACAATAAGGGTGCAACAATACAACAAATTGTGGAGAAAGAAACAGGGGAGAAACATGAAAAGACACAAGTTGAAGCCAGTGGGGATCTGAGGGAAAATATAACAAAGGAATCCAAGATTCAATCTGAGGAAAAAGATCAACAAAGTCTACATGATGCTATGAGCGAGGAAAGATTTGAACTGAGCACAGTAGCAAGAGAATTTCCTCTGCAGAAGAATGGAAGGGAAGGACCAAATGTTGAGTCCACAGAGACAACTCAAGAGTCAGATAGTGAAAGAATAACCAAGACTTTTCAAGAAGTAGTCAAGGAAAAAAATCCAAAAGCATTTCTTGTAGGAACTGATGAAAGAGATGCGAAAGTATTAAGTATGGGAGTTAAAAAGACTGAACAAGGGAGTGAAAAGAAACATGACACTGAACTGTTATCTCAAGAAAATCAAAGGAAGGAAGCTTGTGAATCAAGAAATCAAAGTGTGAACCAAGATATCGAAAAGTCAAAGAAAGCAAAAGAAGCAGAAAGTGCAGATCAATGCACTTATAACACAGAAAGAACTGAAGCAGCTGCAGCCATAGAAGATCAAATGGCTAAACCAAGGTTTCCAACAACTCAACAATTTGAGGTTGAAGAATGTACATTACAAGAAGACTGCAAAAAGAAACATGAACAATCTCCAAAATCACAAAAGGAATATCATACAAATGATTTGCGAAATTCAATCGGAACGAAGGAGCAAGAATCCGAGCGTATGGAAGTTTTGAAGCCAGAAGCTCCTCTAGAAGAACTCCTAAAGAAAAGTGAACAGGAGACTAGAAAAGACGAATTTCAAAAGGGAGAAAAAATTGAGGAGAAAATGCAAGACATTGAGCAATCCAAAAGTAAAGTTGATGACAAAGATCAACAAGATGTTAGCAAAGAAATTGGGGCAGCAGAGATCATAGGTAGAACAGAAGCGAAAGAACAATATGCATCAAATGCAGGCTCACCAGCTGGAAGCAAGGAAACTGAAAAAGATTTGGAAGCAACACATGAAACAGAGAAAAACTTCGCTCAAAACGTTGAAGATAACAAGCTTCGGAACAGGGAGGAAATTAAAAAGACCATTTCTGAAGAAAATGATGAAGTTAAATATGCTGCAGAGCTAAGAAGAAGAACACAAGTGAAAGAGCATCAGAGAAAATCAGAAACTGCTGAGAATGAAGAAGAACCTCCCAAATTGAAAGAGCAAATTATTGAATGGAAATCACCAAAAACAAAAGAGTGTGTGCCAGAATCAACAGGCATAAAACAACATGGCTATGGCACAGAAGACACAACATTAAGTCAGCAATCCACACATGAAGAAAACAGAACACCAGAAAATGCTGTTGATGAATTACCAGAGACAAACACTGACACAGACTACCGAAAGTTAGTTGAGTCGGGGGATCCCTCGGAAGATGAACGAGTTGAATCTTTTCCGGCACATATCCCAGAAAATCAAGGCTTTGGAGACAATCAGGAGGGAACCAAATGTCCCAAGATTTCGACCGGCGACCCTGATAAGAAAGGATATCAAATAACAAAGGATATTGATGAAGAATTGCTGAGGAAACAAGACTTATCAGGAAAAATTGTTCATGAAGAAAGGGGAGTGCAACATTTTGCAAAGAGAGGAGAACCTGAAGAGGACCCCAAACAACTTCACAAAAGAGATAAGGTAAAACCAATTCAAACTGCTATAGATAAGAAGCCAATAATAATAGACATAACCCCAGAGATTGAGAAGGTCAACGGATTCAAACAAGTTGCAGAAACAATGCAGAAACCTCAAGTAAAAATTGAAATGATTTCAAAGAAAGGAATGGATAAACCACAAAGAGATGAAACACCACCTCTGGCAAAGGAAATCAAAAGAAAACAGCCTCCTGAATTATTATGGTCAAGCATGGGCCCTGAGAACTCTCAGGTTAAAGAAGACACAACAGATGAAGGTCATGAAGAGTGTGACATAATAGAGGTAGAGAAGCAAAGAGAAAGTGAAGAGAAAGATGTTAGTGGAGGAAACAATGACAAAACAAAAAGGACAAAGAAACTATTTGTTCCTTTGTTCATAGCAGGATCAGCCCTTCTTGTGTCTCTGGTATTTATGTTTGTGCATCGCAGAAGAACTAAAAGAAGGTAACAAAAATTAAATTTATTTTTCCTTTTATGATATGATAAAATATCTTATGTTACTTTAACTAATACTCAGATCAAATTGAAGTTCACATTGCACACCAATTTTGAACTCAAGCAAATTGTACAAATAAGAGCATGAGGAAGATTGTTTATCTGCACACAAATGCTTGGAAATGCTACAACTTGTTCTTTTGGTGTTATGTATTTATCAAGCCTTGTAATATTTGTAGAAAAATAGATTATACAACAGCAGCTTCACAAACCAAAAACAGCAGGGGAGGAAAAACAAGCAACGCAGACCATGAAGGTCAACTTTAAAATGTCTTAAACTCTATACAGTTTAGATGGTTTATAGATACAATAAACCTCCCCCTTACCACAATGTCATTGTGATCATCAATTCAAATATATAGCCTATACAATCTTCTCTATCCACCTCTTACTTCTTCACAATTTTTCAGTAAAATCAGGTTATTTTATGACTTTATGTTAAACATCAACAAACTAACCCAAATGATGATTTCATTCAGCATAGCTTGGCCTAATAAGAGAGTCAAGTCCCTACTCGGCCGCGCACAATTACATGGAACACCTCCCTTACTTGGCGTTCCAACGGGTCTAATCCATCCTTGAGGGCCTCAAGAACATGTGAAAGATCTTGCACTCTTTGTCTAACCTCCTCTCCTTTCTCCTCAGCTAATGGAAACTGCAAAGTGTCAACCAACTCATTTATCACCCTAGCACATTTCTCAATCTGTTGAATCTCCCTCAGCAAGCCACAAGCATTCTTCCTCTCCTTCTTCTTGGAATCCTCCATGATCCTCTCATGGAGCGACAGCAACGGCGCAGACCAAGGAAACTGTCTCGGAATCAAAATGTGGAGCTGCAATCTGCGATCCTGGCATGGAATTGCAGCCACAAGAGCCCACATTACAAACAACAGGACCGAGCTCATCGTATAAACCGGCATAGCAAGGCCATTAGTGGCCACAAGATCATTACTCTTAGGGGGGCACAAGCTGTTCCCAATTGCTTGGAGCTGCTTAGCAGCAGACCAATTCCTCGAAACGCTCCATGAGAGCGATCGAAAATGGCCCACTGATCGGTGCTGGTAGTTACTATTTTGATTGTGAATTTGATACAAATCCTTAATGGTAGTGTTTCTACCAAAGGATCTATTCCTAAGAGCCATGTAAGCACTAGATTCCTTATCATCAAACATACAATTAGCCAAATCAGCGAGAGCCTTCTTGGCACGGCGGCATTGGCCCTCACCAATGATCCTCTTTTGATCCAATGCACATAGAACAATCTCTAACAGCCTCTGACACTGCTTAATCTGTTCAATTCCGTCACGGACGGCGTTGCAGAGATCAAGGGCCTTCACGCAGCGTTCAAAGAAATCAGAAACAATTCGGTCCATTGGGGGCTTCATGACCTGAGCCCTGTGATTGAAGAAAATCATCCTCAATTCGTCTTGGCATAAGATGAAGATATCAAGGAGCTTCCTCATCCATGCGAGTGAAAGCAAATCATCATTTCCAACCGCGGCCAGCTCAAGGAACCGCAACGTGACTTGTCTCTGAAAGGTTTCTAACTCAAGCTCCAAGCTTGAACCATCCATGGAGTGAACTTGGTTTCCACGGATAGACATAACAGAGGAACCTTGATCATCCATGATTGCAGACATTCTCTCTTTAAAATAAAATAAAAACCTCTCTATATATACAAAACTCTGACCCAATTGCCAAAATCTTAATTTGAATTGAAAATGTTGAAAAGGTTCATCATTTCAATTTGAAAACAGAGGTTTCCCATTAGCCATTACAATTTGGGAACACCAATAATTGAAAAAGAAAAAGAAACAAAAATTTGGTTGAAACCACGAAGGAATTGGGCAATGGAATAAGAATGCAACGAAAAGTTGGAAATTTTGCCACAAATAGATAAAATCAGAGGAGAGAGAGAGAGAGAAATTCAAAATGCTTGTGGAACCCTAGTGAGAGGGAGAGGGACTTATATACTTGTATTGAGGATCATTGGACCGCGTTTTATGGTTGTTGGAAAAAATAGAAAAATAAAAAAGTGTAAGGTCAAGAAGAATACTATTACTAACGATTAAAAATTATAAAATTTATATTATAATGATTGGTTAACAGGATTTTAGCTTTTGATCCTCAGTGATTAGTGAAAATTAAGGTTTCGAAAGATACACACGGATATCACTCACACGGTTCGGACACGGTGGCAAGAACATAGATTCTATATAGATTCTTTCAGATGTTTTACGGCAAAAATATTAAAAAATTAGACTCGGAGATGGAGTATTTATTTAACACTTTTTAATTTTGGTATTAGATTTATAGTAGTATTTTTTAATAATATGTAAAATTTGGTGTATTTATAGATATCACAAATCAAAGAACAAATCTAATATTTGATTTGTGAACTTTAATTTTTTAAAATTTTTAAAATACAAAATTAATTCTCCGATTTGTGAATTCTCAAAAATTAAATTCAATTTCTCTCAAATCGGACCATCAATTTTTTTCTTTTTTCAATTCGATACTTTCGATTTGTGTTTTGAAATTTTAAAAACAAAATCGACTCCATATTAATTAAAAACACACAAGTTCTTCATAACTATGAATAACACATCCAAAAAAATTTTAACCAAAAAAATAAACCTTTATTTAGAGAGCAGCAATTAAGGTAAAAAAAAAGTTGATATTATGTCATTATATATTGCTATATATTATTAATATTTAAGGTAGATATCAAAATAGTTTTTAATGTTTTTGTGTCTTATTTATATCTCAAATATTTTAAAAATGATTTGATATTATTCTTATTTTAATGTCATAAAAAGTACTAATTAAAAGTTCATATCTTTTCAATTTCTAACTGTTTATGTGAGTTAGTAGAGAAACAATGATTTTATGATTAGCTTAAATTTTAAAAACAATTCAATAATAAATATATAATTCAGATCTATCTATATAGTAAAAATATGCAATACACTTATGATTTAATAAAAAAAAAGTTAAGTAACGACGTCTATTGTGATTAACTTTTTTGTATGTTGAAAAAATCTTAGTGTAATATTTAATCATTAGATTTTATGGTGTTTTTTAGAATGGTGAAAACAATACAATACGCTCTCTTTGAATTGACAATACACCTGTATATTTTAAATTAAAATATACAATACAAGAAGAACGTATTACCAATCAAAGAGAAGTGTATTGTACTGTTCACACAATTCTAAAAAATATCATAAAATTTAATGATTGAATATTACACTACAATTATACCAATATGTAAAAAAATAAACAGTCTATTATTGCATTTGAATTTTTAGGATTAGTTTCTTCTACTAAATTAGAATCTCTCATCTTGAAGGTCAAATAAAGAAAGCATCATGTAGTTTGGAATGTAGCAATGTCTAAAGTCTAAACTCATAACAATGAATAAATATATTGGATTTGAGCCATTGATTTTGGGAGAAAGAAAGAGAGAGAGAGGATAATTGGCCAGTGGCCACCTTATTTGGGGGCAATTATGTCAGAGTGATTAGGATGTTTGTTAAGGAGTTGGGAAACTATGCCACGTGGAGGGCAGACAGGGCTTGATGCTGAGTGGGTCACGTGCTCAAGTGACATTGACACGTGGGGCCGGATACGGTATACCAGAACCGAGTCTACGTACTCGGATGAGTGAAACCAATTAAAACTTAAAAGACTTGGTCTCTTCAATCATCTTATGCTTATGTTACGTGGCCTTTGCTTCTAGAATCAATAATGTCAAATTAAGCTCTAAATGAAAGACTAATATAACAAAAAATCATGTAATTTAATTGGTTATTGTTGAGTCAATTTTATTATTGTTGAAATTGATAGGTGTGATGTGATTCTCAGGTCTTATCACTTGGATAATTAATGTATTGGTGATATAGTGCTGAATAGAATAATAATTTAGTAGTCATTATCATATACTTGTTTTATTGTGAAGCTTTCATTTTTTTTTCTTATTTTATGTTTATAATTAAAAATGTGTTCGAGAACATATTAGGATATGGTAGCATTTGTGTCAACTTAAAGTTGGCAAAACTTCTTTGTCCGATTTTTATATTTTCAATATTTTGTCCTTTGATTTTTATATTATATATTATTACTACTATTATTATCACGAAAAGAAATTTTTTGCATTTGTTGAAAATAACAGATATTACATGTTATTTCAAAATGGTAAAATAAAATAAAAAATATTGTACTCATTTGACTAGCTAATAATAAAGTTATTTATGACCAGCACTGGCTTATGGCTGGCAAGCACACAAAATTTGTACATAACAAGCTCATCCCAATTTTTCTAGACTCCAAAATCTTAATGCTCTCCAAATTTAATTAATATATTTTCACTAAGAAGAAACTTGAGGTTTATTTATTACAACAACAAATTTTCATTGTTTTTTAACGAATTTAAAGGAATATATAGGACGAGTTGGGGTCCTCCAAGTTTCTTTTGATTTGAATATGTATGTACTTGGAAAACCAAGTTTGGTTGAAATATGTATGCATGATAATACATAATATATGACTTTATATAATAATGCCAAATAAATACAGATAAATCACCGCCAAACATCATCCCTAAAATTTAGTATCATTGATATTTGATCATGTTCAATATACTTATCATCAGAACTAATAATTAATACATATTTTCCCCAGTGACAAGCCATTTTCATATATCATTCTTAAGTATAGGATGAATCCTCCTTTAAATCTCTTCTTTGGTGCTAGTTGGCTACTATGTATTAACTATTAACTGTTATGTAATGCATATTGATGATGAAAGAATAGTGTACTCTACTAGTTTGAGACGATTCTGGTATATATTTGTATCATAAAGTAATAATTAAAGAACACTTCATGAGATCAGTAATTGGGTAGTGTGTCTAATCAATCTATATACTAATATGAATGCAAATATCTTATCCCTATTAACGTAAAATATTTGAAGTTCATTAAGCATATATCATGCAAAAGTTGACGAACTTTTTAATAATGTGTGTAAACGTTTAACTTATTGAATTCTAATGACAAGTTATATTTATCATTTGTGCAAAATTTTATTAAAAAATGATCAAATAATTTACTTATATATATTATGTTGATTTAAATGTGTATAAAAAAAATCTATCGAACAATATTTAAATAAGCATAAAATTTATAAATATGATGTATAGCATGAATTTTGAATCTAATTATTAGTTTTTGTAAAAACTTTCATTAGTAAAAACTTAATAGTGTAAGAATTGAGTTTGACTTACATTGATACAAGAGTATCCAAAAAACCTTGAAAGAATTATTATCTAATTAATTATAATAATGTAAATGCTTCTTTATAGGCATTTATTTGCATTTTCTAAAGGTCCTACTTAAGAATTATGAATTATCCCACAAAAGTATAAATATGACAAGAATCATTAATGAGAAAATCAATATTGTGAGATATCACAGCATGACACTCAAATATTAAAGTGAGGTGGGGGAGAGTATCATTCATAGGTAAGGTTAGTTATTTGATCAAATCAAACTTGGAAGATTTCCAAGAGGTAGTTGGTTAGTTGCTTTAGCATTAGAGGGTCTCAATGATGGGGTCCCCTTTCTCTTGATCATGTCCCTCTATGCATCACAACCAATCCCTACATAGTTTCCCAACAAAATAGCATGATTTGAGTTCCAATGGCTAAGGTAGAAAGCTCCTTCACCCTTTGAAATAGTCTAGACCAAGGGTTGAAGCACATTAGATTTAGTGTTGTATCAGCTATTCAATTATTGGGGGGAAAATATTACAAAAATAAAGAAAATCCAAAATCAATTATGAGGTGATAGAATTGATTTTGGAGACTATAGTTCTAGAACTGAAACCAAAAAATGCTATAAGCTTCTTTTATCCAAAAGGAATCAAACAAGGTAATTAAAGAAACAACATTTCAATACTATGATTATGATAAAGGTCAGACATGATGCTGAAAGTTTTTAAGAATGGACAAAAGCATGCAAGGGAGTGAAAAAGAAAGCTTAGATTGTTGGGTAGCAAAAGTACATTTGCTATTTGAATGATTTATATGATTATGTTGAATGGCATATCAGTATCACAATAATGACTTTATATATGTGAATCACAGAATCAACCTTCATATTAATAGTTTCAATAATTGAGATTTTCAAATAATGGAAACTTTATGATCAAAATGACAAAATTGGAACAGTGCACAGAAATAATACAATTAGTGATGTGAACCCTCGTTTTTTTTTTTTTTTTGGGGAGCTGAGAGATAAGTGTGGTTGGTTACATACACTTAACTACTGAAGCTACCAAGAAATCTACAGAGACATCATTTCATCAATTCCACTTGCTACATCAGCTATGAATATGCTACCTGAATCACACCATCCACCCAAAACATCTTCTTTGGAGCTCTGCAATGTAAAACACATTAATTAGATAGAAGCAAAGTGCAAGAATGAAATTCGCAACTTATACAAAAGTAAGAACAAACTAATCATAATGAAAATTTGGTAAGAAACTCAGTTACAGTACCTTACTAAAGCCAAGCCAGTTCGAGTCACCTCTAAATGAAAACAACTTGTCAGTTTCTTTCCAAGTTCCACACAAGACCTGTTTGAAATTGTTTAGCCTTATGAGCATCTACAGGAATATTCTGTGAAACATCTTATTACAAAGAATGCTCAGAATAGTGAGTCACAGAAAATCAGTTTAACACAAGCAGCGACATTATGCTCATGACTCATTATCTCATTGTACATGGTGTTATTCATTGGTTGTAAAATTGTCTGAAAAAGAGTTACCTCATAATCAACCCCTTGAATATAAATGTAATCAGGGTCAATTGTTGAGAAAGCAAGTCCTGTTATCTGCAGTAATAATAACATTATACTTTATTATAATCAATGTTATATAAAGTAACCAAGCAAAGCTACTCAGATTTTCCAAAATGAATAACACAGGAAATCAACTTAAAACACATAGTTAGAACAAAGAGAAGTACATGGTAAATAGGGTTTTTCAATTATACACAAGAACCTGAACATATAGCAATAATGTAATAAATACTTAACAATAATTACAGCGACTACATAATATTTTTCACAACTGTTTCCACAGCAAACTTATACCCTAACAGTAAAATACATAAAGATGTCTAAGATATTACAATTTCTTCATGAAAGATTTATCAAAAGCAGGATCGAAGTAGTTGAGAAAGATGAAGGCAGAGAAATATATTTAAAGTTTAAACTGACCTCAAATTTAGAGCAGTGCACCCATCTAGACAATGCCGACCATCTATATATACAAATGTAATTTACAGGCTAAGATTAATCCAACAAGGTAAGGATTAAACCAAAAGAAAAAAAGTGTGTTCTATAATGGCAATTGCTGAACACATTTTATACTTGTTTTATCTAGAAGCCTAGAAGGCAACTAACCTGCGAGGATCATAAACAGTCACAGTACGATCTGCTCCACCCACAGCAACATTACCAGTGGAAGAACTGCAGACAGAATATAAGATGTCACCAGGGGTACCACAAATTCGTTGTAAACAACCACCATTTTCTTTCATTCTCAAGTCCCATAAAGTCAGCTGCAATTATATTAAATAATGTAGCTCAGAAATAGATACCAATAAAGGGTATAAGGAAAGGAAGAACTCATAATGACAATAAAGCATTAAAGAAACTATGAACTGAAAAAGTTCACCTGGCATCCTTCGGTAACAGCTATTACAGGACTCTGGTTTCCATTAACTACATTCTGCATGAAGTTTAACGAAGTAGGATGCCAAAGCCTGAAATATGGAAAAATAACTAAGGAATTCTAGCAACTAAAAGTGAACATATACAAAATTTAGCAGATTTTCTCAGTTATTCCTTTGCTTCCACAAGTAAATACCAGGTCATTTAATATCACTTATGTCCAAGGAAACGAAAAAGAAAAATTAAGAAAATAAGCCAATTTATGTAATTAAAGTAAGCTAGATACATAAACTTGATTGCCTTGACTAATAAGAAAAAAACAACACACTGCACAGGAACTGAACTGAAATGTGAACCAAAACAAGAGAAGAGAGAAATCAACAATTGAGATTAAAGTGAACAACATACAATTCTTAATTTCTTATAATAAAAAATAAATAGCCAAAGAAATATTGTAAATTGTCAAAGTTAGGTCATATTCAAGTCTAAAGGGTATTGCATGGATGGAAAAATAAGAATGAATCATGGAGAAGCAATTAAGGGCAGATACTTATTCCTATTTCCATAAAATTTAAGATAAAAGTGTTGAAGTACTGTACAGAATCCTTACGGTCGTAATGTACGAACATGTATGTCCTGGTCATAAATATCAATCGTTTTGCAAAAGCTACGTGCAACAGCTGCCTGGAAAATAGCACAAATATAACATATCATAACCAAGAGGGCAAGCATATTAACTCTACACACTAGTTTAATAACATCAGCAGTGATAATCAACAATAGGTTTAAGATCACAAGAAAGTAAAATATTAGTCTTGGTCTCTACACATTTGATTAAGGAAATAGCTCACCATAGACCATTGACTTGGACTAAAGCAAAGTCCTGACCAACTTCCTTCCCCAATACCATTATCAGGAGGCAACACTGAATACGTAAGCCTGTCAACATCTACAGAAAGGCAACTCTTATTCAAGTCAATGATAACTCCAGCTTACTTTTTTTCTTTTCTTTTGAGTAGCATTATTTCTCTCAGAATCCAGCAAGACAGTATATACAATAACCAGGTTTTTGTGTTCCTTAGAATCTTAGCATTGTAAAAGGAATAAATTATGTAAATCTAACTAGTTGCCTCTATACAAAAATGATATACTTGACAAAAAGTTCATAGTTGCCTCTAGACAAAAATCAAGTATGTTTTCTTCTCCAAGCAAACTTAAACATAAAAATTAATTCTGAGTGCAAGGAAAGTCAGAATGAATAAGTACCTCTACCAGATGTATCTAGTTTGGATACAATAAGATGACCATAAGAATCCACACTTCCTAATATTAAGTAGCCATTACCTGAAAAATGCATCAAGTTCAATCATGCATGCTATTGCATTATAAGGTAGCTAAACAGAGTATTAGATTTAAAATAAGAATCATGCTGTATTGCTGTTTAACCACATACTCTCAGTGTCGGCAAGAACAATACTCTGAATTTCGGAACCATGAGGACAGCGATTGATTATCGACGAGGCAATAATCTACAAGATGCCATGTTATGCAAACTTACTAAATCAATAAATAACAAATTATGATTTAAGCATCTGGTATTTTACAATATACCTCAGTTTGTTGAGGAATCAAGAGGCTTTCTTTTCCTTTGTTGACTGAAGATTCTTCCAGAGCAATCTACATATCAGATATGCTTTTTTGAGTTAAGTAAAACAGAGTCAGAAATCACGTAACTCAGCATTTTGAAATGAAAAGTGAAGAGCAGGAACCTGGAGATTATAGATGTGAGGACCAGAGGCTATGTAGAGAAAACAAGAACGGGAAGAGTCAAGGCTGACCTGAGAGGGAAAAACGAAGAAAGTAAGAAAGTTAGAAACTTTAAGAGAAAATGAATTGTTAGAGAGGGGAACGAACATGGAGAGCGAGGCGAGTGGATTGAAGGCTTCCGGGAGATGGATTCTCGATGAGGGTGGTCGGAACCACCGCTTTCTTCAGACACCTAGCTTCCAACATCTCTCCTGCTTCTGCTTTCACCACTTCTTGACCTTTCAAAATATTGAGTTTTTAAAATGATATTTAGTTTCAAAAATTGTTTAAACGGTTACCATTTACCAATTTTAATGCATAAGTAATATTATTGTTATATTATATAATAACTTTTTATTTTAAATATTATTTTTAGTTACTAGTTAGGGTTTGTTGATACTGTGTTAATTAATTCAGTTAATGTGTTACTTTAGAGTTTCTTCCTATCTCTCGTTTATTATACCATGCCTTCTAGTTTGTGAATCAATTGGTATACGCGTTCTACAATAAACGGTGTACGCACAGCGGGATCGCAAAACTATGTTCGTTCTTTCAAACTATAAATCACTAGAAGAGAAATTAAAGAAAAACTCTACTTTATTTGGAATCAGAGAGAATGTCATATCGAGAACAAAAAATTAAATAAATACAACAGCACAACATAATTATAATAAGATTATATTATCAACATGCTCGGATAATATAGTAAAATTACAAAATGGTTATTTATATCCTAACTAGCCCAGCCAACAGCTGCGAAGAGCAATGCAGGAACAACGCCGCTCCAGATACCAATAGTCCAATACCAACAAAGCTGATATTTCCGAGTAGAATTAGATATCTCCTTCAAAGATTTTCCTGTTAAAATGTCAGAACCCTATAATTTCCGATTACTAATTATACATGCCAATTATCATTTCTAAAAAAAATGCATTCATAGCCCTCAGATCTCATAGCTACACAGAAATCATGTGTAGTTTAAACGGGCTTCATTAGCAGCCTTCTTGCACCATTGACTTGATCATTATTATTATTATTATTTGTAAATATAAGAGTACATCCAGTCACACCCACACACACAAACACACCCACACATACACAGAGATGGATTAAGAGAGAGAGAAAGAGAGAGAGAGAGTCAATGGTGCATGTCCAGCTAGAAAACAGAACCACGTAGCTACTCAATAGTCTAATTTCTCCATCATTGGGCAGCACTAACATACACGAACAAAAACAACAGAAAATTTATGTGAGCTAACAATAATAATAATAGTCAGAAAAAGCCCTCAGATCTCATAGCTTAATAGAGAATCATATGCGGCTTTGAACACCCGAATTCCATTCATAACCGTCTCTGCATCAATCAAAGTTCCATTCACATACATACATACGTACATGGATTCATATGACCGGTTCGGTTTTCAGAAACTTGAGAGAAAGAGTGCGAGCGATGAGGAACCAAAAAAAAAAAAAAGAAAATAGTATATTCAAGAGAGAGAGAGAAAGAGAGAGAGAGAGAGAGTGCAGATCAGATTATGAAGGAATACGAGTAGCCGCTCAACAATCTATGTTGTGCATCATTGGGCAATCTATGAACTATAAATTAGGGTTCTAACTACAAGATTTTCATCACTCAAACAAAGCTTCATGTAACTGCTCAGAGAACACTGTATGCGTCAAAATTTAGGTACGGATTTCATTTTTCTTTTGAAAATTTCAACAATCTGAAAACAAAACAAAGTAGCAAAAAATCAACAAACAGAAACATCACAAATAAGAAAACACCTGAACAGATAAAAATTTGGGCGAAAATGTGAAGAGAACCAGAGAATGGAGAATATGATCTAGATTTTAGCAGCGGAAATCGATTAGGGTTTGAGGGATTTACAACTTTGCATGTGCGCTATATATAGTGGGAACAAAGGAAGTTACCAATCGGTCCCTCCCCATTCCCCAGTCTCCACTCTCTCCACTACCACTCCTATGGGCTTTTCTCTTGTGGGCCTATCCACACAAAGCGTAACTGTCCACTACTTGACAAAAAAAATGTGATCCATTGTTTTGTAAAATATTTTCATTTGGAACTGGAAGTTTTTAACTAATATCAGGAACAGGTATCAACTAGAAAAATTAATTTCCAAGTCAATACTTCATGGAAGCATTATAAATTTATAATATAAGATTGTTTTTGTCATCCAGAATCTGTTCAACATATGAAGCCAAATGGGAATGGTGACCATAACATATAGCAGCCAATAATCCTCCATATGCTAAGCAGTGTACACCCAGCTCAAAAATGTGTACCCTTGCATTCTCATTGCAAGTTTGTTCTTCACAGGTCTGGATACTATTTCCAGATTCGTGTAAGTAACATACTTCAGATTTTTTCTTAGCCAGAGCTCCGGGATCCGTTGCTCTGGAATTGCTGGTAGAGACTAACCAGCCCGAATCCATAGGATCCTTGATCGATCTCAAAAAACGGCAACCATTGACAAGGAAACTCCAAACCTTCTGTGTTGAATCATGGGAGATGCAATCAAGAAACTCATTTGATGCATTCTCAAAATCATCATTCCTAATTTTACCATTACATATATAGGCTCTGAATGTATCCATTAATGAACACTTGGAACATTTGACCTTGGAAACCGAAGAAGCAACCAGACTTGATTTGAAAAACTTGCTCCATTCTGAACTTCTGGCAAGATACAACAAAGACTCGCCTGCACCTGTCCAAAAATTTGCAAGAGATGCAATCAGTGAGGATTCGGAATTGAAGAGATGATGTGCTGTAGTTGCTAGTAACAAGGAATATGCTGCACTGGTTCTGCTCATGTCGAAAGCTTCTAACTGGTTTTGATATATTGTAGAAGTTGTAGACAAGATATCACTAGCACGAACTTTATATGCCGAAGCCAGTGTTGTGTATGCATTTAGAGAGAGGTAATGCAGGGGATGCAACATGAACTTATAATGTGGTGTTTCTTCAACATTGTCCAACTCGTCGCACAGACCCTGCATAAGAATCTTCTCAAGTTTCTCACAGCAAGGCTCAGGATCACCAGCCATGAGATACTCAGATATAATATCATCAACTGAATCATTCAGTCTTCTTTCTGCTGTGTCTCTGACAAGATTGTAGCTGGAGCTTGAACTAGTAAAATCACAACCGGAAACAGAAATTTCCTGAGATGTTTTGGGAAAATTGCAGATTGTGATGACCACATCCTAGGCAAAGAAATCACTAATCTTGGTGATACCATGACTGAGCTAAATACAGTAGAAAGTGAATTCCAAAGACAACTTACTTGCAATGCATGATCAACATATGTGAAGGGCACAACACTACATCGCATGCAACAGCAGATAAACCTGTACTTGGACCATAGATCCAATTGCCGCATTGCCTACAAATGCAACATGCAAAATCAAAAGCTATATACTGATCAATACAATTTAGACACGTTTCATAATGCCGAAACCATCATCAACGAATCTGATAGTTACATGCATTACATTCTTCAACTTCATAATGAGAATACATATCAGGATCTTAGAACTCAACAATACAATACTCTACAATACAATACATGGATCAATAAAAATGAAGCATACCTTAGATTGCAAGAGATCAGTGTATGCTATGGTAATCTCTTGTCCCTTTTTTATTCTCTTGATACTCCTCACAATCAATCTCGGTCCATAGCCTTGGTTTTGCTCCTCTTCTTCTAATGCAGAAAAGTAACCCCAATTCACTATCATAGTATTCACCAAACAGTGCAAACCAAAAATCAACCAGTAACAAATATAAAGCAAGATTTTGAATTTCTTTTTTAAATTTAAAATTAAAAATACAAATTTATGAAGACCTTTCTGAAAATGATTAGTGATAGTACAAAGCCCACTATCTATCTGCAAAAAACAGCACAATTCCTATCTCATCAAAGAACAGAAGCAAAAAGACAGAATTGAAGAAACTTATTATAGAGATAGTAGATGAAGTACTCGTGAATCAGGAGAACCGCGAAAGGAAGATGGAGCTATTCGAAGCTTGGATTCCTGCGAAGAAGAAGAAGAAGAAGGAGAGAGGATGAAGCGGTAGCAGGCATTGGGGGAGCAGCTGTGGTTGATCCAAGAGAACGCCGGACCATAAACCGCGATTCCCAGTGCGCGCCCTTCCTTATCCTGCACCTCCACGGCGTTCGTTAGCACCGCGCACAATGCACACTCCGCCTCCTCCAAAACGGCGTCGTCCGGCTCCAGCTCCCCTCGCAGCTCCGTAATTGCAGTGGCCAAGGCTCTGACTCCACTGCTGATTCTCTCGGAAACCTCGTCTTCGTCGGAGTTGTTGTGGCACGTGAGCTTGTGGCGGTTGGAGAGGAGGCCAGCGACACGAGAGGAAGTGACGGAGGGGCGGTGGTGGGAGAGGAGGAGGAGGGCGGCGCGGAGGTCGGAGGAGTGAGAGACGGCGGGATGGTGGAGGAGGAAAGGGTGGGCGGCGGAGCAGGGAGGAGAGCAGTAGAGGAAGGGGGTGATGGGAATGGGAGAGAGAGGGAGGAGAGAGAAACAAGAGGAGCAGTGAGTGTGGAGGTTGGAGTGGTGGAGAGAGAAAGTGAGAGGGACGAGGGATGGAGTCATGTCTGTGGCTATCTCTGTATCTTCCATGCTTCGCATCTCCATCTCCATCTTCTTTCTTTTCAAGCCTCCTTCTTGTAGCGTTATAATTTTGCTTGCGGTAATAAGAATAAATGAAAAATAAGATTTTTCATTTATTTGCTACTTTGGCAGGTTTTGACAACAATCGAGTGCCTCTCCAAATATTTCAGTGTGTCAATTCACACCTCAATGTTACAAGGATGAGGTTATGACAAAGCAAAGCAATGGAAGGATGATACGACGATGGAGTGGTTAATTAGGTTTCAGTGAGTGAATGGATTGGAAACTGAGTCTCTTCTATGATGATTGGAGCAAAATGACAGCAGTGACCAAAAACATTAATGTTTTTTTTTAATGTATGTTTAAATAGATTCTTAAAAAATTTTGCCTCCTAAACCGCTTATTCCAAACAAAGAAACACAATGTCTCTGGGTTTTTTTTTTTTTTTTTTTTTGTCTATTTCTAAACAAAAGACACAAATGAATACGAAAATAAGGTAGCGTTTGTTTTGAAGTACTGAGATAGAGATTGAGAGACAGAGATTCAATATTATGTTTGTTGGTTCAGAGACTGGTACTAAAATTTTTGTCTCTATCTCCAAAATTTCAATATTTCAGTACCTCCAAAAAGTAGGGACACATGGGACTAAAATTTGTAGAGATAGAGACTGAAATGTTAATAACATTTTATACCTAGAATACTCTTATTTCAATTAATTAATTCCAATTTTACTCTTTGTGCAAAGTAAATTAGAGTTTTATTCTTATTTCTCTTTAGCTTTAGCTTTCTAATTTCTGTCTGTTTTTTGTTTAACAACTGGTTTATCTACCTTTTCAATCATCATTTTTGTTTTAATGAATACTCTTATTTGGAATGTGCGAGGTGCGACTAGCGAGACTTTTAGGCGCATCTTTAAAGAATTGATGAGACAACATAGACCAGACATTGCTATTCTTTTGGAAACTAAGTGTAGTAGAGACACAGCAAAAAGAGTGATACATAACCTTGGTTTCTCTTACTCTATTTTGGAAGAAGCTCAGGGATTTGTAGGAGGCATATGGATCTGCTGGAATAGACCAGATATCAACATAACCACCATAGAAAAGCATAGTCAATATTTACATGTTAAAATCCAAACTCAGAGTGAAAAGAAATGGTTCCTCATAGCAGTCTATGCCAGTCCTCAGAGCCAAAATATAAGGGAATTATGGCCTAAAATTCTCAATATAGCTAATCAGACTATGGGAGATTGGTTGATAGTGATTAATGCATTGGACTGGGGCTGGAAGGGGAGAGGCACCAGAGGGTTGATAGAGGGGTTGAGGGAGGGGCTGTTGTGGCTGAGAGGAGGGTGCCAGAGGCTGGATAGATTGAGCATTGTCAGGGAAGGTGATAGATGGTTGAAGGAGGGGCTGCTAGGTCAGAGAGGAGGGTGCCAGAGTCTAGCGAGGCAGAGCATGAAGAGAGAATAGGAGGGGACCTGGGTTGGCTGGAGTCTGTGACACTAGAAGAGGGTTAGTTGAGGCAGGGAATAGATGGAAAAACGGAAATTCGGATTCATTAAAGACAACATCTCTAGAGACAAACTCCTTTCCTAGTGGGGATAGGCATCGATACCCTTTTCTGGTTGTCTGAGTACCCAATGAAGATACATTGATGAGATTTAAAGTCAAACTTGTGGGGGTTGTAGTGTTTGAGGAGGGGGTAGCATGTACAGCCAAACGGTTTAAGGAATAAGTAGTCAGGTTTCCGGCCAATGAGGAGTTCCAATGGGGACTTGCAGGAGAGAGTAGGGCTGGGTAGTCGGTTGATGAGGTAAGTGGCAGAGAGGGTAGCATCTCCCCAAAAAGATAAGGGTAAGGAAGCCTGAGCTAGTAGTGTAAGGACAGTTTCAGTGATGTGGTGATGTTTTCTTTCAACGGTCCCATTTTGTTGATGGGAGTAGGGACAGGTTAGTCTGTGATGAATTCCATTAGAAGTAAGGTAGGCTGTGAATGCATTTGAGACATATTCCTTTGTATTATCTATTTGGATGGATTTAATCTTTAAGCCTGTTTTGTTTTCAATGAGTGCTTTAAATTTCACAAACGCGTCAAAGGCTTGGCCCTTTGATTCCAACAAATAGGTGCAGGTATACCGAGTGCTAACATCAATAAAGCAAATGTAGTATCTGTGGCCTAGTCTGCTGTAAACAGGGGCTGGACCCCAAATATCTGAGAACACAAGTTCTAGAGGTTTGTAGGGTGTGAGGGACTCAGGGTGAGGTAACTGATGCAGTTTACTGATGCAGCATGTGTTGAGTTAAGAAATTAACAAAATTAATTAGTGATGACAAACATTATTTTTGGCAAATAAATAATTAGTGTGGATTAATTATAATTATATATTACTAATTATTTATTATGTGTTGCAGGCCATAATTCAATACAAGCAGCCCAATTGGAACAAAATAAAACAACAAGGATGGGGGCTAGTAAATCAAGCGAAGCCCAAGAGAAACAAAACCAAAGAAATCAAAACGGGCTAAGCAAACCATATCCATATCCATATCCAAGCCCGATTGAATTCAGCAAGCAAAACTCTCTCACCTGCTCTCACAAAATCAACGTTCACCTTTTGCTCTTGGTCAGAAAACACAGAAGAAAGAGAGAGAGCTTCTCCCACACGCCATTCACCGAAGAAGAAAGAAAGAGAGAGATTAAGCTTGAAAGGCAGATGTCAAATCAGTGAGTTCAAACCAAATCAAGCTTAAGAAAATATTAAAGGTAACCCATTTCCTCATACATGCAACACTCTTTCTTCTCTTCATCTTCAATTCTCTGTATCTCCATTTTGGGTTATATGGAAAAGAGAATTTTCGTTCCTCTCTGCTGTAAATCCACGGTTTCAAACATGTCTTGGGGACCAAGTTGGTTTTCAAGGGCTCAGATCAAGTTGATCATTGGAAGATCTTTGTGGTTATTACTTTATGGCTTTCGGTCAAGATGAGGAAGTCAGAAGCAAAGTTTCTACTCTAAGGTTTAAGGAGAAAAAGTGAATCTGTGGGTTGGTGAAGCTCAAGGCTCAAGGTGTTGACCTTGGAAGAAGAACCAAGTAACATGCAAGGAGATAAAAGAGGTTTGCTGTTCATTCAGAAACCAAGGAGAGAAAACCAGTGAATAGAGGTCTTGTTCTGAGAGAGCTCTTTGAAGAAGTTCAACTAACTGGACAGTGTAACCTAATCAAAGGTGCATTCCGCTAGTATGAAGAATTGAATCAGAGGCTTGCCAATCTGGTTTTTTCGCATAGCACAGAGGCTGTTGATGAAATCAATCTCCTTCATGTTTTACAGATTGTAATGTACTTTTCAATGTTTATCTTTCTGTAATTTCTTGCGAGAAAAGGCATTGTGAGGAAACTCAAGTAAAAGCCATGAGTGAAAAAAGGCTGAGTGAAATACTTGAGAGAAAAGCCTAGAGTTATTTTCTGATTTCTTTAGGTTGGTTAAGTGTCTTGTATCTTGTACCTGTAAGGTATCCCTTTCTTAGTTGGGTTAGCACTAAGAGTGAATAGTGAAGTATTAGCATAGCCAATGTCAAGTTAAGTTAGAACTTGAGTGTGAAATAATTGGGTCAATCCTGTGAAATTGGTGTATGTAATACTGTTAACTATAGTGAAATTCTTCCATAGTTGTGGAGGAGACTGGATGTAGGTTGCATAGCACAAGGCAACCGAACCAGGATACATGCTGGTGTTAGCTTTTCTCTTCTCTGCTGAGTTTTGTTTTCTGATATTCATGAGACAAAAATAATTTGTCTCATAAATTTCTGCTGCTGAGTTCAAACAGAACCTGAATTGAAAGTTTGTTTTAAAAAGGTAATAACAGCAACTTAAAAGGAAGGCATAGATTCAACCCCCCTTCTCTAAGCCTACCACAACCTTCAGCATGCATGACACAAAGTAGGAATAGAATTTTTTTTATTTATTGATTCATGAGGGATATTACATTCTTTCATGACAAGACTAACTATTTTGTCACTGGGGTGACCAAGCTTTCGATGTTATAGCTACATAGTTTGGGTACTATTTTTACATGTAATGTTTGTATATACATTTCCTATAGAGTTGTGACATTCACTGTTATTCCCATATGTGATTGCTGCATAAACAGGAGCCATGCAGACAGCAGCAGGAACAAGAGCAGCAATGGCATAGGGTGCGTGTTTGTTTTATTGGGTTTTATGGTTGAGGGAGGTGTTTGAGTCAAGGTGTTTGCACTGATAGGTGTATGAGGGGGCAGTGAGGTGGTGTGTGGAGTATTGGAACTTGTGTTTACTGAAATTCCTTCAAATTTGTAGAGACCATCCCTAAGGAGTCCTTGTAGTAAAACCTGTCTGGTTATCTGACATTTCACATTGCATAGATAAGCCCAAAACTCAAAGAAAACGCAATTATCCAGGGCAAACTTAGCTACGCTTATTAAATTTTTTGAAATGTTGGGAACATGGAGCAGGTTTTGCAGTCTAAATGGTCTATTTGATAGAGATGCATGCAATATAGAATTTTCAATATGTGTAATTTTCATACCTTGGCCATTACCACCATATACCTGTTGTGATCCATCATATTCTGATCCTGTGTTGAGGTTACTCTGGTCGAAGGTAATATGGTGCGACGCTCCGGAGTCTGGATACCAGCCGGCATTAGGCACTGCAGAGGGCAAGGCAAGGTAGGGCTAAGGACTTGGAGCAGCATGCTGTTGAGGACTAGATTATGGTGTGTGATGTTGCACTTGTCCGCCGTTGTGGAATGCCATGGAAGGAGGAGGTGCAACATTGAGAGGTTGGAGTTGTGGATTAGTGTAGTTCTGGTCAAAGCGGTGGTAGCATTGCAATGCAATGTGTCCTATCTTCCCACACACTTGGCACTGAGGCCGATTACCTTGCCACCAGGAGGATCTGCCGCCTCCGCCTCTGAATCCTCTGGTACGTCCACCTCTATAGCCTCCTCTAAAGTTGTTGGAACTATTGTTGAAGTTGTAAGAGTTATTGTTAGGCGCATCACCTTTTTTGCGTTAGATTTGCTTGAAGAGATCCAATATCTACTTTCCTAAATCTTTCAAGCAATTCTTCCTGTGTTTGTAGCTGAGATTTGAATTCCTGTGCCTCCCAATCAGTGTATGATGGAGTATCTGATGCAGATTCAGTTTCCGAGTTGAGTTTTGACGGAATTTTTTGTGGATCTAAGTGATTTTGTAGCTTGTTCATTTTGATGCATGCTAGGGCCTGCTTCCTCCAATCTTTGAAATTATGCTCGTTAAGCTTGATAGACGAGAACGCAGCGAACGTATTCTGGTTGAAGAAACTCGTTAGAGTTCTTGAAGCGGTACTTTCATGGCTTCTGATAGGATTAGATTCAGGTTCCATGGATCATCCAGCTCTGATACCATGTAAGGTATCAGAAACTGTTGAAGAAACAGAGAGAGAAGAGAGTAGAAGAAGAAAGAGAAGGAAGAATTATTAGATCTGAAATCTTTTCACATTGAAAATTAGCATAAGGTTCTTTGCGTTACATAGTACTTATACACCGCTTCTGGATTTGACGAGCTGGAGAGTTAGTTACCAACAAGTTTCTAAACTCTTCTAATCTCTAAATGCCTTTTCTATTTTAGGATGCTGAGTCAGCTTCCATATTTCTCTAACTACACTTACAATTTTTTTTAATAGTTATCCTTTTTTCTTGCTTAAAAATTTTCATATACTTTTTCAAACAATATCAATGCTTTTTTATTTTTTATACCAAATAATATTCCAAATATATTTTATATTTACGTTATTATAGTCTTCATTTGTCTTGTTTATCTTACTAGTTAAATTTAACAAATATTATATCATATTTATTTTAAAATAAATTATTTTAAAATAAAAACAATATTATATGATATAAAAATATTAATTGAAGTATAAAAATATAATATAACATTATTAATTTTACTCTAAAACATATATTTTTATGGTGAAAAACAACTTCGAATCGGAACGAATCAAAATCACCCAAAACATAACCAAAATCGAACCCAGATTTCTAAAACAATGAATACTATATACAATTTTTTGTGCAATCAATGGAAATGCACTAAGAAAGAGTTCAGTACAATTTTCAATCTTTCTATCCAATTAAGATTTTTTGGGAATGAGTGGTATTATCAAGATAGAAATGACCTTTTTATAATGCAAATTTATATAAATATAATGAAAAAAAATTGATGTAATTTTAAATGAGTGGTAGGTAGATAGTGAACATACTATTTGATTGATCATTGCAATTAGCATTTTCATTTTTTTTTCCTAAGATATTAGAAGTAAAAAATATTAAAAAATAAAAATAAAAATACAAATCAAATTATTATTATTATTATTGTTGTTGTGAGAAATAGCTTCTATTTCGCATGCATCAGAATATCACTAATGTATTTATGTATAAAAATTTATGCGTAGTTTAATTTATTTTTAACGTATATTTGTATTTCAACATATATTTTATATAGTTGTTGACTTTGGTAGTTGATTTTAATATACACCTAGCATAATCGTATTTAAATACTAGTTATGAAAAGAAATTGACGCATGTTTAAATGAGCTAACCACCAACTCAAATTAATGAATGAAAATTCTATACTATAATCTTGTTGGGTATAGGCAAGGGCCTCTGACCGAGCCCAGGCCCACCATTGTTCTTTTTTTCAATTTAACAAAATTTTCTGCATAGCCTTTGTAAATGTAGTTAAATCTATACAAAAGAGGCCCATTTCAATTATTGTATTTTCTTTTACAGGTATTATGAAAGAAAAAACAAAACAAATACTATTCTTGTTCAGAAGAGTGTTGGTGATCTGGACTTATGTCCATGGTTCAACAGATGCGGTCGAAAAATAAAAAGCATAATTGTGGTCAGGATAAAATTGTTAATTATTAAATGTTTATACCAAAATAATAAACAAGTTAATGATTTGAATTATATTAACTTAGATAGATAAATATTAAAAAAAAAACATATTAAACATTTTTTTTGTTAAAAAAAAGGGTTGGTTTTTAATCTTTTCTTATTCACAAATCACAACATAGCATGCATTGTCATATTGAGTTTGGCCTCTTATCCTCCGTTACCAATTTCTTCACTTTATTCTGGCAAGTGTTTCTTTTCTCCACTCATATACATATATTGTTTTTGGTTTAAGGTATATATATATATATATATATATATAACGAATATTCGGGGATATACTTCTTTACCATAGGGATCATGCATGTGTGAAGCTTTTGATCAAGATTATCCTTAGGGTGACCATGGTTGACGCATTATTTCCAGTTTTTTTGCGGGCCTTAACCTGCATTATTCCTCACATGAAACTCCAAGAGAAAATACTACATATTAAGACACTGATGATGATTATTGGCAGTGACATATATATCTAATATAATAAACCAAGCCCGTGTATCAGGTTAATTATTATTTCCTTATACTAAACAACAATCAAGGGGTTAGTTGGCTCAACTAATTAGGATAAAATAATAATACGATGATTCATTCTTAATTAGAAACTAGGAGCTATATATGTATCTGCCACTGCTGCTAAAGGTTTCATCATGGCTGCGAAGTGTAGTTGTTGAGCAAAAAGAAAAAAACATGTGCCGCTCATCATGCAATAATTATTCTACTCTATCTATATCTATATTTTTTCTTCTGTTACTCTGTGTAGATAATTCCTTAGAAGTAGTAGCATATGGAGATCCTACTCTTGGATTTATCCCTGTTCCTTTGACACAAGCAAATTTGAAACTGCAAAAACCATATGACATACCCTTAGACCAAAGGTATAGCTATGAACATGGAATCCATTGGTTATGGGTCTACGCCGACGACAAGCCTCATGAACCAACCAGCCACACTCAACCTCGCACGGAAATTCGTATCTCAGTATGCTTAATTATTTTCAGTATATCAAAATTAAACTCTTTCTGTGTTCTTCCTTGTATCGCAAGTAAACTTTATTTTAATATTTCAGGGGCTTGACTACAACTCAGGGGTGTGGCAATTTGAAGGGTATGGTTTTGTACCAAATGGAACATCTGGTGCTACAATAGCACAGATCCATGGTGCTGCACATGGTGCTACCACACTTATACTAAGAATATATAATAACGGAGAAATGAGATACTACAGCAGAGATTTAGTGGCTGAAAATCTTTATGACAAGTGGTTCAGACTGAATATCATCCATGATGTTGATGGTGGAACCGTTTCAGTGTTCATTGATGGAAAGAAAAAGTTTCATACAAAGGATAAAGGTCCTGGAGACTTGTACTTCAAATGTGGTGTTTATGCAGCACCTGCTAATATAAGCTATTACATGGAATCAAGATGGAGAGACATCAAAATTTATAGATTATAATAATTTTGTTTATTCAATAATAATCCATTGTTGTTAGTATTCTCTGTTTAGTTGATCCAAGATTCAAAATTAAGTTGGTTTGCTCTGGAACCCAAGTTTAATCAACTGGTTGACCATATTCTATTTCTAATATGTCTAATCGAAGCTAAATTATTGGATTATATTATTGATTGAAATGTTAGCTAATAACTTATTATCTAACTAACTAGCTCTTCTCAATAAATAATTACACTTAATATTCGGCCCATCTAATGTGTACAAAATGAATGATGAATATTCCAGGATCTGAACTTGAATATTATTCAGAGCACTTCATGGTGGTTGGTCAGGATGATTTTGAAGCATTTGCAGGCCAAAACCTCCATTCAAGTTATTTCATTACACATTATTTAGTTATTTGAACTTTGAAGTTGTAGATTTATTCCTAATTAAAACATTATTTTAGTAGATCACACAATTATGAGTATAGATAGTTAATTAGTAATAACTGATATTGAGTACTTGTCCTTGTTATGATTCTTTTACTTCTCGTAGTCTTTGATCAATGTAATTAATATCCTTATTACCCTCTAAACAAAGATGGGCACCAAAGAAATCACCCTTTCAAACATCAAAATATATAGAATCTTATAATCCTTAGTGATCCAAAGATGTGATCTAATTCTTAGGAACTTCAAAATACGATCCAGATTTGTAAGACTTGTATGCTTTCTGTCAAAATAATAATTGGTACAACTTTGAGAGCTATGTTCATTAGAACGTTTGAGATCATGTCGCACATCGGCGGGAAGGGGAACAAGCATTCAAGCCTTTGGTTATAAAAGAACAATTCTTGGACTCTAAAAAGCATACCTTTCTCGGCCTTTTGGCTAAGATCAAGTGTAGTATCTGTTCTTATCAGTTTAATATCTGATATGTGGGCCATTGGCCCACACGATATTAAATTTATTTTTTGAGGGCGATGGGCCATACAGTAGCTTGCTACTGGGCTTGTCGAGCGTCGCCTAAGCCTTACACTATCGCATGGGCCTGGCGCACCCCACCTATTCAGTTTGAAATATTGCATTTTAACCCTAGAATACAATCTATTTGGGGCAAAAAACACAAGAATAAATTGAATACGTTAGTGTAAAGTGAAGAGATTTGAGTCTTCCACAACACAAAATTGATCCATGATAGGAGAACACAAATTAAACAAAAATACATAGGTAACTGCAAACTATGTGCTATATAACTAATGAAACCAAGCTCTTATCCTCAACTTCTATTGCTATGGATTCTATTTTTCTTATGGGATGATGAAATATACATCTTCAATACGTAATTATTAGTCAAACCTTCACAAAAATTACTTGACTGAAATCAATAGAATGCTATCCTCCTATTTTGAAAAATGCAAGGCTTATAGCTCTCATCTAAAAAAAATAACTATATAATGAATAAAAGAAAATACTTAACTTGGTGTGGGAAAAAAAACTATACACCACCACAAGGCACACAACACCACTTGGCTATTTGAAGAAAAAACCACTGCAAAGCATTTGGGTGATCCTCCACCAGAGATGGAGTTGGGAGCGGTAGCTCAGACGGTAGATGCCGGTGAAACGCGTCAACTGCCGCAGTAACACCATCTTCATCCTTAATCAACTTTGCAACTTCCATTGCTCGAGACTTCACCTGAAGGTTTATTATTAGAATCGAGTGGATCTAACCATTAAATGTAACAGAAACCATGACCATAAGAAAAAAGACCTGAATTGAATAACCAGTAAATCTAACATTCAAGGAAATATAGATGTTTCCATTTTCAACTTCAATGCTAGTCATAGATTGTGTAGCTTGGACTCCAAGTTACCTCTGGCTGGAGCATGAACTTTATGGCATTTGATAAATTCTCAAGAGTGAGCTGAGAAATTGGAATTGGTGCTGGACCTAGCCCTTTTTGATATATTCTATCCCCCCAAAAGAATTGATCTCCGAAGAATGGAACGATGGTTGTCGGACACTGTTAGTTATGGTAGTTATATTAGTAATCAACCGGCAGAAATGCTAAGACATAAACACAGTTTCTTATGCTACAACATTGAACATTACCCCGGCTTTTAGTCCTGTAGCTGTGGTTCCAGCTCCACCATGATGCACCTGCATTTTGTGCAGAAATTAAATTATCTCCAGTTGATCACTTTGGCGTGATAAACATTTTTTATTCTTTTTCTTTCCCAAATAACCCTGGAAGTGTAAATTTCGACTCACCACGGCGGAACATTGAGGAAACAACCAGTCGTGAGGGCATCCTTCTAGAAGGAAAACATTGTCAGGAACTTCTGTCACTGCATAATGGAACAAAATAACTATCCCAAACAAAGATGGAAGTGGCATTGATCATGATCTAATTTCTGAACAAAGTGTTGATGACAAACCAAATCTAATGTGGTATTTAACATTGAGAATTCTGAAAGGAACTAAACTGGGACAGAATAAAAATTAAGGAATAAAATTTGGAGGAGAATACTTACAGTTTCCGAGATTTCCCCAGCCTCGATCGATGATTCCCCGTTGTTCGGTATCATTCAGAGCCTCTATTATAACATCAGTAGCTCTTTTAGGATCTTCAAGAGGCTAACAAAGTAAAACACAATACTATCATTTAGAGGACTAACAAAAACTCCATTTTTTTATTATGTTGGAAAATAAAAAACTTGTTTTAAGACTTTATTAATGTTGTGAAGACATTAAAATTGCAGAAAAACTACTCATTTGTTCATACAAAATGACCCAGTTCAAGAGAAAATCACCATTACCATGCTCCCAAACCCAAAATATAATGGTTTTGAGCCTTTTTGGATCCATTCGACGAAATCCTTGCGTGGTTGATACTTTGCTCCAACGTTTAAGAAACAATAACCAACAACATCAACTAAAGGTCCCCAATCTGTAAAATTTGTTAGATATTTTTAGCAATGGTAAGAAATTTGACACTACAAAGCATGCTTATCAAACATTTCAAGACAAATAGTGTGGTTTTATCAACAGAACATGGGTATGGAGCAAAAGAGAGCACCAAATTCTACTCCAAGTCAAAAGTTACTATGCAATTAAGCTACTCAAGAAACTAGCATTGAACACTAATCATGTTTGTGCTTATTTGATCCATGTCCATACCACTAGGCTTGGGAACAACATGAGGACTCCACATATATGCAGTTGGTAAATGAGATATCGATCCACGGTACATGCTGAAGTATGCAATAGGAGCAAGCTTCAATTTCCTTTTCCTGAAGTCATTAATAATTCCTCGGATCCCCCACCATATCAGAAGATCAACAATTATATAGGACAGCTGGATGCAATGAAACATGATTACTGGTAAACTTCGCCAGCAACATATTACACAGTTATCAAAATTCAGAATGCAAACAGTTGTTTAAGAAAAGTACATACCCAGTAACCAGCACTTTGCGGAACACGAGCCAGAGGATGTGGGAACTGATATGTTGGCCTGCCTATTGAGAAAACATGTATGTGAGAAGTGATTCCAAGAAAGAATTTATAAAGAACTATAGGCTTAATGGTTATTATGAATCAGGAATCATGGAATCATCTGTATCTTATGAAAGCAATATAGCCTTAGCCTTCTATATCAAAAGTAAATAACATAAATTTCCACTTAATGATCATTATTATGACTTTAACTTACGTCCAAGGCATCGTGAAGAATATGTGTATCGGCACTCCAAGGGCTTCAGCAACATGTATATGTCCTACAAACCATGAAATATGATTCAGTTCATCTCTTATGAATTGGAGAAACAATACACATGTAAATGGAAAAGAAAGAAATGAAAATAAATGTCAAAGTATGAAATGAAGAAGAACACAAAGTACATTAGGCTTCTAACCACTCACCACAAGCGGTGGGATTCGCAATAATAGCCTGAGCTCTGAAAGGAACGCCAGTTTCCAAATCAGGTGCCGTGCATGCCGGAAGAAGAGAATCAACTATGGCCTTCAGCTGCTTTCTTTGAATAGATATTTCAGTCGGACCGGAAGGGATTAAACCTTTATTCCTCACCATATCTAGTATCAGCAAAACATAGTATAATTTCAAGGACCAAGGATAGAAAATATTGCATCAAAGTATTAAACTATTAAGTGTAAAGGTTCATGATTGGTAAATACTGCATTAAACTCTTACATGCTGCCAAAGCACGAGGGTCGCCACCCAAAGGATAGAAATCTACGCCAGCAGACTTTACAAATGTGTCAAAATCAGCATGTGTTGCCAGCCTAACATGGTGACCATACTCCTGCTAACAATAATAAAGTATGAGTTCAGAATAGTTGACAATTTGGATAGAGTTCATTGAAAGTACTTGGAAATATTGATTGTATCCTCTGAAATAGATCATTGTCACGCATGATCTCATGAAAGAATTGGTCAGGAATATTCAAACATGCCTGAAGTTTTTTTGCAATGGCCAAGAAAGGTTGTACATCTCCTCTAGTTCCAACCACAAGAATGACAATTTGCAGCTGTGGAATTGATTTTTTTGATTCAGAAATAAGACTTCCACTCAATGTTGAATCTTCAAAAGATTGGAACTCCAATAATTCTGATGCAACAGGTGCACTTTTCTCTAGATCAACTTCAACAGTCCCATCATTTTGTATCCTCACTAGGTTGGCAATCAGTTTTTGCTGAGAGAATTGAAAGAATTTAGCAACTCTAATGCATAAATCACAAATAAAAGGAGAATTTCAAGAAGAGAGCTATGTTATGCTACATATTTTAAAATATGGATTTTATCTTAACAGAACAAAATAATAATATCAAAATGTAGAGTCAGCTCCTAAGCATGAATATGCAGCATATACATACAAGTAATTAAGTATTCTTCCATATATACTTGAAATAACACTAACATCTAAGCATATAACTTAAATTAGACTAAAAATGCACAAGCACAAACATGAAAATCAAAACGATGTAAATAAGATGATACTTATATGTACCTTATCACGCTCGGACAACCTGTCCAATATTAGTTCATGCCTCGGAGATCCCCATTTTTCCATCATTGATCTAGTAAGCATAACTTCATGTCCAGAAATAAGCAGGTTCCTCTCAGTTCCAGCTGTCTCTCTGGTGAAATGCTCCAAACCTTCAAGAACAATATTCAACTTTTTATACTATGTCATAGCATCAAATATGCTTGCCATTCGTACATAATTAAAGATATAAATGATCCGAGAAACATATCGAAGAGGAGACATGACGCAAGAACACAGTCCATAACCTACATTACAACAATTCTAATGCTTAATTTACAGTCATCAACTACCTAATAGGACTAACAAAAGAAACTTTTGACAAGAATCTGATGAGAACTAACCTCCTCGCGGTGAAGAGCCAACTTTTGATGATCTCTGGCCTAGATGATCCTCACATTCCTCTTCCTCTTTACAAGAAGACGAATCAAACCGTTCATCTGGAAGCTTACTCTCCGCTATAACCAATCCATTGTCACTCATTCTCCTGAGATCTTTATTCTGTATGCTAACAAAGTCTTCTAAAAATTCCTTGGACAAGTATTCAATCCCATTGGTATTACTGCCCATTCCCATAATCTGTATTTTCAACTCTCATTCACTTTTTCTAGTTCTAACTCTGCCAATTCCATAAACAACAAATAAACCCAGCAACTAAACTATAGCACCCTCTAAACACACTTCAATTCACCGTATAGGTAAAACTAAGAGCAAATTTTCCTTCTTTTTTCTTATGTATCAAACCTATACTAAGCTCACAAACCCATAAAGTACTTCAAAACCAGTTCCATGGCATCTGAACATTCTCCATCTCCACTTTTAGCCCTTTTTTTCAATCACCCTATAAACAGGTGGCAAGTGGGGGATCAAAAAAGACCAAACACAACACTAAATAATTGAAAGCTTTATACAACCCACCAGTCAATCAAGCACAAAGAACGTTCGGTAAACATAAAGCTAAAGACTTTTTCCAATTCTAACCTTGACCCAGCTCTATCAAGCTATACCATCACTTTCAGCACAAAGAACAAGAGAGAAAGCTTCACTTAACTGAAACAGGGTGGCATCTGAAGAAGAGATTGCAGCAGAATGGAATCATAATAACTTTATTCGCCATTTACACCAATCATGGCATTGCCACTTGCTTCAACTCAAGTACCCAAAAAAAGACTGAAAAATGGAAGGATTTTAATAAATAAAAAGAAAAAAATTTGATTTTTTTTTTTTTTTTTTTTTTGGGATGGGTTTGAGGTGGTAGTTGTTTTGGACAAGGAAGTTGTTTCATTTAACCATTTCAGTGTCAGAAACATAACAGCAACGAAGTTAGGATTACAAAGATGTCAATTTTTGTGAAGGTGACCCTCCATTCTTCCAGAGAGGAAAACAAAATTCCCTGTTAAAGGAAAAAAAGATAATATTTGAATATATTTATATATATTAAATATCAACCATCAAATTAATTATTGTATATTTGAATATATTTATATATATTATTTATATTTTTTACTAAATAATTAAATTTTTCATAATAAAATTTATAATAGTATAATAATTTTTTTAAGATATTAAATATGTATTTTTATATAAAGTAACTCAATTTTACATATACAGTACATAATAATTATTTAGTATAATATTACAGAAACGATTGATTAAGATATTCATAAAGTCATCGATCTTTTTTTTTTCAGATGGAAAAAAAGACACCAATATAGTTAAATATTTAAGGTGCTAAATATCTTATACATTTCTTGTAAAGTCACTTTATTTATATATTCCATCTTTATAATTTACGTGTGGGGCATGGACCTTAATTTGTGGGGTTATTAATGTTAACAATGTGGATCAACACTCAACACTGAACAGAGCTTCGTTGGCTAAAGTTCCTACGCCCATGGGAGTCAAAGATTATTGTAAATAGAAAATTAAAGTCATACTTTAATTCTTTTAATATAATTCCATTAAATTAAATTTAGAGCTTTATGAACAAGTCACATAGTGGTGAAATTTAGGAATGTCAATGGTACAGGGCGGGAGCGGAGGTGCCTCCCTACTCTTCATTTTTGTCTTTAGATTTGTTCTCTATTTCCGCCTCCATTTCCCGTCGCGGGAGAATATTGCTCCCCATTTCTATTCTCCATCTACATAATAGTTCTAACTAATTATTAATTTTCATATGAATATAGCTGCAAGTATCTATCTTATGCAAAAACTGCAAGATTTTATACAAAAAGTCTAAATGACACGATGGTGACTTCTTTCGAAATAACGCAATAGAAGACGCAACGACGAGCCGAAGGAAAAAACAGTGGACGAGGTGAGAGACACGACAACAGAGAAGAGAATGGACACGACGGTAGAGTTACAAAAAAGAACGCCGCAAATAAAAATTACGATGCGGTAAGGGTGATGGCACGGTGAGGTGTGACGATGCGGTAAGAAGGGTGACGAGTGGGTGGCTGCAAAGAGGTTGGATGGAGCAGTTTTAGGGATCTTTGAATTGAAGAACGGTCATGCAAATAAAGATCAGGAGTTTTGAGTTTCTATATATATGTGTGTGTGAGAAATAACTAAAAAACATATATAAGAAATAAACTATTAAGGATAATTCAAAGAACTCATAAATTTCGGAAAAATAGCGAGGATAGGACGAGAATCTCCGTTTGGATCCCGTGCCTATTTTAAAAGAATTTTGTCTCCCATCCCTATTTCATCTCCACAAAAAAAAATTCTCCACAATCAAATCTCCATTCAAGACAGTCCCACAGGAATCTCGCGTCTCAAAGAATTTTACCATTCGGTGAAACTTGTTAAAAATAAAACCATAAGGAAACAAATTTTCATAGATAAGATAATGTATCCAGAATCCAGTATTTTAAAATTCTGTCTCCGTTAAAAAAAGTTTTATTTTTAATTTTTTAACAAGTGTCCAAAACTTTTAATTTTTTTTCCTTTCCAATAGCTGAGGGAGAATAAGACAAAACAATATAACAAAGAATATCATACATCAATTACTAAATATAGTATAAAAGCTAACACCAAATCAATTTAAATTTAACTTTTGTAATAAGAAAATAAAAAATACTCTACGTTCATTAAAAAATTAACTAATAAAATAATCATATCTATTATAATAGAATAATTAAATTTGTAATACATAAATAATTAAATTTATTTAAAATAATATAATAAAAAACTTATAAAATATAATACATATTTTTATACATAATAACTTATTAATAACTAATTTTTTGCAATAAAATTCATAAATATATGTATTAGAGAGAAAGGAATTAATATAAGAATTTCTTATAGGTATCATGGGTGAGAAATGATCTTAGTGCAGTGTGTATCTGCATATGCAGAGATATTCACGTGCCAGTTGGATGGGGATGCTACGCTAAAATATTTCTTATAGGTATATAAATATATAGAATAATGAGCAACATGCTATTCAAGCTTCTGCATGTAATAATCCATATATTCCTTAAATGTTACATTATTATTATTTAAAGGTAAATTATTATTTTAATACCTAAAATTTAGATCCGTTTTAATTTTGTCTTTAATAATTTAAATATTTTATTTTAATCTTTAAAAATTATAAATATCTTATTTTAATTTTAAAAATTTTAAATGAATTTAATTTTTTATTATTAAATTTGATATGAATAATTAGTATATTAAAAGTTAATAACGTTAATTTTGGTATATAAATAAAATCGATCTATTAATAATTATCAGTATAAAATTTTTTTATTTAATTTTAAAGCATTGAGGATTTATTGATATGATCTAGGATTATTTTTTTACAAAAAAAGAAATTGAAAAATGAAAATATTGTAAGAAGATTTTGATTATATTTTTATAATACAATAAAAGAAATATGACTTAATAATAATATTGTTAATATCTACATCACTCATTTTATTAACTATTTATCTATTTGTGTAAATTTAATAGTAGAATAATATTAAATTTGTTCAAATTTTTTAAAATAAAAAATTTAAAATATTAAAAACTAAATCAAAATTTGATCAAAATATTAGATATCAAAATAGTATTTTAGTCTATTATTTAATAGGATAATATTAAATTGGTCTCCTATATTTGAGTCAATCATGTTTTGATCCCTAATATTAAAGCGTCCTATTTGAATCTAAAAATATTTTATTTAATTTCAATGTAATCCCTTCGTAATGTCAATATTAAATAATTAACGAAATTTAATTTTCAGATAAGAAAACTTGTATAACCAAATTCTTTAGTGGCTGAGAAAAGTTCTTCGCAGTAGAATGACAAATTGACAATGGCCTTGTCCTCATCACCATCAACGAATTTTACCACAGAAAGCGGGTTCTCGACAATATTCTCCATGTACTTGAACCAAAATTAGTGATTCGTAGTGATGCGTCTACTACTGATTTTGTATTCTCGAATTTGTACTTCTTCTCTAAAAAATAACATTAAAATTTGATGAAATAATAATATTAATTATTTAAATACAATATTTTTTAATTTTAAACTTTAAAAACTAACAAAAAAAATTTATATATAAGAGATCAATTTAAAATTTTACCCTATTTAATATTGCTTCCTTGTAAAAGTCAGAAAGATTATTAAATTAATAAGAAAAGAAAGCACATCAGGATCTCTAAAATTAGTAATATCTTAGATGACGTATCAAAATGAGAACTAGAAAAGTAGGATATACATCATCTCTTTTGACTAACATGTCACCAAGCAAATTAAATCATTCTGCAAATATATATAATTTATATAGAATTCTTATTAACTAAGTTTATTAAAATATCCAAATAGGAGATTCGAGAAAAAACTATTAAAAATGACCTTTTGATACCCATAAATATATAAATAATAATGTTCTTATATTTGACTGCAGTTTTTTCTGCCAATAGTTTTGTTTGGCCTATAAATTTGAGACAACCCTTTAACTATATACTAGCTTTTAATATGTATTAAATAGTATAAAAATACAATATACACAATAAGACTATGATGTACACGCAACAGAGAACAAAATAACAAGTAAATATTTGGAAAACTTCTTGTGTTTTTATCCATGAAGCTTCGACGAGATATTAATTATTATTTTGGTTACTTGGATCATAAGTATTGTACATGAATTGGTTTAGTGAAAACTACAAATCATCATGCATTAGCCAGCGATAATATACCCAAAAAAATAATATAGGATAATATATATTTAATTAAGTTTTACTGCCATTTTATATTTCCATAAAGTATTAGTACTTTAATTTCTTTTGTATATAGTATTTTAACTGATGACTCTAATGAGCTAATTCAAATAGTTAATATATGAATAAATTTATTTTTCAGCCCGTTGATGATTTTGTTTTAGCATGAGTAAATTCTTTTTTACAAAATACTTTTTCTCTTTTTTTTTTTTCATCTTGGTTCTGAGTTGTGATACCATAGTACTTGAGACTTTTTTAGTATTTCCTTTTATTGTCGTAAAACTCACTTTTGAATCATAAAAAGGCCCAACATGGGCTTGAATCGAAGTCCTTTCCCCATTTGGATTTTTGCCTTTTTTTCGTTCAAACAACAAAATTCTCGTGACAGAAAAAAATATTAGAATTGGCCTCTCTAACCAACTGAGTTAATAGGGCATTTGTGCTTGAAAATGTTACTGATAAGTGATAACATAGATTTCACAGTTAAAATGTAAATATTCAGTTAGTTACCAGACTACTTTCTTGTTAATTAAAATGTTAACTTATGTAATCAACTTCTTTCTTCTGTTTTTATTTCGTTCTTTTTTTTTTTTTAATGTTTGGGCACTATTCTTAAAAAAAAAATTTTAATAATATTTTTTTAAAAATCTTTTACAAAATAAAAGTGATTTTATATTTAAACATCTCATGTAAAAAAATTTATTATCTATTAAACGTCTCATGTGAAAAATATTTTTTTAAATATCTTTTAAAAAAAATATAAATTGTAGCTTCTCAACAAAAATATTTTTTTCTAATGTTTTTACTTTGATCACTAAAAATTTACCAAACACACAAAAAATAAAAAAAAAATATTTTTTATTAAAAAAAGATATTTTTTATTAATTTAATAACCTCCAAATAAGCACTAAAATATTTTTATTCTTACAAGATTATATAATTTTGAATTTAATTTAAAAACAAAAATCGATTGTAATAATATTTCAAATCCAAATCTAAATCTCCGCGAGATCCTGCATCCTTATATAAAGGAGAGTAACACATTCTAAATAAAACCAATTAACCCTACTAAAAAAAGATATGCCTGGAGTTGATCAATGGGCAAGCATACATCAAGATACGTTGAATCAAATTATAAAGCGGTTCCATTCATACGATGAATACCTTCAACTTCGATTCGTTTGCAAGCAATGGAACTTCAATATTCCACTGATCCCCACTGGCAACAAAGTTCCATGGCTGTTATTACCTATCGCTACTGCTGCTGCTAAAAAATCTTTGAAAGACGACGACATCTATCATAATCAAGAAGAAACTCTTGACACCCGTAGTCTTGAAGAGAAGGAGATTTACCATCTCACAATGCCAGAGCTGCAAAATAACTTTATTTGTGGATCTTGTCATGGATGGGTAATAATAGTATTAATATACGAAGGCACCATACAAATGTTAAATCCATTTACAAAGGTTTGTTTCGATCTTCCTCCAATTTCAACTCTTCCTGATGCAATTATTGATACTCATGGTGACAAATGTATTCTTAATTTTGAGGATAGGGTTGGCACTCTAGATATGATTTTCATGCATAAAATCAATGTTTGGAAGGTTATTACAAATTCAGCCCCTAACAATGATCATTACAATGGTTTTATGGCCGTGGTCATATACGGACCTTGTCGAAAATTGGGCTTTTACAGGCCCAATGATCACAGGCCCAATGATCGGAGATGGATCAAGTTTCCAACAAGTCATGAGGACATTATGGATGTGATATTTTTTAAAGAGAAGATATATGCAGTGGACTATGACTTCCAACTGTATGAATTTGATATAAAGGAAAAATTAGAGCCAGTGAGAAGAATTTATTACCAAGGCAGACCTCTTTATAAACTTGACACCAATTTTGTCCAATATAACTATTTGATTGGTTGTGATGATGGAAGTTTATTGATGCTCGTAAGACATGTTAGTTTGGCGAGGGGATTTTAAACGGTGGCAGGATTACGAGACTATCAAATTCGATATTTATAAATTGAATAAAAAGGCAAAAGTATGGTCAAGAATATATGACTAAGAGAATTATGTATTAATAGTTGGATTCAATTCTTCAATTCAGATATTAGCGGACAGTTACAAAGGAAATAAGATCTATTTTACTGATAATATGTTTGGATTACACGCAGAAGATGATGTTTGGCGCCATGACATTGGCATCTACAATTTAGAAGATGAGAGTTGTAAGAGAGTATTATCAAATGTTAATTTTTGTTGTTCTCCTATTTGGATATTACCTTAGTTTAATCTATTTCTTTTTTTTTTTTTCTGGATTTTTTATTTGTACTTTTGGATCAAGACATGTTTGCCTCTTTTTTATTATTAGCATACAAGTTTGATATATAATGGTGAGATGTGTTTAATTAGTTTAGTTAAATATTATTTATTTGTGTGCATATTGACGGTTTTTTCATAAATTATAATTAGAATGAAATTCATAATATGCGGTAAATAGTTATTTATCAAAGAGACAAAACTAATTATAAAAAAATTTATTTGACGTTGTACACATAAAATCATTAAATTTAAATCTTGTGACATTTATAAAAAAATTTTGGTTTTTGTTCGGTCAAACAACTAACAAAAAGTCTTATGAGCTAATAGGCTATTTATAATATTATATTTATCTTTGGTGAAAAGTAAAAAATACAACATTCTTTAAAAATTAATTTATTATAAAAAAAAATTAAAACTTAACAATCTCACATATTTTACTTGTAGAGCAAATAGAAGTAATAGGAATAAGTGATTTTAAATGATTTTGGGTTCATCAAGACTCGAACTCTTGACCTTTCAGATCTAGCGCTTTAATACCATGCATGATACCACTCATCCCAAAAGCTTCAGCTAATGGAAAAAGGTAACACTAATGATTATATCTCTAATACTCTCTAAACTTCCATTGTATAAATATTTCATTGGCTCCTCATTCTTTCCCATTCAAATAATAACGACACTTTCTTTACAAGGATATTGGCTATCAACATCATATCGTGGAAAATAGTGTCATTCAATTCAAAGTTGCATGCAGCTTGGAGTATAGAATGGATCGTCCTCATTGTTCAAGCACCCAATTGAAGATACTCTATAAAGATTGTGGTCCTCCTGGTACCTTCATTCCGTGGAAAATGGTGCAAGAAATTTAAAAGTTGCAACGTCAGAAATACTCTGGAATTTTGTGAGACATGATAGTGATAGTAATTCATAGCAACGAATGGAGGTCCTCTACTATATATTGGATCCATATATGGTACTATAATAGGCACATTCCAGTTATTACCACTCATTCTTGAGTTCATACTTCACTTGTGATGAGCGTGGTCATGATGAGGATGAATAATCTGATTCTGATTGAAGCTGTTTTACTTCTTCTTGTTTGTGCTACTGCAGGAGGAGGAGCGGTGAAGTGCGCAGAGCGGGAGAGGCAAGCACTGCTGGATTTCAAGGCCGCCATGGTTGATGACTACGGCATTCTCTCTTCGTGGAAGGGTCGTGATTGCTGCCATTGGAACGGTGTTCGCTGCAGCAACCTCACTGCCCATGTTATCAGTCTCGACCTTCACCGTGACGTCATCGTAAATGAATATTCATTTTTGAGAGGTAAGATTCCCAGCTCGTTAGTGGAATTGCAGCACCTCAGGTACTTGAACCTCAATTCCAATCGTTTTGAAGATTACCATATCCCTGAATTCTTTGGTAACCTCACCAGCTTGAGGTATCTTGATCTGTCATCTTGTGGCTTTGGTGGAAGAATTCCAACTCAATTTGGATCTCTTCCTCATTTAACATACTTGAATCTTTTTGACAATCGTTTAGAGGGTTCAATTCCTTATCAACTTGGAAATCTGTCCAAGTTGCAGTATCTTAATCTCGATCTAAATGATTTCCAAGGAACAATACCATCTCAACTTGGGAACCTTTCAAGCTTGCACGAGCTTTACCTTGACGGTACACTTGGTTCTCTCAAAATGAATGATGATGGAGAATGGTTATCCACTCTTACCTCTTTAACCAATCTTGACTTGACCTCTATATTGAATCTCAACAATTCTTATAACTGGATACAAGCCATCAGTAATATCTCCACACTAATGGTGTGTTTGTTTGAGGTGAAAATAGGAGGAAAGAAAAGGGAGGGAAAGAAATTGGAAGGAAAATAGTTATTTTTCCTTGTTTGATTGAGGAAAGAAATGGGAGAGGAAGGAAAATGGATGGAAAAATATTGGTGGGATCCACCATTTTTTTTTTCCTTCCAACAATGGAGAGAAAATTAATTCTCTCTTTCTACTTCCAATATTACCCCTTTACTTTTTTCAATATATTTTATAATATAAGGGTAAAATTGTCTTTTTATACTATTTCTTTCCTTCTCATTTTCCTTTCATCCAAACACATCTAAAGAAAATAAAAATCCATTCAATTTCTTTCCTTTCTTATAACACCTTCACTCCTTCCCTGTTATTCCAATGGTTGTCCAATGTCACTTCCAACCTTGTTGAACTTGCCCTTGATTCTGGCCTCTTAGAGGGTTCCACACCTGCCACATCAAATCATTTTGACATAACAATGCAATCACTTGAGCGGCTTCACATATCTCATTATCAAATCACGGCCAGGGATTTCAAATCCTTTGCGAATATATGCACCTTATCTTCTTTGGAGGTGTTTGAAAGCAATTTGACCGAAGATTTGGAATCAATTCTTCACAATCTCTCAGCTGGCTGTGTCACTCACTCACTACAAGAGTTGTATTTGGGCTATAACCAGATGACTGGCTCAATACCTGATGACCTTTCAATATTCCCACTTTTAAAAGAGTTGTACCTCTTCCAAAATCAGTTAAGAGGAAAAATACCTGACAATATCAGGTTGCCATTTCAGTTAAAGGCTTTGTCCATCAGTTCAAACTCTATAGAAGGTGGAATTCCAAAGTCATTTGGAAACATATGTAGTCTCCAATCATTAGACTTGTCTTATAACAAGATGACAGGAGAGCTTCCAGTTGCAATCCAGCACTTGTCTGGATGCGCAAGATACTCACTCCAACATTTGAATCTCCAAAATAACCAATTCAACGGAACCTTGCCTGACATCTCAATTTTCCCATCTTTAACACATTTATATTTGTCTCAAAATAAGCTAAATGGGAAGGTTCCTGAAGGAATTCAATTTCCGTCACAGTTGGAGACATTGATCATGAACTCAAACTCTTTGGAAGGGGTCATCACAGACTCTCAGTTTCATAATTTGGGTTTGTTTGGGTGAGCTTTTAAGAAGAGATCTTTTTTCGAGTTATCTTTTTTTAAAAGATCTTATAGAGAAGTAAAAGTAATTTTATATTTGGATATCTCATGTAAAAAAGTCTTTTTATCTATCAATTATGTTTGGGTATAATAATATAAAAGTACTTTTTGTTTATTTATTACATGAAAAAACATCTTTTTTTTAAGGAAAAAAGATCTTTTAAAAAAAGATGTAAATTACAGCTTCTCAAAAAAGATCTTTTTTTTATTTTACTAGTGCTTTTACTTTTACTACTAGAAATTTGCCAAACACGTTAAAAAATAAAAAAAAGATCTTTTTTTAACAAAATAATGGCGCTCAAACATGCACTTTGTCTAAGTTGAAGGTCTTGGATTATCTGGCAACTCATTTGTTTTGGAAATTAATCGTGACTGGATTCCACCTTTTCAGTTGCAAGTGATAATGTTGCAGCATTGCAAGTTGGGTCCCGATTTTCCAAAATGGTTGCAGACACAGAAAAACTTGATGCAACTTGATATTTCCAATGCTGGAATTTCGGATATCACTCCAGAGTGGTTTTGGGCTCTATCAACAAGGCTAAATAAGATGAACATTTCGTACAACAATCTCACTGGAATAATTCCAGATTTTCCATTGAGGCTTACGGAATATCCTTCTATATATCTAGCTGCAAATCAATTTGAAGGCTCAATCCCGCTATTTTTACGAAGAGCTGTGTCCCTGGATCTGTCCAACAATAAATTTTCAGATGTTACTTCATTTGTATGTGCCAATGATACAGCTGAAAGATTAGGCCAATTAGATATTTCAAACAATTATTTATCTGGTCAAATCCCTGATTGTTGGGAGAATTTTAAATCATTAGCTTATATAGATGTGAGTAACAATAATTTTTCTGGACAAGTCCCCACTTCAATGGGATCAGTTCTTGAGCTTCTTGTATTGATATTGAGAAACAATAGCTTGACGGGGCAGCTTCCTTTCTCGATGAAGCATTGCAAAAATTTAGTGATGCTGGATGCAGGAGAGAACAAATTATCAGGAATCATTCCTTCTTGGATTGGAAGCGGCTTACAACAACTGCAAATGTTAAGCTTGCGGAAAAATCACTTTTTTGGAAGTATACCATTATCTCTCTGTTTTCTAAATGGCATTCGCTTCTTGGATCTCTCGGTTAATCTTCTGTGGGGCCCAATTCCAAAATGTTTCATTAACTTCACTGCAATGACCACCCAAGAAAGGTTCTTAACAGATTCCCATGATCATTCTTGTATTGTCAACCACACTCTTGGAATGTATGGGTATGATTATGATATAATTGCTTTGTTGATGTGGAAAGGTGTAGAACACATATTTGAGAATGATAAGCTGCTTCTAAAAGGTATTGATCTCTCAAGTAATCAGTTCTCAGGGGATATTCCGTCAGAACTTGAGAATTTGGTGGAGCTAGTTTCATTGAATTTATCAAGAAATAACTTGACAGGAAAAATTCCTTCAGAAATTGGAAGGTTGTTATCATTGGAGTCTCTTGATTTGTCAAGAAACCATTTATTTGGCTCCATTCCTTCTAGTCTTGCACAAATTGATTTTCTCTCAGTGTTGGATCTATCACATAATAATTTGTCTGGACAAATTCCAACTGGCACACAGTTGCAGAGTTTCAATGCCTCAAGTTACGAAGAAAATCAAAATCTCTGTGGGCTACCTCTCGAAAAAATGTGTCCCAAGGAAGGGCCACGTCAAGAATCTGTGGTTAAAACCCAAGATGAGAATGATGATGGTTTTATTCAAGCGTTCTTCGCAAGCATGGGATTGGGATTCTTTGCTGGATTCTGGGGGATCTTTGGCACTATCCTCTTCAATCGCTCATGGAGACATGCTTGCTTCCGATCCTTGAACAACATAACAGAAAAAGTTATGTCAAGGTGGCAATGGTGGTGATATATGCAATAATGCAACAACTACTAGCTTGATTGGTAATACCTTCTTTTTTATTTATTTCAATTTTTGTTGATATGAAATATTGTTTAACCTATGAACTTTGAATGATGTTAATGGTTTCTTATCTTTTCACTGATAGCGGATCGGCGACCATGTGCTGGCATCATTCTAGTCAGGAAGCAAATAAAGCAGCAGCACTTTCAACTTTCAAGTGATCAATAAAACTAAGTAGTCGTTCATGAAGCGAATGTGAGAAACTTTAAAAGTAAATAAAATATGAGTTGTTACTTGTAACTAAGTACTAGTGAGTGTTACTTATTGATATATCAGTTTGTATTTGTGAATTGTAACTACCAGTTACCAATCAGTATTGTAATGTATTTGGTTTAGACAAGAGAATATGATATCTATTTTATATTTTTCATGGGATAACGGTCATCAAATCATTTTTGCATGGCAATGAATTTTCTTGAGAAGCTTGACTAGCAGTTCAATATGGCTTAACTGAATTCAGCTAAGTAGGAAGATGGGATGATGTTAAGCAATCATTGTTTCAAATGGATCACAGTCATGCATGTGACATAGTTGTTTTGGATTTTGGTGCATTTGGTTGCATAGCATGTATCTCATATTCGCTCTTGCATATGCCTAAGCCACGAAAATTCTGTTTTTCCCCTGTTTTGGATGCCTACTTTTGCTTCCATGCATTCATCATTGCTTCCCAGCTGCAATTCATTTCTTCAATTCGCAGTTGTTGCATCCAAAACACGCGGTGTTATATATTGAACACATTTTGAAGATGGTTTCTTCTCTCATTTTGCATTCACCAACAATCTCAATCATTTAATTTAATTTATCTTCTTTGAGACCTATTATGATACACGTGAGACTCAATCTATATGTGTTAATTAGGCATATATTGATATACTTTTTCTACAGGCATATGAGAAAGCAAAGCTCAAATTTTCTACACAAAATTTACTAGAATTGCATTTATTGATATACTTTTTCTACAGGTACCTTTTTTTTATGGGAGCTACTCAAATGAAGATGTAAAAAACATCTTTTTATGAAGATCCTTTGTATAAAAGTGTGATTTATTGATTTGGCCACACTTCAAATAGAAAGAACACTTTTTTAACATATCAAAATCTAACCCTACAATCTATCATCCAAAGGTCAAAAAGAAAAATTATCACATAAAGACAATTATAATATCTTCATTGGAGTACCCACCTTTTTTTATTACAGTACGTTCACTTTTTTTTTTTTTTAATGAGTATGTTCACGTGTCTTGTTATTACAGCATAGTGTTACTTCTAAGTACGGGCAGATTATGTCTATCTCTTCCTCTATCTCTAAAAGGTGACATTATTTCAACTTTTTATTCCAGCAGTTTGCAGATTCACTTCATATGTTGGTGCAGCTTTCCTCCTCGCCCCTGCATGGGCATTGTGCAGTGCACGCCATTGCCATCCTCCTGCAGCTGCAGGTTGTTAATCTACAATGTGTTATTTCCTGGCAATTGTATGGTTCAACTTCGACATTTCCACTGTTGTTGCTGCATTGATTCTCACATGCGCAACTATCAGTACAGTCTCGTTCAATATGCCTGCAACTATCGCAAATAATTCCATGCAGACATTGTGTGATTCTATTCTCTGCAAAATGAAGAAGGTTGCATGTTAGTACAAAGTACAAAGGTGCATATAAAAAAGGTTGCATGCATTAAGTTTTAATGAACCAAGTCACCAAAAATGAACCAAGTGAGCCAACAACTGTATCATGCAAAACAGGTGCATATAAAAAGGTTGCATGCATTAAGTTTTAATGAACCAAGTGAGCGAGGACTGCAACAACTGTATCATGCAAAACAGGTGCATATAAAAAAGGTTGCATGCATTAAGTTTTAATGAACCAAGTGAGCGAGGACTGCAACAACTGTGTTATTTCCTGTACACAGGGGTATAGCCAACTGGAAAGCCATACCCGTTTCAGTTGCTTCGGGTTACGTCGGGAGCGGATAGAAACCGACAGATGAGCTCATTACCTGCACTAGGGCTAGACATGCATCATCCTTAATTGTGCATCTGCATTTGATTATGTTTGCTTGTCTTATTTCTTTATAATTGTGCTGCTTGTCTTGTTGTGATTTGTTTGTATGTTGAATTAAGTCTTTTGCTTGTACTTTTAGTTTCTGAATGTTTTAAAGTGATTAATAATTGAAGTTGTGATTGAGAATTAATTAAGTGGCTAAAAAATGATTGATATAATTAATCTTGTCATTGAGATTTGTTTGAGTTTAGAGTCTTCGAAAGAGGTGAACAATTAATTAAAGTAAAGCTAAGAGTATATTCAAAAGGATTGATAAAATATAGTTTCCTTAAGTATGTTAATTTGATATAAAGGAAAAGTTAGAGCCGGTGAGAAGAATTTACCAAGGCAGACCTCTTTATAAACTTGACACCAATTTTGTCCAATATAACTATTTGATTGGTTGTGATGATGGAAGTTTATTGATGCTCGTAAGACATGTTAGTTTGGCGAGGGGATTTAAACGGTGGCAGGATTACGAGACTATCAAATTCGATATTTATAAATTGAATAAAAAGGCAAAAGTATGGTCAAGAATATATGACTTAGAGAATTATGTATTAATAGTTGGATTCAATTCTTCAATTCAGATATTAGCGGACAGTTACAAAGGAAATAAGATCTATTTTACTGATAATATGTTTGGATTACACGCAGAAGATGATGTTTGGCGCCATGACATTGGCATCTACAATTTAGAAGATGAGAGTTGTAAGAGAGTATTATCAAATGTTAATTTTTGTTGTTCTCCTATTTGGATATTACCTTAGTTTAATCTATTTCTTTTTTTTTTTCTGGATTTTTTATTTGTACTTTTTGGATCAAGACATGTTTGCCTTTTTTTTATTATTAGCATACAAGTTTAATATATAATGGTGAGATATATTTAATTATTTTAGATGCAGTGAATCAGTTGGGACACACTAAGCAGGGAAAAGATGAATGGATGACTAGGATTTAAAGACCTAAAAACTTTTAATCTAGCTATGCTAGCCAAACAAAGCTGAAGATTGCTCAAAAAACTTCACTCAATGTTCTATAAAATATTTAAGAATAAATACTTTAACTACTCTTCCTTTCTTGAAGCTAAAGCAGGACACAGGCCATCCTGGATATGGCAAAGCTTACTAGAGGACCGAAAGGTACTAGAAAAAAGGGTGAAATGACATGTAACTAAACAAGGAGGTGTTCGAATAAGGGAGGATCCATGGTTTGGAGCTCAACTACCATTTCTTATACCTAATGGAGAATGCAAAAATGAAAACCTTACCTGACTTAGACAACTATTTACAGAGTCTGGTGAATGGAATCAAACGCTCGTCAGTCTAAACTTTGGCTGTGAAACAGCACAGAAAATTTGTCAGCTCCCTATCACACAGCAAGAAGACTCGGTATATTGGGTGCATAATAATTCTAGAGAGTTTACAGTAAAATCAGGATATGCAATTGTGTACCAATTTTACCATCCCCCACAAGAACAGCTCCATCAGCGCTTCCAACATAAAGAAATATGGAAAAAGCTCTGGAATCTAAAAGTACAACCGAAAGTAAAATTATTTGTGTGGAAATTAATTCATAAAGGAATTGCAGTTATGAAAAAGTTGAATAGAAGAATACCCCAAATTTTAGCTAATTGCCCCAGATGCTTCATTGTTGCAGAATCCCCACTTCATGCCACTGTACTATGTCCTGAAATGGTAGGATTGTGGAATTTATCCCCTCTAGTCAGTTTCAATTAAGATCATTACAAGATTAAAAGTGCCCAACTTGCTTACCTTCTATGGCATTCTTGGCTTATCAGGAACAACTTCGTTTTTGAAAGGAAGAAAATATCTCCCGAGGAAGTTCTGTCTCGGGCCATGCAAGCAGAGGAGGAGTTTCGCCGGCACCACCAAGCTCAAAGAGCTTCGTCGCCATAGCCAGAAGTTCTGGTCTCTTAGAAGACATTATCTTCCCTTTTCCCTTTGTTTTTGGATTTGGATTCTCTAAAGTTTGAATTTCGCTTTAGAGATTAAAGTGTGATCTCTCACCATTTATTTTATAGGTGGGACCAAAAATAAATATGAGAGAGAAACCATTCAAAGGTAGAAGATCACACTTTACCCTCTAAAGTACAAATTTAAAATTTAGAGAATCCAAATTCTTGTTTTTAACCTTCCTGATTAGAATTTAAACAGCGTATTTGCCTTTGGCTATGTTTGGATTTTTCCCTTTTCTATATACTATGCAGACTATGCAGACAGCTGGCTTCAGCTTTATCTTTTAGTAATAAAATGATATAACTTTGGGAAAAAAAATTGTTTATCAAAGATTTAATCTTGACAAAACTAATTATAAAAAAATTTATTTGACTTTGTACACATAAAATCATTAAATTTAAATCTTGTGACATTTATAAAAAATTTTGGTTTTTGTTCAAACAAACAACTAACAAAAAGTCTTATGAGCTAATAGGGTATTTATAATATTATATTTATCTTTGGTGAAAAGTAAAAAATACAACATTTTTCAAAAATTAATTTATTATAAAAAATTAGTAAGTTATCAAAGATTAGTAGGTAAATTGAGTTTATTTTGTTGTGAAATAAATAAGATATGGTAAATATAAATAAAGAAGTAGAAATAGAAGACTCTAGTACCGCAATTAATATTTCAATATAATAGAAATTATTTATATATATATTACCAATATATAGTAGTGTATATAAAAGAAAGAGAAGAGTGTGTTAGCAGTATAAGAGAGAGAAAGAAAATTTTTATTGATTGTTCGTGTCTTTTGCTCCTCAGTTGCTTCTCTATTTATAGACAAAGCAAGTTTTACATTTTCAATTTCATTAACTTTGGTTTGTCTTGAGAAGTTGAGTAATTCAGTATCTAAAACCAAATTAGCCGCCCATATTAATGGACATCCACTTTGACCATTTTGATCTTATCAAAACATATTTATTATTATTATTTGAGTTAAATCTCAAAGTGGTCCCTAAACTTGCAATCGAGTCTCACGGTCGTCCCTAAATATACAATGGCCTCAATATTGTCCCTGAATTTAACAAAGGTGACTCACGGTCGTCCCTGAAGCATTTTTCGGGAAATATTCCTTAACGGCGTGATGACATGTACTGAGAGACGCCACGGTGGATAGATGATGTGGCTATCGTTATTTGACTCAATTTAGTCCCTAAAACTCTTCCATAAGAGAGTGACTTCTAATGGTGGACACAGATAGAACTCAAATTGGGGACTAGGGTTATAAACCACTTCAGGGACTAAATTGAGTCAAATAACGATAACAGCCACATCACCTATCCACCGCGGCGTCTCTCAATACACGTCATCATGCCGTTAAGAAATATTCTCCGAAAAACGCTTTAGGGACGACCGTGCGTGAGTTACTTTTGTTAAATTCAGGGACAATATTGAGGCCATTGCAAGTTTAGGGACGACCGTGAGGCTCGATTGCAAGTTCAGGGACCACTTTGAGATTTAACTCTTATTATTTTGTTATGATCGAACAAGCTAGTAAAAAAGAAGAAAAAATCAGCCTCTCATTTAATACGATTCGAGACAAAACCATTACACCAGCGAAGTACTCAGCATGAAATTCTTCCATTACTGCTGATCTGATATCTTTAAACATCATCACCCTTCCCTAATTAGCAACTTATCTTCAACGTGATGGTGCTCCTATGCTAATCCAAAGTCTTCAACATCTTCCTTCATCAAGCCTTACCAACATGTCTTCTCCCTTCCAAACAACAAGGCGTTGCTCTGTCTGAAACAAGGCGTTGCTCATTCATCTCTATCTCGGTCTCCTTCATCAAAGATGCCATTCCATTTAAGATCAAATGACTACGGTGGTAAGATTCTTTAAATAAATTTGATAAAACTTCTTAATTAGATGACATTTTGGCGATTGCATAACTGATTCTTTTGGGTTTAGTGCATAAATTGTTAACTTATTTTTTATTCATTATTTACTTCAATTTCAAAGCCCAACTTCTTTATATTTTGGACAAATATCATACTTTTAATATTTATATATTTTTTTGTTTTAGACTTTAGCTATATACATAATACTTAAAAAAACATTCAAAACTTATAAAAAAAATAGTTAACCTAACAGATTATTTTTTTAAATTTAAACTATTTATATAAAATATAATAAATAAAGAGTTGAGATTTGATGAATTAACAAAGAGTACAACACTCCCTACTTAGCAAAGAACATTTAAAAATAACCCCTATTTTCTTGTTAATAAAAATGTTAACTTTTGTTGAATTTTGAAACTAATTTAGAAAATAATTTAAGCTAGAGTAAATCTTGAATCTTGAATAAAGACTAATTAAAAACAAGATTCAGGGCAAACATATAAACAACGTAGCACTATACATATAGCATGAACAATTATAACTCTTCTATTAATTTTTAATTTATTTTATGATTTTTATCAATTTATAATAATACTAAATATATATAGAGAGAGTATATTCGAATAACCCTTAACAATTCCTCTTTTCATAGGATTTCTGTTTATCATTCTTTGTTGGAGTAACAAACAAAGAAACAAAATCACATCTTTTTAACTTGATATTCCTAATCTAACCAGAACTTTATTTACAAAAAGATAAATATTAAACACTCTATACATAGTTCATATTTACATAAGACATATATAACAAAGTGTCTTTTTTTTTTTTTTTCAATAATTATTAATGTGACATACAAGCATTCAATCCAATACATGATTTTGTGATTGGAAAAGTATATGGAACCAAGAGGTGATTAGCCAAAAAGTAAACAACTTAATTAATTTATAATTATATTTAATTAATTTTATTTGTTTTTAATTTATAATATTTGATATTGAGGAGTGCTAGGGGGCTAGCAATTTTTGTGTTTTGTAACCATCAATTGGTCATCAATAGTATTTTTAATGGTGTGAGATTACATCCAATGGTGAGATATCACTCACTTTTCTTTTGATGGTTAAGTGTTGGCCACAAAACACAAAAGTTGCTGGCCCCCTAGACTTTCTCTTTGATATTAATTGCTTCTCACCCCAAATTAAAATTTTGAATGATACGTTAGAGAAATAGAGACGGGGATCACGGAACTTCCAACAATCCAAATTCTTAGTATATAAAAAGATTTATAAAATATATAAAAGAACATCCATTTAGTATGAAAAAAAAAACATTCTGATACTTGATAGAAGAAACATCCTAATGCCTAACATAAATACTATTTACGTAGAAGTTTTAGATTCACCCAAAGACATTTGGCTGATTTTTTGCTGGTACCCTCTTGGTTCCTAGCATTACTGTTTTGTGATTTCATTAAAAACCAAACATCTTGCTCGGTTAATTGTGACAAGGCACAAGCACACATGCTCTTGAAGTTCTTCCACTTGTTTTCTAAATCCAACATCATTTTTTCTTATAATCTCCATCACCATTTGCAAAGAGAAAAACTTGTCCTCTTTTCTTTCCAAACAGAACTTCACTATTAGCTTGATATGTTCAATCTCACCATGAACCCTAACAACAAGCCTACTCATTGTTTCAAAATCTCTACTCAATATATATGTTCCTTTTGATGCAATGTCTAGTTGATCACAAATTCTTCTAAAAAAACTTGAAGACGAGAACTTTGATCTTCTTATTAGCTTCTTCCCTATGGCTATGATTGTTAAGGATTTTAATAAGAAATTTATAAGCTTAATTTTCCTTCCAACTTTTGTAATCATAGACTTCAAATGTTGCAATAATAATGAGTGCTTATCACTAATATGCTTGAAGTATTCTTGATTACTATTGTTGTTGTTAATAAGCCTTGAAAATGGATTACGTAAGAATATGAATGAATTGAGCTCGGAAATCATGAGATTGAAATTTTCTAAGGATTCATCATCATCATCAATAATAATAATGTCTAGTGCCTTTTGAATGAATTGGTAATTGGATTGGACTTGTTTGATACTTTTGAGAAGACGGATACAAATGTTTGAAGCCTCATAAGTGATGTCAAAGTAACTTAGCATCACACTTCTTAGTTCTTGGTGTGATCTCTTTGGAAAGATTCTTGTTGTGTTGTCAAGAATGGAAGATATAGATTCTTGGCATGGTTCAAGGAGTGTCTCTGATGAAAGTTCGATGTGGTTGAAATAATTTTTAATGAGCAATTCATTAGCTTTATTAAGGAAATCAACATAGGATTTTGTCCTTAAAGCCATTTGGTACTCCTCATGGAAGTTCATGTTTTTTTGTTCATCTTTAGGGTCCTTCAATCCTGATTATGCATGCCACAAATTAAACAAATGAAGAAAATTATATCTATGGTACTAAGGCATAGAAAAATAAAAAATAGGGTAGAGACTAGAGACAGTAGAATTTTTTTATTTTTTTATTATGCTAAAGGAAAAGTATATGGAACCAAGAGGTGACCAGCCAAAAAGTAAACAAAATCGTTTAATTAGAACCACTTTTTGAATAATATGTTTGAAAACTGCTCCTGGGATCACGGAGCACAAACAAAAATCCGATTCTTTACGGAGCCCAGACACATTTTAGCTGGTTTTTGGCTAATATACTTATTTTTGTAAATTTAGCAATAATTGTCAGCTACTCAAGCTATATATAATAGCAATTTGAATATAATTTTCAAAATGAACTTAAAAGAAATCATGACCCAAAAAACATAAAAACAAAAGCAAAAAATATAAATAGGTGTAGAAAAGAATATTTACCTTTGCCACCTTTATTACAAGGTTTTATTAGTTTTGCTAACATATTTCTTGATGTTATGGACAAACTCGATCGATGTTGAAAATTGAAGAAAGGGAACTAATAATATCAACAACAACAAAAATCTTAGCTTGTCATCGATCAATATCACATAGGAACTATATAAAATAATAATAATAATAATAATAATAATAATAATATCATGCAAAGTTGAAGACTACTCATGTACATCAAGTTTTAATTTCCTTGTAGTACTATATAAAATAAAATTTCTACGTAATATATTAGTTGAAGTTGAAACATGTTTTCAGTTTATTTGCTTGTAAAGCCTCTCAGCATGCAGGGCCGCTACAAGAATTCAAGTTCAAGCTTTTTCTTTTTTATATATGATAATATTTAGAAATTAGAATAATATCTACTCTTTTTTCTATTATTATTGAAGATATATATAATAAATAATATCTACTCTTTTTTTTCTTAAGTAGCTTGCATGCATACTTTATTGCTGAAGTTAAACATGCTGGAGATTCTTCTTTGGAATTTTCTTCTCTCTCATTTTCTTTCTTATATCTTGTCCTTATTTTTCTTTCTTATATATGTCCTGTACTTATTTTAGATACATAAATCTTTTTTATATATAAAATATTTATTATTTTCCACGTACAAGTCATTTTTTCATATAAATTCGTACAAATTATTTTATCTTAATTTACCTCACGCGTCTCTTAATCTATCTAATTTTTCAATCAACGCGCAAATATATAACTACATTTTTTAAAAGGATTTCGTTTCTGTTTTCGATCTATGTTCTCTTCCATCTCTGCATTTTTTGTGTGCTTTTCTTCGTTCGTTCTCTACAATTTTGAAATCAAGCTCTAAAATCAGCTTTGAACAGTTATTTCGTTGTTGAAAATAATGAATAATTCAAATTCAGATTGTCAATTGAACCAGAACGAAGTTGATTATTGATTTGAATCCGATCAAGCGGCTGAAGTGTGGTTCGATTCTAGTTAATATTTTTGTTAGTAGTTTATGATTCTGTAGGTGAATAATATTGCTTTTTGTTTGTGAAAATTGATGTTCATTATTGATAGTTTGAATTGAATCTAATGTAAAAGTTTAGTATTAAAGAAAATATTTTTCTATATTTGTAACAAATTTCGGTGTAACACGAAAATATTTGAGTATATTGTTTAAGAATTTTCGGGATATGTGTGCTAATAAGTTCTGCATAATTCAAAACTCTTCTTCTCACTCCTCCTCATCTTTTGCTGCTTTTTCTTCTTCTTTTTCATCATCATCACTATCTTTTTTTTTCTTATTCATCTTTTTTTCTTGTTTTATTTTCTCAAGTTTCTTCTTGTTTTACTCTTTTAACAAGAATAAAAACAACAAAAAAATCAAACAAAGAAGAAGAAGAAACACATAATGGTACAAAATTACTTGGAAAGGGATGAACTTATATTCATTCAACTAAAAGAAAGAACGAAATAATGGAAAAAAAATACAGCATTAGAGGAAATATTTTGCTATATTTGTAGCAAATTAAATTTGGGTGTAATATGAAGATATTTGAGTGTATTATTTAAGAATTTTCTGTGTACGTGTGCTGATATGTTCTGCATAATTCAAAACTCTTCTTCTTCCGTCTCCTCATCTTTTGCTGCCTCTTCTGCTTTTTTTTCATCATCATCACTATCTTCTTATTTTTTTTATTCATCTTTTCCTTTTTATTTTATCTTTTTAAATTTCTTCTTGTTTTATTCTCTTAACAAGAATAAAAACAAAAAAAATCAAACAAAGAAAAAGAAGAAACCCATAATGCTGCAAAATTACTTGAAAGATGATGAAATTACATTCATTCAACTAAAAGAAAGAAAGAAATAAGAAAAAAAAAGAAGAGAAAAAAAATATAGGAATTAGAGGAAATATTTTTCTGTATTTACAGTAAATTTGGGTGTAACCCGAAAATATTTGAGTGTATTGTTTAAAAATTTTCGGTGTATGTGTACTGATAAGTTCTGCATAATTCAAAACTCTTCCTCTTCCTTTTCCTCATCTTCTGCTGCTTCTTCTTCTTCATCTTCTTATTTCATTTTCTCATAATTCTTTTCGAATTCAGTTTCACAACTTCCTTCCCTTTTCGCGACGATTTTTAGAGATTTTTGAGAAATTTTGATCCTTATTTGAATTTTGAGTGTTGCGATTTTGATTTAAAAAAAAGAACCGTTTGCATTATTTAAGGGTTAAAAAAATGCGTGTTTATATGTAATCTAAATTGAAGGTCATTTTTATTGAATTTTAGGTCAATTTATATAAACTTGTATACCAAAAAATTTAATTTGTATGTGTAGGATATTTTATAAAATATATCATTCCATGTATTCCGATCCTTTCATATTTTCTCTTAATTAAATCAATTAAGTCGTCTCAGCTTATTATATATAGTGCATGTGTTTCTGCAGTATCTAACTAAAATTGTTTATGGTAATTTATCAAAATCATATATATAATTTAATTTATGCAAGTTCGGTTATGATATGATATTAAATATATAAAATAAAACTATATGCATGTAGAATTCACCCTAAATCAATATATATCTCAAATGTTAGTTACTACAATTACAATATATCTGTTTATTTTTTATTATTATAATTGCAAGCAAATATGTTGGCCCCCCATGTATATAGCTTTGAGGAAATGATATACATATATATAAAATAATTCCTATCTTGATATCTTTATTTTTCATTACCCACATAGTCATCATCATCAATTAATGATTAATAATTAGGCATCTACGATTACATCCATTTGATTTTAATCTCGTAATTAATTTTGTCCTTTATATATTAAATTAAATAAAAATCCTATTTACATACTAAAAATTAGTTATTATATATTTAATTTATTTTTGATATATATTTTATATTTTGATTGATTTTATACGCTTGAGTGAGACTAATTTTTGTATATATACCTAATATGATTGTGAAATAAATATTTAATAATAACATTATATATTCTTAGTTATAATAAGTTTTATTGTTGGTGAATATCTTAAAAACTTTTATAGTACGATAAAGTGTTCTACAAGAGAGAATGTTTTGAAAAAATTTGAAGATAAGACTATTATTATAAGTATGAAATTACTACTTTAATTTTTATTAAATAAATTAGAGATCAGAGCAAAGAAGAGAATATGTGATATTTATCGATAACAAGAGTATAATAAAGTGGCTAAATAAAAAGGAAAATACGATATTGAGAATAATAGAACCTAAAAAATAAAACTTATAAAATAAGGTATTTGGTGTAAAATATTTGGGTCAAATTTAGAAATATCTGTGATATTAAGACAAAAAAAAAAAGAGAGAATGTGGCTATCATAAACAATAACTATTGGGTGAAGGAGATTACATAGATACAGGTACATGGTAATAAAAGGGAGATGAATGAGGTGAGTTTATATATAAAATTAAAATGATATGAGTGGTTATTAGTATGATGAAATCATTTGAAAGAAAATTAAAACAACGCAAACACAATATTTGAAGCGTTCAACAACCGACAAAAAAAAATATTTAAATTTTGTCATGTAATTTTATTTATTATTTATTCGAATATTTGTTGATGTCTTAGTTATTAATTTTTTAGATCATTTTATTGTGATGTATATTTTATTTAATTTGTATTTAACTTTGATGATATTGTCGAAGGAATACTTCACAAATTAAATTTTTTCGCTCTAATTTTAGAATAACAACGATCTAAAAGAAATATTAAAATGTCTTTTAAATGCTGCATTCAGATTCAATTCTTATTTAAGGTTGGATGTAGTTTAAAAATCTCAGTGTGTTTGAGGAGGAAGAGATGTGTATCCTAGTGAATAATGACAAGAGAAGCTTGAAATTGTTGAGGTAGATTTGTCCATTAATTCATGGAATTCATATTATGTGTTCTTTTGCTCGAAATTTTTTTCTTGAGAGATAGTTTATATTACCGATTTATCATGAGTGGTGATCCTAGTAAATAGTAGCACATACATTTTTCTATTTAGGGGTGTGTATGATTGGATCTGGCCTGGATTTGATTCAGTCTCAAATATTTTAAAGACTAATTTAGTGTGATTTTATTGAATTTAAATTTAGATAAGGGTTTCAAAAATAAATCTATTCATTATTTTGGATTAGATCGGGTCAAGACAGACTCGGCTTCATCCGACTCGTGTGCATCTTAAGGAAACTAAAAAATATATATATTTTAAATTTATTTCAATATTATGTAATATTAATTATAAGTTTATTATTTTATTTTTAATCGCACTTGTTGAATTAGAAAATAGATCAAAGAAGTATCAAATTAGAATATATTAACAAATTCAAGTTCAAATATGGATATCAATCAACTTTTCAGTAACAAATTTCTTCTTTATAAATAAGTGCATCATAAATAAGTTTTTTTATAAATTATTTTTAAAACTTTAAAGACCCGATTTTCACCCGATTTTAACCCGCTATAATTGTGGGCCGAAAACATTTAAATTTCATCGAATCTAAAATCGGGTTAGAGTCTAAAAAATTATACCCAATGTATATTTAAAATTCAAGACAAATCCAATTTCATCCGACCATACATATCCCTAACTCCTTCTAATTGAGGTATACATATATTTCACTATTTCAGGATAATTACCTCAAATATTAAAAAAAAATAACAATAAATACACAAATATCATGTATTCTACGTGTACGTATTATTGCCATCCTAATAATCCAAAAAACATTGACGTTTAAACAAATTAAATGAGAGAAAATGAAAAGCAAAGAGATGTATGTGGACTAGTTAGCTATAGCCCATTGAATTTGATATTTATGTATATTTTTTCAAATTGAACTCTCCACGCACTTACATGTATATACAGATATATATATATCATTGCAATGATTTAGTTTTATTTTATTTTCTTTCTCTTTACTATTCCTAAAGGAAATATAATCTCCCCTTCTAAGAAATCATCTTCTCTATCTAGTTCCATGGATTTTGAGTATCTTGTGCGTGGGAACCTCAACAAAAAGGGTTGCCTCCATGCATAGCACAACACATTTGTCTTTTTCTTCCTTCTTTTATTATTATCTATCGATTTATATATTAAAAGAGGTTTTAATAAAAAGAAGTATAAGGAATGTATGTATATATATTTTTCTATTGTGTAAATGCAAAGCTCAAGACTAATTAAATACGTCTCAATAATTTATTTCATCAAAGTTTTTTCGATAAGTTTCTTCAATCATCTATTCTACTTTACTATACTCTTGTTATTAATAAAAATCACAATGTTCTATTTTTTAGTCTTTAATTTTTCAAATAAAAATATTAATTTTATATTTGTAATAATAATTTCACCTTCAAATTTTTTTAAAAATATTCTTTCTCGTAAAACACTTTATTAATAAAGACATACTAATATAATATGCCATTTGAATTAGTTCTTAAGATGTTAAAACATGCTTAATATTTTTTTTATACATGTGCATTAGTGTTTTTGTCAAGCTCAATAAACTAAATTTTTGTTTATTAAGAGTCTTTATGCATGATTAAAAAAATTTATACAAACTCAAAAATTAGAAAAATCCCAGTCCCCAAAAACATAAAGCGCTACCAAAGCCGAACTACCATTTTTTTTTTCATTATTTTTGAATTAGAATCTTTTAAATTTTGAATTTTACTTTAGAAAGGTAAAATGTGATATCTCATCACCATTTATTTCATAAGTAAGATCAAGAAAAAATATATATAAAAAACTATTTAAAAATAAGAGATTACACTTTAATTTTTAAAATAAAAATTTAAAATTTAAAAAATTCAAATTCATTATTTTCATTGCAAAACTATATTATTATCTTTGAGTTTAAGATGCTCTTACATTATTTACTTTGTTCCTTGGATTTGAAGTGGAGTGCAATTGATGATTGCTCTTTGCTTTTGTTTTGTGAAACACAAAATGTATTTAAATATAATTATTATCTTATTATTTAATATAATTAACATATATATTATTTATATATTTATTAATTATTAGATAAAATATTATTTACTTAATGTCTAGTGAATAGTGTATCATTGAGCAGTATTTAATTGACAGTTTCGGTGCTATGACATGTGTAGAACAATAATTGTATATGAAAATTGAATTTGAATCAAAATAATTAACAAATAAGGATATAAATTGAAAGAAAATGATTCTTTTAGAACCCCAGAAATTAAGGAAGTTTCTCCTAATTAATCTATAATTCTAGGTCGGCAGATACATATCCAAAACTAGATTATTAGTAGATGTGAACGAATTTTTCAAACATATTCTTTTAATCTTTCTTTTTTTTTTGAGTATAAAGCGTGTGTAAAAGTCAATTATATATTCCTTCCCCGGGTGAATTCTGGCTGAACAAAACTATTTCAATGTAGCTGCTTCCATTGAAGAATAATATAATATAATTTTATTACTATAAATAGAAGGTCTTTATAACTATCTACCAAAAAATGTCTTTATAACTACCAAGGATAATATGGATGAAAAATCATTGTATGCGCTTGCATTTTCTTTTTGATATGTCAGAAATATATAATTAATTTATATTCATTATATTTGTATTCGAGTATTAGAAATATTTAATATACTAATAGTATCTTAATATATAATAGCTAATACGATCCACCAAGGCCACACAAAACAAGCATGAGCTGACGGTCTTTCAACTTGTGAAAAGTCGGACTGACCAACATCCTGTCAATCGGTACAGGATGACGTCACGCCCTTTTCAGACCCCTCACAGTCTCCCGAACTACAAAGAATCGGACTCTCCGAGCAACTTAGCATTGAGACCAAGCAAGCATGCTCTCATGCTCCGGGGCAACTATTCCAGACCCGATCTCTAGGTCTTTTCTCGGAACGGTCATCAAACCTGACATGTGATGAGATGCCCAAACAACGCGCTCCTTGCCTAACCATGAAACGGCCAGGAACTCCATGAATCTCCGACCGCGACCGGAAAAACCAAACAACGATCTCCTTGCCAAACCACAACGGCGAGGAAAAGGTTCCTCCCGCGATGAGACCGAGCACCCTCACTCTCTCGCTCCGGGAGCAACTGTTATGGATCCGGCTCACGACTTCCACACCCGGAACAGTCTCCAAACCCGGTTACCCGGATCCGAACCGCTTCACCCTTCTAGAAGGCCCAGAACCGGCCCACTAGAGCTTCTAACCAACAATCAAATTCAAATACCTCACTTATCTTAACCAGATAAGATAAGATAAGATAATTACCATCACCTATATAAAGGGGAGCCCAGGCCTCCTCAGGTATGTCATTCACTCTACACATCTTATACCTCTCAGATCCATTCTGACTTGAGCGTCGGAGTGTCTTTATAGGTACTGAAAGGATGTCAGAAACTTGTGAAGTAATCTTGAGAAGAAGAGAGAACTGAGAGAGATATTGAGAGTGTGAAGAAGAGAATGAGTGAGACTGAAACTGAATTAGAGTGGAAAGCATGTGATTCTGTTATGTTCAATTAGTGCAAGCTACAATTGCAGATTATATAGACTAACTAAGTTAGTTGTAGAGCAACTACTTTTGCCAGCTCATACAGAACAGAAAGGGGGAACTAACTGACTCAGAGGGAGGGAATGTAACTACATCTAACAGCCTAGCTTAGCATATTTTCACACGTGCTTAGTGCTTAGCTTACACACACATATCCTTCTCTACATGACCCTTACATTTATCTTCTCTGCATACTCTATCATGACCCTGCTATTTTGAATTTGCTGAATTTTTCACCTTTTGCACTTTAAGTTTGTCTCGAAGCTGAATGAACACTGCAGAGGGGAGAGCTTTGGTGAGGGTGTCTGCTACTTGGACTGAACTCGGAACATGACATACTTGAACCACTTTACTTGTGACATGGTCTCTTACAAAGTGCAGGTCTATTTCGAAGTGTTTTGTTTTTGAATGTAAAATTGGATTTGCTGCTAGGAGTACAGCACTCTGATTATCACAGTATGCCATAGGTGCTTCTGGAATTGACCACTTTAGCTCTCCTATTAGACCTTTTATCCATATTAGTTCTGCCACAAGGTCTGCCAGTGCTCTGTACTCAGCCTCAGTGCTTGACCTGGCCACCACTCCTTGCTTTTTTGACTGCCAAGATACTAAATTCCTTCCCATGAAGACACAGAAACCACCAACTGACTTTCTGTCATTTGGATCACCAGCCCAGTATGAGTCACAATAAGCTGTGATCTTTAGGGATGGATCCTTGTGGATTTTAAGGCCATATGCAGATGTACCTTGCACATACCGCAGTACTCTTTTAACTAGTTTCCAGTGTGCCTCTAGAGGAGATTGCATAAACCGTGCAACCTTGTTTGCACTATAGGCCAGGTCCGGCCTTGTTACAGTGAGATATTGCAAGCTTCCCACTACAGAACGATAGAGTTGAGGGTTGTCAAACACAGCACCTCCAGTGGCTTGAATCTTAAGAGTTGAAGGTAGTGGTGTTGCACATGGCTTGCAGTCATTCATGCCAGCTTTTGCAAGCAGGTCCTGCACATATTTGCCTTGAGACATCATCAGGCCTCCATCCTCAGTCCTGGTCACTTGGATGCCTAGGAAGTAGTGCAGCTCTCCCATGTCCTTTAATGCAAAGGCTGAGTTAAGTCTTTGAGTGACTGCAGTGAGAACTGTTGGACAGTTTCCAGTTACAATTATGTCATCAACATAGATGAGGACATAGGTGAGTGACGTTTCTGATTGTTGGACAAACACTGAGACATCTGATTTTGTTGGTGAGAAGCCAAGATTTAGAAGAGCTGAGGATAGCTTATGATACCAGGCTCTAGGTGCCTGCTTGAGACCATAGAGGTCTTTTCTGAGCTTGCAAACTAGGCTGCTATCACTGGCAATATATCCTTGTGGCTGCTTCATATAAACGTCTTCAGTGAGCTCTCCATGCAGAAAGGCATTGTTCACATTAACTTGCCTGATTGACCATCCTCTGGCCAGGGATATGGACAGGATGATCCTGATTGAGGTTGGCTTCACAACTGGGCTATAGGTCTCAGTAAAGTCAAATGCAGGTCTTTGTGATAAACCTTGAGCAACCAGGCGAGCTTTGTGCTTTTGTAGGCTTCCATCTGCATTGTATTTAATGCAAAAAATCCACTTACTGCCTATGGCTTCTCTGCCAGGGGGCAGGGGAACAAGCTGCCAAGTGTTGTTCCTTTGCAGGGCTTCGAATTCAACATCCATTGCCTGCTTCTAGGCAGGATCTATTAGTGCTTGCTGCACACTTCGAGGTTCTACTGCAGCTTGGAAGGCTTTTGTCCTGAGGGAGCCAGTTTTGCTTCTTGTTACCATGGGATGAACATTTGAGGCATTAGTTACTGGTGGTAAGGCACAAGGAAGGACAATTTCCAGGTCTGAGATAGGAATCGGGGTAGGAGAGTCTGAGGGTGCTGTATGCTGTGAGGATTGAAGCTGAGAAGAGGAGTTAGAGGTTGCGGGTGCTGGGTGCAGGGAGGCAAGATTATGTTGAGGGAGTTGAGTAGGTAATGGGGAGGAGGAAGTTGTTTGATGAGTATTGGCAGGGGTGGATTAAGTCTGTGTTGGTAGGAGTTGAAGTGGTGGTAGGGGGTAATAAGGTGGGGGCTGAGTTGGTGAGCTTTGGTTGTTGAAGGCAGATTGGGAGTCTTTGAAGGGAAATTTTTCTTCATCAAAGACTACATTGCGGCTGATAACTACCTTCCCTGAACTTGTCAAGCACTTATATCCCTTATGAGAGGTGGCATATCCAATGAATACGCATTCTAAAGACCTGAATTGTAACTTGTTTTTATTGAATGGCCTTAGGTGTGGAAAACATGAACAGCCAAACACCTTTAGATCCTCATAATTTGATTGCCTTGCAAACAGTTTTTCAGTTGGTGAGACTCCATCTAGCACTGGTGTAGGAAGGACATTGATGATCTTCACTGCTGTTGTGAAAGCGTCACTCCAGAATCTGATGGGTAAGGAGGCTGCAGCAAGCATTGTAAGGCCCATCTCCACAACATGCCTATGCTTCCTTTCAGCTGTGCCATTTTGCTGATGTATGTGGGGACAAGAAAATCTGTGTATGATTCCTTGTTCATGCAGTAACTTAGATAGACTTACATATTCTGCAGCATTATCACTTTGAATACACTTTAGTTTGGCATTTAATTGTAACTCAGCCATATGTTGAAAATGCAAGAAAACTGATTTTAATTGAGCTCTATTTCTTATGAGATATAACCATGTGAATCGAGAAAATGCATCAATAAAGTTCACAAAGTAATGATTTCCATTAGAATCAGGTAGGGGAGCTGGCCCCCAGATATCAGAATATACAAGTTCTAGTGGAGCATTATACACAGTTGTAGATTTAGGAAAGGGTAAAGTATGTGACTTGCCAATGCAGCAGGAACTGCATATTGACTTATTTGGTGAAAATGGGAGATTACACAGCTTTAGAATTTTAGACACTACTGCTTCTGAAGCATGCCCAAGTCTAGCATGTCAAAGTGTGTATTTATTTGTTGCTGCCTCCAGGGAACCAGTGAAGGCAGAAGGTGGGTTAACTGGGTGAAAGTTCAATAGCCTATACATTCCTCTGACAACATCTCCTTGAAGAATGACCTCATTTGTGGCCTGAGATTTAACAAAGCAACCATGTGAGTGGAATTCAAAAAACACCTTATTATCACAGCAAAATTGGTAAACACTAGGTAGGTTTTTAGTTATATCTGGAACCAATAACAGTTTTTGCATTATTAGATTCCTAGAGCTCAAATCAGTTTTGAAGAGGGTCTTTCCAACACAATTAATAGCCAAACCTGTACCATTTCCAACTACCACTTGTTCCGTGCCTGCATAATTTTCTTTTTCAGCCATGATTTCTGGATTTGCAGTCATGTGGTGTGTAGCTCCAGAGTCTGGATACCAAACTGAATCATGAATGGTTGCAGGATTAGCCAACACACTGCTGAAGTTGGCTTTTGGTTGCTCATCCTGCTGCTGTCTTTGTGCATAATCATCTCTGTGATGAGGTTGTGTCTAAGGCTCATTATCATAATCATATCTGTACCAGCAAAATCGTGCTGTGTGTCCATATTTGTTGCATAACTGGCATTGAGGCCTTTCTTGCATTCTTTCATAATTTTGGTACTGAGTTTTGCCAAAACCTTCATAATTCTGAGTTCCTGACCTGTTAAATTGAGGCTGTTGTCCCCTTTCTTGATGTGAAGACTGAGTTCTGCCATAGCCTTGTTGACTTCTTGGATTTCTGGAGTTCTGAAACCTGCCTCTGCCACGAAAGCTTCTTCTGTATCCTCCTCTTTGTGCAAGATTGGCTTGATACATATCTTGATCAAATTGATTTATGTGGCTGGACTGAGCAACATTTGCTTGCAATATGTGATCAAATTCTGGCTTTCTGAACCTCTCTAACATGTTTTCATGTATAAAAAGCACTGCTTCTAACTCACCAACTGTAATTTCTTGGGATCTTGTCAGAATGGAAGTCAAGATAGGTGCATAATCTTCAGTTAAGCCATGGAGAATTGCATTTACATGTTCACTTTCACTTACAAGTTCTTCCACTGATGTTAATGCATCAATTGTGCTTTTGATCTTTAAAACATAATCATTCACTGAAGCACCTATTCTTGTACTGCTAAGCTGATTTCTCAATTGTATTACTCTAGCCTTAATTTGTGACGAAAAATGACTTTCTAACCGGCATCCGCTTCGACCCGCAAATTTTCGATCTATCTATTCACCCGTACCGGAGGCATCCAGTACAGTATCTATTATATATAGAGAGAGATATACATGTATGATCATGTATGTATATATAGCACATTAATTATATTGATATTTTATTATACACGAAGACATTTTTGTATGTTACTTTTAATACATAATATAATTTTCATACATAACGTATTACCTAAGAAAAGACAATCCAAACATGGGCACAACTAACATAATGCATTATTATTCATTAAACACAATAATATTGAAAAACCTAAAAAAATTAGTGAAATATTAAAAAATTTAAAAATAAACACAATAAAAATTTATTCAATATTTAAATGTATTATCTTTAAATTTTTTTACCTATTTCATCAATTCATTCTTTTATTTTAGTCCAAGACGCTAGTTATATTTTAGTAATAAGTACATAAATTTATTATTTTTTTAATTAAGAAAGATTGCATCCTTTTAAATATCTTTTATAAAATATTCTAATTCAACATAAATTTAAGATAATATTTGACAAAAAAAAAAGGGTTAATATATTAAAAAATAAAAAAAATCAAAAAAATATTTTTAAAAATATGTTACATCAGTTATGCATATTAATTGAAAAGACTCTATATCAATAATCGATAATATCCAAAAAAAAAAAACTAAATAAAATAAATTTTAATTATTTTTAATTAATTATTTTTAGTTACCAAATATTTTCGATTAATAATATACAACAGATTAATATGCATTCACTCACGTAATAACAAAAAAAATTAATATGTACATTATTATTATTGTTGTTATTATCATTATTATTATTAGAACATTAATATGCATTGACCATAATTATTGAACCGCGTGACCTAAATTTTTTTATTCACTTATAAATAGCTTAATCTCCCACATTATTAAACCATCTAAATAAAACATAGAACACTTGTTATTATTCCCTTCACCTTTAAGATCAATAACATATATTATTATGGCTGAACAACACCACCACCACCACCTCTTCCACCATGACAAGGAGGATGAACAGACCATGGATACCGCCGGCACCGAGGTTGATTACAAGAAGGAAGAAAAGCACCACAAGCACCTTGAACAACTTGGTGAAATGGGAGCTGTAGCTGCTGGTGCTTATGCCTTGGTAACTTTTGTTTTAATTCCATAATTTTATGTGAAAATTCATTGTTATTAATTTCACCGTAATATTTTATTTTTTAATTAAATTTCAAATTTAGGTGCTCCAAAAATATTAAACTAATATCTTGTTTACTCAATATTTGACATTTTTTTCACAGTATAAGTGTTATTATCTCAAGTAATTATATATATTCACTATGATGAAAACCAATCATAATTTTAATTTTGGTTTAATTACTCTATTGGTCCTATAGTTTTGCGAAATTTTCAATTAGGTCCCTATACTTTTTTTCCTTTTAATTGAGTTCTTACACCAATTTTTTTTTAATTGGTCCTTACACTTTTTTTTCCTTTTATTTAGGTTCCTATACCAATTTTTTTTTTTTTTAGTTGGATCCCTATAAAATTAAGTCAATTACTACTAAGAGGGACTTAATTGAAAAAAAAAATAGTGCAGAGACCCAATTAAAAAGAAAAAAGTATAGGGACCTAATTGAAAATTTCACGAAACTATAAAGACCAACAGAGTAATTAAACTTTTAATTTTTAACCAACGTGACGTCACTAATAAAGAATCATTAGTAAATACTCAAATTATTCCCAACAATAATTTCTTTTTTTGAAAATTTTGGTTTAAAATTTTTTTATTATTTTAATTTAATTCGTGCTTTGACATTTATTATTGTTTATGAAAAATTAATTATAAAAAAAATGCAACTTTTTTTTCAAAAAAAATTTTATCGAAATAAGATTATTTAATTTAATTTAAAATTTTCGATCATTTAATTTCTATGTGTAGCATGAGAAGCATAAGGCAAAGAAAGATCCGGAGCATGCCCACAAGCACAAGATAGAGGAGGAGGTAGCAGCTGCCGCCGCCGTCGGTGCCGGAGGATTTGCCTTCCATGAGCACCATGAGAAGAAAGAGTCAAAGGAAGAGTATGAGGAGACTCATGGAAAGAAGCATCATCATCTTCTTGGCTAAAAAATAAAAGAAGAAGAAAGTGAGAGAGAGAAGAAAAATAAAAGAGGGTTATATTATATAACAGCCTCAGTTAGCAACTACCTTAAACATTTCGTTGATTAGGGACAATTTATATGTGGGTTTTTGTTTTGGTGTGATTATGTTTGTGTTTGTGTTAAGCTTTAGTAATTTTAATAAAAAATTGTAATGATATATATGTGAAGTCAAAAATAATACCGAGTGTATAAAAATTAATTATTATATATTTATATATAATTATATTATTATTTAATATATTTATATAGATAATTATTTTGGTAGCTTAGTTTTTTATACATACTGATATAAAACCTATGATGCACGGACACTGACACGGACACGAGACACGACACGACACGGGACACGCCGACACGCGAATTTTAAAATCTTACATGACACGAGGACACGCATACATATAAAATATAAAGTATTTTTTAGATAAACCGTAATGATATTTTAATATTTTATTAATATTAAAATATAAATTAATTTTTTAAATTATTTTTAATGCTTTATTTTAAGTATATTAAGTATTTAAAATATTTTTTGTTTTAATAAATAATAATATATACTATATCTAAATTTATTTTAATAATATATATTAAGAATAAGACCGGACACGCTGACACGTGATGGTATTTAGGTGTGTCCAAGTGTGTCCGGAGAAAAATTTTTTATTTTTTATTGAGACACGGTTTGGACACAGCAGATACGCGTATCGGACGAGTGTCGGTGAGTGTCGTGTCCAAAATGTGTCCGACACGCAGACACGGCAACTCAGCAAAATGTCCGTGCTTCATAGTATAAAACACTTCTAAATTTGAGATTATATTTTCTTGAAGAATAATAAAGAGAAAGAAAATAAAAGATATATGTGTACACTAGTGGAAAGTTCAATTTAACAAGGATTTTTTTTATGTTATCCTCCAATTCAGTATATCAAAAATTAATTTATTGTTGATCTAAATTTTATTTAAAAATTTATCGTTGATAAATAAATTACTACATATATAAAATAATATTTGAATTTTCAATGCTTATTTAAAAAAGACTAATAAATTAATCATTAAATCAATCCAAATTATCCTGAAATATATATACCTCAATTGAAAAGAAAAATGTATATGTTACTATTTACCAAAATTGCCACTCATGGTAAATTGGTAATGTACTTGTATCTTTATCAACCAAACTTTTCCAATGATAATTGGATTTATCGTTTATGGGAGAAATAAGTTGATTTGCTAGTTAAACTCAAGTGAATTATTACATACACTAAACAAATTTTAAATTTTCAACATGTAAATGAACTAACCAGTAACTACCATATCATAACTCAAGTTTGTTATAAAAGATGTTTAGTTAGATATGAAGATTATTTTTGTCAAGCCTAATGGACTTAATATTTTCTCGGTAAATTAAAAAAATATTTTTTTAGGTGAACAATTAAATGTAATATTTAATTAAGAATCTTTATGGCTAAAAAAATTAGTTAGAAAAAAACTTTTTTTTAGTATGATTAAAGAGAAGGTTTGAAAAAGAATCCAAGAGTAAAAGCATAATCTTCTATCGTCAGATGGTAGATAGGTATTGCTTAAAATAGTGGACGAAACTATTTTTATTTATACATTTTCTTGCTTTAAGTTGCCTTATGGTTTAATTTTGAAAATTCACTCTCTACTTTTTCAGTTCTGGTGGGGACAAAAAAATTCTGAAAGGCAGATGACTTTGATTAACTGGGACATTATGACTTGTCCACGAAGAGAAAGAAGCCTTGATTTAAAGATCTCAGAATCCAAAATTTGGCGCTTTTAGGCAAACAGTTTTGGCGACTCATAACACAGCCTACTTCCCTATTATCCAAAATCCTAAGAGGTAAATGCTCTAGCAATGGTAATGCTATAATGGTAAAAATTAGAGTCTTACCTTTTTGGGGATGGAGGAGCATACTGGAATGACGAAAGATTGTTGAAAAAGGTCTTAATTGAGCTGTGGGTACGGGAGATAATATCCGAACCTTTGAGGATCCTTGACTGCCTCCTCCGTATCCTTTAATGATTTCTGACATGCCAAACAGATAGGTTATTTCTGAGTTGGTTCCAAGAGTTAAAGATCTAATTATTGAAGATAGAAATTGGAATTAGAATCTCATTCAAGAATTATTTCCTCAAGACATTGCAGACAGAATTTTGTCAGTTAAAATTCAGTAGAGTAAGGACAAATTGCAATGAAATTTGAACAAATCCAAGTAATATGATACAGCTTCAAGTTACAGAATTGACTATTTATTTTACCATCCGCCTCTGGAGCTTTGCCCTAATTATATGCAGCAGAAAAAGCCGTGGATTGATCTATGGAAGTTGAACTTGCCTCACAAAATTAAGCTATTTATCTGAAAAGTTTTCCATGGCCGGCTTCCAGTGCTTGCTCAGATTCATCACCGCATCCCATCTATATCGCCAATATGCCCCTGTTGTCATGAAGCAACAGAAACAATCACTTATTGTTTGATCAATTGCTCTAGAATTAAAGAAGTATGGTCTCAGAATTATTTTTGTGGCTGTCTTTCCCCTCAGAGTCCTAACAACTTTTGAACATGGTAGACTGTATCAACAGAGATGCTTAACCCGTTGAAGAATGCTGACCGTAATTCTCAATTGCTTGCCATCATTTGTTGGAACTGTTGGAAAGCTCGTAACCAGTTAATTTTTGAAGGTTCTACTTAAATGCCGTCTGTCATCCTAGCAAGCTTTGTCAAGTTGCTCTGTGAAATCTAAAGAATTCCCAGTTTAGATCGTCATCTCCATGAGACAAACTCTTAGTTTCATTCAATTTGATTTATGATTCTTTTTTCTTTAAGATTTTTCTTCGTTTTTCGACAGTGCACCGTTGGATGAATACATTCAGTGTATTGTTTTGAAAAATCTCCACCTTTTATTATGCTGTCCTGCTTTTGGACATCTTTGTATTTCATTTTTCAATAATTAATAAAATATAACCTATTATTTTTAAAAGGAAAAAAAAAGAGAAAATTAGTCAGAAATCCCCTCTCCGACCCAAGGCATACTATATGGGCCAGTGTTACATTTATACAAACTCAAAAACACATGACAAAATGGCCCCAAAAAAATACACTCATGACAAAAAACAATTCCCTTTTTATTCTTCATTTTCATTGTAAAACTATATATTAGCTTTTAATTATAAGAATGATGATTGTACAATAATGTATGTATTAAGAATTAAGATGCTCTTACATTATTTACTTTAAAAATCCGCTAGCGAACTTTGTCCCTTGGATTTAAAGTGGAGTAGTGCAATTGATCTCATGTAGTTTTTTCTTTTGTATTGTCAAACACAAAATTTATTTAAATATAATTATCATTTTATTTAATATAACTAGCATATTATTTATTTATAGATAATTGCATGATACTTTTACTTAGTGCCTAAATACCAACTAAATTTTTTTATAACAAATTTTAAATATTAATTATTTAACTATTTTTTACAATTAAATACCAACTTTTAAGTACCACACAGCAAACACATTTATTTATCAATCATTGTATGAAAATTGAATTTGAATAAAACTACTTAACTAGTAAGGATATAAATTGAAAAAAAAAATTCTTTTAGAACCCCATAAATTAACAAAGTTTCTCCTCATATATAATTAATCTATCATTTTAGGTCGGCATATACAAATCAACAACTAGGTTAATTAGTGTGTACGAATTTTTCAAATATATTCTTTTAATCTTCCTTCTTCTGAGGATAAAGCGTGTGTAAAAGTCAATTATATATTCCTTCCCCGGGTAAATTCTGGCTGAAAAAAACTATTTCAATATGGATCCTTCCATTAATAATAGAGTCAAAACAATTTTATTACTTTAAAGAAACGAAAGTAAGAAAAATAATCGTCCAAACCGTGAACAAAAAATTCGAATGAATACAAAGTTCCTCATATGTGCTAGCTAGTTATATATAAACTATGTTTACACCAAAATCAGCCACCAAAGTCAGTTATTAATATAAAATACATGTTGAAATATAAATATACATCGAAAATAAATTAAACTATATATGTATTTGTATACGAAAAAATCTAGGAGACAACAACTTTATTAAATTCTGGCCAACATGTAACTAGCAAAAGAAAAGTGAGTAATTTCACACCATTAAAAACATTATTGATGATTACTTAATGACTACAAATTACAAAAGTTACTGACTCCTAACACTTCTCTTTATATACAAATATATTAGTGACTGATTTTAGTGACAATTTTGGTGTATAAATAACATTTTCCATTAAAATATAGTATAAGAGGTATATATGCATGTATAGCACATTATATTGATATTTAATTTATTATATAAGAAGACTTTTTTGTATGTTACTTTAATATGTGATTTTCGTACATAACTTATTACTTAAGAAAAGACATTATTATTAATTAGTTTCTTTACTAATAATTAGAATGTCTTGACTCACATAATAAAAAAAAAATTAATATGCACATTATTTTTTTGCTTTTTGATCTTTATGCACATTATTATTAATAGAACATTAATATGCATTGACGAGAATTATTAAACCGCGTGACCTAATAAATTGCTTAACACTTATATAAATAGCTTAATTAATCTCCCACATAAAAAACCATCTCAATAAAACATAGAATCTTGTTATCATTAAGACCCTTAAGAACAATAACATATATATTATGGCTGAACACCACCACCACCACCACCTCTTCCACCACCACAAGGAGGATGAACAGCTAGTGGATGCCGCCGGAGCCGGATATGATTACAGAAAGGAAGAAAAGCACCACAAGCACCTTGAACAACTTGGTGAAATGGGAGCTATAGCTGCTGGTGCTTATGCTTTGGTAACTTTTATTTTAATTCCATAATTTTATCTCAAAAAGCATTGTTATTAATTTCATCGTAACATTTCATTTTTCATTAAATTTCAAATTTAGGTGCTCCAAAAATATTAAATTAGTATCTTGTTTATTATTCAATATATTTGACATGTTTTCACAGTAAAATGTTCTGATCTCAAGTAATTATATATATTGATTATGATGAAAATCAATCGTTTTTAACCACTGTGAGTGTGAGTGTGATGCATGTCGCTAATAACAAATCATCTATCAGTGAGTACTACTCAAATTATTCCAAACAAATTTTTTATTTAAAAATTTGGTTTAAAATATATTTTTTTTTATTCTATAAATCCTGAAAAATTAGTGACCTTACAAATAGATAGTCAAGTATAATTTTTTTTTATGTAAAAATTAAAAAATACTATAAAAAGTGTACGCACCAAAATCAGTGGTTAGTATAAAATATATATTAGAAATAAATTAAATAACACGTATATAATAACAAAAAAAATTTAAATATATAAAAATACGTTAGTTAGTTGGTTAATAATTTGTTATCTCCTCCCTTTCATTTAGCTAATCACCGCACATATATGAAGTTTGTTAACATATATTATATATTCTATATCTTAATTTAATTCCTTCTTTGACATGTATTTTTTTTTGGTGACTCTTCTTTGACATGTATGATTGTTTATCAGAAATTAATTATCAAAATAAATTTTTAAAAAATTATCAAAACAAGATTATTTAATTTAATTTAATCATAGTTCAAATCACATAATTTTTTTATACTTATTTAGAGGTTAGGTCGAGTCTCAATCTTAACTTTAAAAAAATACATATTTAATTTAAATATTGACCAATTAATTTCTATGTGTAGCATGAGAAGCATAAGGCAAAGAAAGATCCGGAGCATGCCCACAAACACAAGATAGAGGAGGAGATAGCGGCGGCAGCTGCCGTGGGTGCGGGAGGATTTGCCTTTCATGAGCACCATGAGAAGAAAGAGGCAAAGAAAGAGTATGAGGAGACTCATGGAAAGAAGCATCATCATCTCTTTGGTTAAAGAAAATAATAAGAGAAGAAGAAGTGATGAGAGATCAAAGAAAAATAAAAGAGGGTTATATATATAGCAGCCTCAGTTAGCAACTATACCTTAAACATTTCGTTGATTAGGGACATTTTTTATGTGGGCTTCTCTTTTGGTGTGAATATGTCTGTGTTTGTGTTAAGATTTCCTAATTTTAATAAAAAATAATAATGTGTATAGTTATTGACTTTGATGTCTCTACATATATATAAATGAAGTAAAAAATAATGCTATGTGTATAAAAATTCGGTTATTAAATTAATCGGTACATATTTATATATAAATACGTTGTTTATAGGGGTGTGTATGGTCCGGTCTGACCTGAAGATTTGGTCCGTTTTCGAACATTTTAGGAGCTAATTTAATGTGATTTTATCAGGTTTAGAGTCGAATAAGAGTCTCAAAAATAGACTCGGTCATTATTTCGGATCAGATCCGAGCCATATTTCGGGTCACTCAAATTCAGTCCGATGACCCAGTCATCATATACAATTAATATTTTGTGTTATTAGTGATGGATGATGGTTATTCTTATGTAGAATTTAAATATTGTAAACCTTAATATTTTGTGTTATTAGTCATTATAAGACTATAAGTTAATGTTTTATGTTTAAAATGCATAAGACTTTAGACTAATGCATAATATTGTGTTATTTGTATTGATTTAAATATTTTGTGTTATTAGACAATATTAGTATTGATTATGGTTATACTTTAATTTTAAAGAATAGTTGGTTCTTGTTATATTTTTCTAAGTAAATTTTATCATGTCAAATAATGGTTGGAGTCTTGAAAATTTGGATATTTTCACATACTAGCTTACAAGAAAGTATCAAAGTAATATAATGTTAACGGTCCGGTTTTCACCCGGTTTTTATCCGGTATAATCGTGGTCCGAAAATTTATAGATTTCATCAGGTCTAGAGTCAGATTCGGATCTAACAAATAGGTCCGTTATATATTTCAGATCGGATCTGAGTCACATCAAACCCTGTTTCATCCGGCCCATACAAATCCCTAGTTGTTTAATTAATTTTAAAATATATTTTATATTTTAATATATATATATATATATATATATGATTTTTAATAAATTTTCAACACTTAAATGAACTAACCAGTAACTACCCTATCATAACTCAAGTTTGTTATAATAGATATTTAATTAGATATGTAGATTATTTTTGTCAAGTCTAATAGACTTAATATTTTTTTGGTAAATTAAACTTAATATATACTTTTAGGTGAACAATTAAATTTAATATTTTATTAAGAATCTTTATGGCTAAGAAAATTAGTCAGAAATCCCCTCTCCGGCCCAAGGCATACTACATGGGCCAGTGTTACATTTTTAGGAACTGAAAAACACATGCCAAAATGGCCCAAAAAAAAACAGTCATGACAAAAAAAATTATCCTTTTTCTTCTTCATTTTCATTGTAAAACTATATATTAGCTTTTAATTAAGAATGATGATTGTACAATAATGTATTTATTAAGATGCTCTTACATTATTTACTTTAAATCCGCTAGCGAACTTTGTTCCTTGGATTTAAAGTGTAGTGCAATTGATTCATATTGTATTCTCAAATACAAAATTTATTTAAATATAATTATCATATTATTTAATATAATTAACATATCATTTATTTATGGCTAATTATATAATATTTTTTATTTAGTGTTTAACTTTTTTCCATCTTATTTTTTATTATAAATTTTAAATATTTAAAATTTATTAAATTTTAAATTTTTAAATTAAATATTAATTATATTAAAATTTTATATTTTATATCTATCTTCATAAAAAGTTTACAAGTTTACATTATTGCACACTATAAATTCTTCTTCATTCTTCTTCGTCTCTTCTTATAATAAACTAGAACATTTTCAGCTAAGTAACTTACAAATTTACATTATTGCACACTATAAATTTTTTGTTGTGGCCCAGATCGTAACAGGATACAAAAAAAAAAAAAGAGAAAAGACCAAAGTCACTGAATTTTATTAAATTTAGAGATTAAGATTTTTTAAAATGATTTAGAGACTAAATTGCCACAAAATAAAACTTTTTTCTTTCACATTGGATAATCCAAACACCTTAGTTAATGATGTCACATGTGTTTATCGATAGGATTTAGCTGATAAAAACTGCCTAAAAAATTATTATGAATCCCAAAATACAAATTTAAAGATATAATTAAATAACTATTAATCTTGAGAATAATTTAAGTTTTGAATATAATTTTAAAAATCACTTTAAAATTTAATTCTTAAAAGACTCTTTGTGACTTTATTGAAAGATTACATTACATTACATGTAAATATTTTCATCAAGCAGCAAAACGAAAATGACACACATTATGAAGTAATTAACTCATCGTATTCAATTCTTTTCAAGTGGGGTTAAGTTAAAAGTGTATGTAATGGCAGCTATATATCATCATAATCTATTATATTGATTGTTATTTATTAATTAGCTGGCTAGCTAACGATAATTTATTTATTTTGATTAGGGGTGAGTACGGGTTGGTTTGGTTCGGGTTTATGGTAAAATACTAAAATTAGAACCGAATTGATCAAAATGTAATTGGTTCAATTTGGTTTAAATTTGTATGTTTTTTTACATGTACCCGAACCAAACCAAACCGATTAAGAACGGATTGGTTCGGTTCGGATAATTGGGTACCCGATAACTTTGAAATTCATAAAAAAAAAACCAAATTTTTATCTTAAAAATTCAACAAGTACAATAAACATGTAATATCAATAGAAATAATCCAAACATATTAAACACCAAATACATTAAAAACTAAACTCATTAAAATCCAAACATATTAATAATGAATAATCATTGTCTAATGAAAAAGTCATATATATTTTTTTATTTTTTTATTTAATTAATATATGATCGGGTTCGCGGGTTGGTTCGGGTTCCGCACTCCCAAAATCGATACTCGAACCAATCACTAACAAAAGTCATCAGTTTGGTTCGAATTGGACCCGATTACTCGTTGGTTTCAGAACCAATTTAATTAGTTCGGTTCGAATTCGGACGGGTAATCGGGTACCCGCTACCGTGCTCACCCCTAATTTTGATATCTCTGCGACTATATATATATACCTAGCTAAAGTAGTTTATTTAAAATTGAATGGAGATTTTTCTAATCTTTTGCAAAAATATTATAAGATACTTGTCCAAATTATTTATCACATTTTATGTATATATATATATATATATATATATATATATATAATAGTTTATATTTATATACATATAGTTTCATTTTTTTTCTGTGATATGAGAAAATGAGAAATAAAACAAAAATGTGGTAGCATGCAACGACACTTTTCTTTGATTTAATTTATTTAACTTTTTATTCATGACTTAAATGTGTATAAATATTCCATAAAATCATGAATATTAATTATTATAAGATCCCACCGACGAAAGAGGAGGGGCAAGTCCTCAATCTGAAGCTGTCAGCCACTGCTATATATAAATGGACCAGTTAATTATTGGACATGGGACCCACCATCCACGTGTCTAATACTTTTGTACACGTGGCACATTTACTCCACAAATTAAGTCAAAATCATTATCCTCATCTCTTAAATCCTAATGAGTCAGATGATTTTTCCTAAGCACCTATTATTACATTTAGATTATTCAATGATGATGACATCATGCATGAGGAAAAAAAAAATTATTATTGAATATTTTGCTCAACACAATTGTTGTTGGTGTTGTTTAATTAAAAAAACATTACTAAAAATAAATTTTATTACTTATTATATTAAGGATAATAATTAAGGTTTAAGTAATAATTGATGATGACTTAAGTCACTTAACTACACAAATATTTAAGACTTGAAACTATTTTAAAATTTTTCTTATGTTTAATTTGATTGCATCTTAGCAAAATAAACCTAATAGGAGAAGCTAAGGCTCTTGTTATATATATATATATATATATATATATATAAACTCTGATTATTACTTTGAGATTAACGTGGGTGTAAATGATAGGTTCTACATAATTTGATTAATTTAAAAATTAAATATATTTTTTGATTAACTAAAAATTTAATTTTAATTAATTAATTAAATTGATTTTATATGATAAAATTGGTTATTAACTGGTTATAAAATTTAAAAACTAATTTTTAACCAATTATAAAAATAAAAATTAATCTTTAAAAAAATTGATTTTTGAATAAAAAATTAGTTTTTGAAAAATTAAAATTGGTTTTTGGATAAAATACTGGTTTTTAGATCAAAAATCAAAATTTAAATTTTTTTAAATTAAATTTTTAATCTAAAAAATTAAACTTTTTTAAGATTTGGTTTTAATTTTGGTTAACGAGTTAAAAATCGATTTTTTAAATTTGATTTTAGTTAACTAGTTTTAAAAAATATAAATATAATTTTAAAATTATTTTATTAAATTAATTAACTAAAATATAATTATAATTTTTTAACCAATTAACCACATTTTTATTTTTTAATGTACACCCCTAATATACGAGGCCTTGAATTTGAATCATGGACAATCAATCATGGCTTGCTTATCTTCTATTTCACTAACTTTAGGAATATTATTATTATTTTATCAAGTGACCACTTAAAAGACTCCAAACAGTCAATATATATATAGATGATATGATATGATTTATATATGGATAATAATCATATATAATTTTCTTCAATCTTATAGTGTTTAATTCATTTAATTTTTATTCTAAAATAACATATTAGAAATAAAAAAAAGGACTAAATTTGGAATTGATTTGGAAATGAACCTATTGAAGCCTTGACTAAAGATAATAAATTAAAGAAACTTGCTCATTATTATATGATCTATTCAGATATTCCCTCCACCTTGCCCTAAAAAATTACTTACCATTATTCCCACATACTCTTCAATTATTTGATTAAGTATCCATTCAAGCCTTAATAATTTGCTTCTTTATCACCTTCACTACTATCTCTTACTTTTCATATTATGATTACAAAATAATATATAAAAAACAGAAATGGACATGTTGGGCAAAGTCCTTCCTAGAGGGAACAAATACAAATAGGACACTATTTGTAATAATAATAATAATAATAATAATAATAATAATAATAATAATAATAATAATAATAATAATAATAATATCTTAGCTAACTAGAGGGGAATATTTTCTTTTTGTGTATTAACAAATGAGTGCATTAAATAGATATATAGAGGGGGGGGGGGTCACTAGTAATGACTCATTGGTCAATTTTGAATTTATGGAAACAATATTAAATTCTAATAATTTTACAAAATAATAGAGAAATCATGACGATGAAATAGAAAAAAGGTTTAATTACTTTGTTAGTCCCTATAGTTTTGCGAAATTTTTAATTAGGTCCCTATACTTTTTTTCTTTTAATTGGGTTTCTGAACCAATTTTTTTTTTCAATTAAGTCCCTCTTAGTAGTAATCGGCTTAATTTTATAAGGATCCAACAAAAAGAAAAAAATTAGTGCAGGGACCTAAATAAAAGAAAAAAAAGTGTACAGACCCAATTAAAAGAAAAAATTGGTGCAATGACTCAATTAAAAAGAAAAAAAGTATAGGAACATAATTAAAAATTTCGTAAAACTATAGAGACCAACAGAGTAATTAAACCTAGAAAAAATGTCTACCAATTAATAATTTTGAAGAAAAATAAATAAGAGTCTGTTTCGGAAAGTGACAATACTAATAGTATACCTTTGATAACATTATTAATAATGGTGCCCCAAGAAAGCTTCACTACTCTTATAACCAGGATCACCTATTTCAAGATTGAAGATCACACAAACATGGCCCCATAGTTAATTATTCAACTGAACCCATGTCATAAATATATAAGTTAAATTTGATATGAACAACAATTAATATTTTACTAGTACATTTACCACAATTTTTTTTTTATTTTTAATTTTACTATTAATACATTCATGCACGTAACAACCAACACAATTAAAAATCACTGCAAAATAATTAACGTATTATTATTATTATTATTATTATTATTATTATTATCAATAATAAAAATTATTAGCGGTTAATTACAGTATAAACTTCGATTCTGTCGGTAGCATGTCCACTTTTAAGCAATAATACACTCATACCAAACCCTGATCCAATCCATCAAAACCAAACGCATTGAAATCAATGAATAATCGATTGGTTAAGAAGACTTGTAATATATAAATTCGTTATTTTAATTTCTTCATTTATTATTAAGAGAGTGACAGTGTTTGAGTAGTTTGTGTATACAATAAATTAATAGATATATGGCAACAACTAACCTAATTATTATTACTAAGGCATAAAGGAATAAGAATCTGAATTGGTCCAATTGCTCTATGTTTTCAAGAAATCATCAAAATCTCCCTCCAACAGGAAGCTACCAGATTTTGAATTTTATTATATATATATATATATATATATATATATATATATATATATATATATATATATATATATATATATATATATATATATATATATATATCGTGAAAGTGATTTTAATTATTTGTGGTTGGTCGACTCTAGCTACTAGCATATATATATATATATATTGCAAAAAATATAATGATAGAAAATATATTTTAAAGTACAAAAAATATGTGTGTACTTTTTACTAATGAAATAATCGATTTTCCGTATTATAAAATTCATCGATAATTAAATCTATATTAAATTTTTCAGCAATTTTTTTTTTAATATAATCAAAAGATAATTAACAAAAAATTCATCTTTTATTTTGTTTGAGTTATTCTTCACAATATTCATAACTGAAAATATTTCTCAATTATAGCAATTAAAATAAAAAGAATTAATATCAAATGAATAAAAAAAAACAATTATAAAAAGAAATAGAATCTATTTTATGAAATTTAAAATTTTTATTTAATTAAAAAATATTAATAATAATATTTTTTAAATATTATTTATTTTTTATATATTATTAGAAATTATTAATATTTAGATTAGATTATAAATTTTTATTTATACTAAATAAATTTTAAAAAAAATTAAATCATACATAATAATTTATTATTATTAATTTTTTTTAAAACGAATGGAGAGACCAAAACCTCCACTCATCCCATATGTTACTAAATTATATATTAAATAAATTTTTAAAAAAATTAAATTATACATAATAATTTATTATTATTAATTTCTTTTAAAAATGATTGAAGAGACCGAAGCCTCCACTCGTCCCATATGTCTGTCCATATATATATATATATATATATATATATTAGTAAAAACAGTTCTTTAGCTACTAATGATGTATTACATATATAATCAACACTTACGATGTTTTTGGATAATTTTTTAAATAATTTTTTGAATATTTTATATAAAAAATTTATTCATTAATTATGTTTGGATAATGTAAAAAAATTTATTTATTATTTAAAAAATATTTTTTAAATAAAAATCTTTAAAAATATAAATTATAACTTTAAAAGTAAATATTTTTTTAATTTTTTTAGTATTTTTATTTTTATTATTAAAAATTTATCAAATACATTAAAAAATAAAAATATTTTTTAATAACACAAATAAACATCAAAATAAAATTAATAAAAATATCATCAATATACGTTAAAAGCTTTATCCATTTTCTCAGTATAAAGGATAAAAATCGTTTATTTTTCTTCCTCTGTTGATTAATCCCTTTCACAAGCATATGAATGCAGTACATAAATATGTCAACCTTGCTTGTCCTCTTTCTTTATATTATTATTTTATTATTTTTTTTTACCAAAGATAGGAAACTCGAACCCGCAACCTCTTAATTGAGTATGGAGAGACTATACCATTTGAGCTATTACTCATTGGCGGCAAAATTTGGAAAGATAGGAGACTCGAACCCGCAACCTCTTAATTAAGTATGGGGAGTCTATGTCATTTGAACTATTACTCATTGGCGAACTGGAAAGATATGTGATTCGAACCCGCGACCTCTTAATTGAGTATGGAAAGTCTATGCCATTTGAGCTATAACTCATTGGCTATTTTATCATTTTTTAAAGCTAGAATAGATTAATGTTGTACTATATATACAACATGTAATTAAAACATTTCCAAAAAGCTTGTTTGTAGTTGAATTTTGATATAAATAAAACCCAATTAATCAGATCCATTTGTTATTAATATTGAAATTATAATAATACAGCATATATATATACTTTAGCTTATTATTGTAATGTGATAATAAAGAAAAAATAATGCTGTGTCTGAAGATGCAAAATGTTTAAATGTGGACCACAAGGGAAGTGTCGGCAGCAATAATATTAGTGAGCATTTTTTTCTTAGGGGGAAGGCTTGACCTAGTCTTCTAAAAGCACAATTAATAAATATTATTTCCTTCTAAATAATATATAATACCACAAGTCTATATAATCATTAATGTTGTTTTATCTGATAAAGTTTATGCTATTTGTGTGACCCCGACCCTATTTCGTCACGAATTTCACGACCATATATAAGGACTAAAAAGTAATAATATACGGGAATGAAAAAATTTTAAGTGTGCTAAAAATATTGATATTTCAGTTGTTTTAATTGTTAATTTAAAGTATAAAAAATATATAATATATATATTAATTAAAATCAATAATTAAAATAACTGACACCGGTATTTTTAGTATATTTAAAATTTTTCCTAGGAAAAATTTATATGAAGTGAAGTTTAAAAAGAATATATAAGGACTAAAAAGTATCACTTTTAAATCACGAGATAATAAACTGCTCTTGCATATATTTATTGTTACTTTTGTGCATCTGCAAAAACTTAGTAATTTTGATCATTATTCAATTAATATAGATATTAAATTATTTTTAATAAATAATTTTATTAATTTATGTATATAAATTTTAAAAAATATAAATATAATTTTAATTATATATATAAATTAAATATATATTTTTTATGTATAATAAATATTTATAAATATAAATATAAATTACTACTAAATATTAATTTAAAATAATAATATTTATTGATTATATAATATTTTATTATTTGTGTATATATACCTAGCTAGCTAGATTCTGGAACTCAATAAAATAAAGTAAAATAATTAAAATAAAAAAAAATCATCCTCGTAACTACGTATTTATAAGCTACGTATTTATAATCAATTCATTAGGGGATCATGGCCTAGTCAGAAACACTGACAAATTAATAATATTTCATAATGATATTTACCTACTACTCATGTTAGGTAAGGTATATATATAAATGTGTTAAAAATCACCAACATGGATTAAAAAAAATATTACATTCCAAACAATTCCTTCCTTCCCTTAACTATGTATCGGTCCGAATTTGCAAAAATAATATAATCAAGATAGGAAAATTAAAGGAATATTCACATGGCAGAACTAATAATGTACCTTTCTTAATTATTTTCTAGTTTTTGATAGACAGAGTCAAGTAACCATTGAAGGCTTTATTACTATAATCATGCATGCACAAGATTACATTCAGTTTCACCAATTTTCATGCAGCTTCAGAAGGAGAAACAGAACAAGTACAAAATAAAGAATTTTAATATATATAATAATATGGACATATGGGGGGTATATATAATTATATATATATTGGTTGATTTACTAAAGTCACAAGAGTTCATCATTGTGTAGTTTCCACTATTGCTTTGTTTTGTTTCACATGATATTTAAATTCAAAGTATGCTAAGATTTTTATACATATTATCATGGCCCATCCACACAAGCGGCACGTGACTTTTCTCCCCGCTCTTCAGCTATATATTTACCTTTTTCATTATTTGAGATTAATTTGTATAAAACCTTTTCTTTATTATTTACTTAAATGAACCCTAAATTAAACATGATTGCAATATATAAATAAACAATTTCGCTACGTTACTAATAACATTTCTGTCAACTTCCACTACAAGAAATAAGGAGTTTAGCCACGAAAAAAATTGTGGCTAAACTCTAAGATAACCGTAGCAACCATACATTGACCACGAAAGAATATTTGTGGCTAATCGGGGGGTTGCATTTTCAATTTGCCACGATTTTAACGTTATTAGCCACAGTTTTAAACATCATGGAGACCTTCGAAGAGCCACAATTTGTATATCATTGTCTACGTATAATGCCGTGGCTAAATAATTTGTGCAGGCCGGATTTTTCAGCCACAATTTTTTTTGTGGCTAACATTGGGTTATTTAATCACATTATTTTCGTGGCTAACTCACTCTGTTTTTCACATACAATCCGTAGCTAATTTGTGCTAATTTGCTCTAATTGAACACTTTTATTAAATTAAAATTATATTTATATATATAACATTAATCACAAAAATCAAACTTTTTAAATATATAATATCTAATATTTTTTCATAAAAAAATTAATAATAATAATAATAATACAAGTCTAAACTTATATATAATAAAAAATAAAAAAATTTAACATAAATAAAATAAATTCTAATCCCTTCTAGGATAAATATATTTAAAATTTCAACTATTACTTATTAAATACATAAATTAAATGTCTAGCATATCACTGAATAAATTAGGCACTTTATCACTGTATTTTGATAACAAAAATTTATACAGAGCTGCCAACTGAATCTTGCATTGGTTTCTTCATATCCATAACTTTTTCTCTAAAGTTTCAACCAGCTTCTCTAAATTTATCACAGTCCTGCATTTTTAGCACCAAAGACTTTTCCAATTTACAGCATTGCTCTACGGGCCATTACATCCAGAAATCGTACTAATAAATTTGCGTCATTATCTCGACTTTGTCTATATCCATCAAGTTCCATAGTGTCTTTTTCACCATTTTTCAAATGCCAAACTTGAATTGTTGTCCTTTTGACAGTTGTGATTTCTTTCGTAGAACTGAATACAAAATTGAATAAAAGAAATAAATTAAATATTAAAACTCAAAAAATCACGTAAAAAAATTAAAATTCCACATACCTTTGACATTCACGACTAAAGGGTCATTATAATCTTTTCTGGTAGGTACAATTGCTTGAAACTTATTTTGTCCAAATCTTCTGCAAACTCTTTATTGTTGTTGACATTTTGTGAATTTTGCTCCAAATCTTCTGCAAATTCTTTATTTCGTCCAAATCTTCTGCTAAACGAGCCTCTCCTAAATTATTAGGTTTTTGCTCCACAAAAAAATCTGCTAAAAAAAACTAACAAATGACACCAAAATTAAGAAAGAAAAAAAATCGGTGTTTTGAGTATGGAGGATACCCATCATATGATAGGATTCATATAGTGTGGTTAAAGAAATTGCTTTTCAGGTGCTGCAGAAAAGTAGGAGTTAAAAAGACAACGTGAATGATGGGAAGTTATATTGGAATTTCTCCATGATTACTTTAACTTTCCGCCAAAAACTATCTCAAGTTAAGCGCACATTAAAATTTTAAATCTAAAAAATTCAGCTTGGTCATTATTATCTAGACCGCCTTTTAACTTTCTTTAATTTTAAGAATATTTCTTTCTATTTTACTGTTTATTATGTACTAAATATATTTTAAATTATTTTATTTTTAATACAATAGTTATTTATTTATTTATTTTTAATGGTTAAATATGATTAAAAATTTAAATTTAAATTTAAATTTTGAACCTGTAATATTTTTATCTTTAATTTTTATTATAATAACAATAAATAACCAAAAAATTACTTTAATAAATATATGACTCTCACAATCTCTCATTTCATGCAGTTGATAGTTGACGATTCAAACAATTCACTATTATTTAATTATTTATCTATTATACACGAAACAATATAATAAGAGTTATACAATAAATTTTGCAAATATTTTTACCTAAAAAATTTAATGTTTAATAAATTTTAATTACTAAATTAGTTACTAAAATTTTATTACATTAGGCAAATTAATTATCACATACAATTGTTATAAAAAATTTTACAAATCAATTTCTTTGTTACTTAGTAAAATTGCAAATTTTTATATAAGTGACTCATAAATTAATTAGTATTAATTTTTGTATAACTAAAAATAATTATAAAATAATTAATTAATGAAATATGCCAATTAAATAATAATATAAATAAAAAATTTAATTCATAATTTCACAAAATAATTTTTAAAAAGATAATTATGCATATAATAAGAGTACAGTACTCACAAAAATATATAATGAGTACTAAACCATGTAAATAAAAACTAAATTTTTTTTAATTTATCCTCATTTTTTTTAAATTTAAAAAATAATAAAATAATTTATTTTTAATAAAAACTAAATTTTTTGTTATACTTAAAAATTATTGAACTTTTTATTATTTATTCAAATTATATTATTTTAGCTAAATAAATTTTACCTTTATAATTAACTCAAATATTAGAATATTATCTTTATTTTTATAATTTTTTGTTTTATCTAAATTTATTTTTTATATTTTTAAATTTAATTTCATAAATATGTGTTAATGCCAGAATATTTAAAAAAATGATACTATACATTAATAAACTTATTTAAAAAAAATTAATTTATTCAAAACAGGATAGTTATGCCACGTTAATGTAAACAGCAAGTACAGCCACGAAAAATATTGTGTGTGGCAAAAGGTTAAATTTTAGCCACTGTAACAATGTTTCGTGCTAAATAGAAGACACGCTCATTTATTTTTATCACGATTTAGTATTTGTAGTTAAAATTTGGTGGCTAAACCCCATTTTTGTGGTAGTGTTCTCCTAATTTTTATTTATAATTGTGTTTAATGAAAGTGTCTTTATAGATGTGTCTAATAAAAATATCTTTTTTATAACTGTATTTAATAGAAGTATCTTTATAAATATATTTTTTGGATGTGTCTTTATATATATATATTTAAAATATAATAATTAATTATTATTGATAATAAGTTGACAGATAATATGTTGGTACCCTATACTTTTTTCATAAATAAAACCTCATGATGGACACATGCATAAGATTCTATATTAGTTGTTGATAAAATATGTGTCGTATCTTTAAAGATATCTTCCAATATAAAAAGTTTGTTTGAATGCATTTTTATAAAAACAAAAAAAATTGTTAAGAAAATAAAAATAATTTTATATTTAGATATCTCATTATAAATATTTTTTATTTAACAAATGGTATAATAATATAAAGTATTTTTTACTTATTTATTATATTAAAAATATTTTCTAAGTAATATTTTTTAAAATATGTAAATTGTAATTTAAAAAAATATATTTTTTATTTTTTAATACTTTTATTTTTACTATTAAAATTTTGCTAAACACACTAAAATTTTTTTTCATTGAAACAATCTTTTTCTAACAATTTAATGATATTCAAATAAATTTAATAGCTTAATCCAATTATTAAAAAATATAATTATTCATATGTCATTATTTATTAGTTAAAAAATTTAGAATAAATAATTTTATTATATAACTTAAAATTTTTATTAAAAAATTATATAAAAATTATACAAAATTCGAAAAAAGATATTCTTACCTAAATATAACAATAAATTAAAGCGGGTATATAATAAACATACTTGGGGCTAATGAGTAATAACTCAAATGACATAGTCTCCCCATACTTAATTAAGAGGTTGCGAGTTCGAGTCTCATATCTTTGGTAAAAAAAAAATAATAAACATACTTGGTTGTTAACCTAATAATATATAGGTTAATTTTCATTTCAAGTTATATATATATATATATATATATTAAAGGTACCAAACGGATCAAAAGAATCTTCTAATTTAATCATTCATCCAAAGCATCATTTTGATCCAAATAATGGAGATGCTGAACTAATTCAAAACAAGCACACTTAATATTTTTGAGTTGACTTAGTTAAGTAAATTATTTACCTGACTGAATTTTACATTCTCAAATAGTTTCAACTCCTCTGCTCCACCAACATCAGCATTCAGCACCATCCACCCAAACAAAACATAGGGACCCACCGAAAGTTCCATCAAGCTTAAAAGTATTAATATTCAAATCTAAAAAATATATATATTTATATATTTTCTTATATACAAATATCATTGAGACAGACACAGTTAGTTAGGCATTGATATTCACGAGTGCATTATTATTATTATTATTCTTTGATAACTATTAAGATGTTTTACCTTGGTTTAATATAATTGGCTAGATTACTTAATATAACATATATTGTGACATATTTTTTTAGTTATTTACAGTATTTTTTAATCTGGCATGTTAAAAATTAATTCGTTGTAAATTTAAGTTCTATTTAAGAGTTTGTCGCTCATCAATGAATTACTGCATGCATAAGTTGAAATTTTCGAATCTTCAATACTTATTTAAGCGGACGAGTGAGTTAACTACTCGACCAACCCAAATTATTAAGATATTATGACATTATTAGAATAAGAAAACACTTGTATATGTATCCAACTAACTACGGTACAGTTGACAACACACATGTACAATTGTACATATACATACGGATACATAATAAGTTGTTGTTTTTGGTCTTGTTCTGTGTGTGTATGATGTTTTCACTTTTTCCTTTTCTCCCTTTTCTTTCTCTACACTCCTCTCTTATAAACGTGTTTTGCTGCAACTTTGTGTGTGTCTCTGAGAGAAAAAAGGGAGAGACTAGTTAAGTTTAGTACTACTAAATTAGTAGTAACATGGCAAATATGTTACAAAACTGGATTCTGCAAGAAAAGAATCGTTTTAACAACTTTCTTTAGTTGTTAACAACCAACTCCTTTTGTTTTTCTATATTTGCACAAGCTGTGTTTGTTATATTGTGTGTGAGAGCTGAGAGGTGTTAATGGATACCAAGGGAAGACTCATTGCAGGGTCTCATAACAGGAATGAGTTTGTTCTTATCAATGCTGATGACACTGCAAGAGTGAGTCTCTTCTCTTTCTTATACATAATAATCTTCCAAAAATGTGTGTCTTTTTTTTATTCTTGTGCACACTTCACAAAGCCACGTGGAGAGTTTGAATAAGAAAAACAAAGATCTCCATTGGGTTTTGTTTTCATGGATTTCTATGCTAAAATTGAGGCCTAACTGATTCTTTTGCAACTAGCTTCTGAAATAAGTGTTGTAATTGAAGGTTATCCTTTTTATACTTTGAAATCTTGTGTCGGTGAAGTCATCAACCATCCAAGTTTTTTTCATGAAACGATGTTGCTTAATTAGCATAACTGCTATCATGATTTATGCAGGTGAATGCTGTTACAGAATTGAGTGGACAAATATGCCAGATCTGTGGTGATGAAGTAGAGGTCACAATTAATGGTGATCCATTTGTTGCTTGCAATGAGTGTGCATTCCCTGTTTGCAAGCCTTGCTATGAGTATGAAAGAAGAGAAGGGAACCAAGTTTGCCCTCAATGCAAAACAAGATACAACCGCATCAAAGGTTTCATCTTTCAACTTTGATCCCTAGTTAGTAACTGTCTCAGAATAGAAATATAGAAATACTAAAACATCCAAGTCAATCTATCTTGATTGTCTCAGTGTCTCTGTATTTTCTGTTCCAAAACACTTACCAAACATATATATGTTTTAACTTCTTTTGTTTATATATCAGGTTGTCCTAGAGTTGAGGGTGATGAAGAAGAGGATGGTGTTGATGATTTGGAGAATGAGTTTGATATTGGCAGCCACCCTCATCATCATCACATTGCTGAAACAATGCTATCTTCTCGCCTTAATGGTGGATTAGGAATCAGTACCACACCTTCAGAGTTTGATGCAGCTTCTGTGGCAGGTTCTGAGATCCCTCTACTAACTTATGGTCAAGAGGTAAAGTAAAATGTAAAGCATAATTCTCTAACTCTTGTAGCTGTTCATTTTTGAGTCTTTTTCTCTAATATTCTTTTGTGTGTCAATTAAGGATGTTGGAATCTCTGCTGATAAACATGCCCTCATTATTCCCCCATTCATGCCTCGTGGAAAACGTGTTCATCCTATGCCTTTTCCTGATTCCTCTGTGCCCGGTAATTTTTTTAAGGTCAAACTTCAAAGTCAAAGTTGTTTGTGTGTATCCATTAATGTGACAAGTTAATGCTGCTGGTGATGCAGTTCAAGCAAGAGCTATGGATCCTAAGAAAGACTTGGCAGTTTATGGATATGGAAGTGTTGCATGGAAGGAAAGAATGGAGGACTGGAAGAAGAAGCAATCTGAAAAACTTCAAGTGGTTAAGCATGAAGGGTGTAAGGATCTTGATGAGTTTGATGACCCTGAGTTACCAAAGTAGGTGAAAAATTCTTATAAAACAGTTTTACACGTGTATCCAACTACGTAACGTCACATCAGCAAAAATAATTATCTTTTATATTGATCGCGTGAATGATTGATGTGATCAAAATTAAACTCTATAACTTTAAATTACATTTCTCTTACAATAAAATTTTCACTTGAATTTCTTCTAATAGAATGGATGAGGGGAGACAACCACTATGGAGAAAGTTGCCAATAAGTTCAAGCAGAATAAATCCATACAGAATAATCATAGTTCTCAGGATTGCAATTCTCTGCCTCTTCTTTCATTATAGAATTCTGCACCCTGTGAATGATGCATATGCATTGTGGCTCACATCAGTCATATGTGAAATCTGGTTTGCTGCTTCATGGATTCTTGATCAGTTCCCAAAATGGTGTCCAATTGAAAGAGAAACATACCTTGATCGTTTATCTTTAAGGTAGTTCTTAACTAGTATGTGTATCTGTGATTATTCATTACTTCATTGCTGTCTCGGTTTCAAAATAAACTAGATTTAGAGAATAAATAATTAATTTTGTATATAAAAAACTGTTTCATAAATAAATTTTTAAAATTAATACTAAATGTATTTTGAATAAGTTAATTTAAGAAGTTGTATTTAATTAAGAGTAAATTTACTTTTACATATATTAACTAATTGTTTACATGTGTGAGTTAAGAGTAACTGCTTATGCTATTGTCCATTGTAACTTATCTTCTAATTGCAATAATAAGTTAATAACATCAATATATGAATGCAATTTGGAAAAGAAATAAAGTCATAGTTGTATTTGAAATTATACATCCAAAACTTGAATAATAAGGTATATAAATTATTACGTGAAACAACTAAATTGTGAATTTAAATATTGTTTTAATCAATATGAATATAATAATAATGATTATTCTCAACCATTGCAGAAGAATACACACTTTCTAAAATCTAAATAAAAACTTAGAACATTTATTGAAAATTATACATTTGTTTGCTTAATGTTTCTAAATTAGTTTTCTCTTATTAAGATTTTATTCTTTACGGTAAAATTTTGAATTTAAAATTTAAAAATATAGTGATAATTTTTATCAAAAGAACATATTAACACATTATAAATAATTCTTTTGAAAAATTTTAAGATCACAATTGTGCTAAATTGTTGTTCTCTTATTTAAGGGTTTTTTTTTCCCTATCTTTATGATCAAATTAAGTTTAATTTTTTTTTTTATAATAATGATTTCTTTTCAGAGGAATAAATTAGCACATATGATTAACTTTTTTATTGTGATTTTTTATAATTTATTTTTAATAACTATCCTTTAAATTAAATTTTAATAAGTATTATTAATTATTGATGGTAGTTTTTCTCATAACCTATTATCATTAAATTATATTAAAAAAAGTAAATGAAAGAAAAGAATCTTAGTATCATAGATTCATAACCTATCATCATTAAAGAATACTATACCAACTAAAAAAACTTATCTTATAAAATAGAGTGACATCAAATATCTAAGAATGATGATGAAACTACTTTAATTTCTTTTGTAATGGAGGGAGTACTGATTATTCTAAAGCTAACGGTTTACAATGTAACAGGTATGAGAAGGAAGGGAAGCCATCAGAATTAGCTTGTGTAGATGTGTTTGTTAGTACTGTTGATCCTATGAAGGAGCCTCCACTTATCACTGCAAACACTGTTCTTTCAATCCTTGCTGTGGATTATCCAGTGGAGAAAGTTGCATGCTATGTCTCTGATGATGGTGCTGCCATGCTTACATTCGAAGCACTTTCAGAGACATCTGAGTTTGCAAGGAAGTGGGTTCCATTCTGCAAGAAGTTCAGCATTGAACCCAGAGCTCCTGAATGGTACTTTGCACAAAAAGTTGACTATCTCAAAGACAAAGTTGATGCAGCATTTATCAGAGAGCGTCGCGCTATTAAGGTTCGAAAAATATCTTTTCATTTTGCTTGTGTTTCAAGTAATCTAAAATATGATCTATTTTATTGAGTTCTAAACATTGTGTGCTGAAAATTTGACAGAGGGAGTATGAAGAATTCAAGGTGAGGATTAATGCATTGGTTGCGACGGCACAGAAGGTTCCTGAGGATGGTTGGACAATGCAGGATGGGACTCTATGGCCTGGAAACAATGTTAGAGACCACCCTGGAATGATTCAGGTGAGTAGTATATATATTGTTTTTCAGTTTCAGTCATAGTTCATAATCACAAGGCTTGTTTGGATGAATTTTGAATTCAATTGTGATGAATGATGATACTCTTTGTGTAGGTTTTCCTTGGTCAAAATGGTGTTCGCGACATTGAGGGAAACGAATTGCCTCGCCTTGTTTATGTTTCTCGTGAGAAAAGACCTGGATATGAGCACCACAAGAAAGCTGGAGCTATGAATGCTTTGGTAGAATCCATTTTTATGTGTCTATCAAAACTTTTTCTCAGCTTTCTTTTGTGTCTTCATTTCTCTAACCAGCTTATATGATGTTTTTTTTTTTTTTCAAAAGGTGAGAGTTTCAGCAATTATCTCCAATGCTCCTTACCTGCTGAATGTTGATTGTGATCACTACATAAACAATAGTAAGGCCCTTCGTGAAGCCATGTGCTTCATGATGGATCCTACATCAGGGAAGAAAATTTGCTATGTACAATTTCCTCAAAGATTTGATGGGATCGATCGTCACGATAGATACTCGAATCGCAATGTTGTGTTCTTTGATGTATGTAACAATTTTAATGTTCTCTTCTTGACCCTTTTTTTTTTTTTGTATGTGTCTCTGATTGTTATTTTGATTTGAAGGAAGAACTAATCTCAGGTTTCAATTTCTGTGTAGATCAATATGAAAGGTTTAGATGGAATCCAAGGACCAATATATGTGGGAACTGGGTGTGTCTTCAGGAGGCATGCACTTTATGGATATGATGCCCCCTCTTCCAAGAAACCACCACGGAGGACGTGTAACTGTTGGCCTAAATGGTGTTGCTGCCTCTGTTGTGGATCTCAGAAGAAGAAGAACAAAGGGAAGTCAAGTATGAAAATGTTAAAGAATAAGGATGATACAAAGCACATGCATACACTAGAAAACATAGAAGAGGGAATTGAAGGTAAGGAACACTTAAAATTTGCAGTGTGTTATTGTTTGGAAATAAGTATTATAAGATACTAAAAATAAGTAAATAACACATACTTTTGTTGCATCTAGGAGTTGAGAGTGAGAAGTCACTATTGATGTCTCAACTGAAATTTGAGAAAAAATTTGGGCAATCTGCTGTGTTCATAGCTGCAACACTTATGGAAGATGGAGGCCTTCCAAAAGCAGCAAGTTCTGCTACACTCTTGAAAGAAGCCATTCATGTAATTAGTTGTGGTTATGAAGATAAGACAGAATGGGGTAAAGAGGTATCTCTTGATTCTCTTCTATACTTAAAGATTTTTCAACTATGGCTTTTTAAGCTTGATAGTGTTATGTGTATTTAATCCTGTGCTAAATTGGGTTTCAGGTTGGGTGGATATATGGCTCAGTTACAGAGGATATTCTAACAGGTTTCAAGATGCACTGTCATGGCTGGAGATCGGTTTATTGCATGCCGAAAAGGCCTGCTTTTAAGGGTTCAGCCCCTATAAATCTTTCTGACCGTCTGCATCAAGTTCTCCGGTGGGCGCTTGGATCGGTTGAGATCCTGTTTAGTAGGCATTGTCCTCTATGGTATGGTTATGGTTGCGGCTTGAAGTGGCTAGAGCGGTTTTCTTACATAAACTCAGTTGTTTATCCTCTCACTTCAATTCCCTTGATTGCCTACTGCACTTTGCCTGCTGTGTGTCTTCTCACTGGGAAGTTCATAGTCCCTGAGGTAGGATTACTTGCGTTACAAGATATTGTATTCTCATGTCGAACGTTGCTAACTTAGTTCTTAAGAGATCAACAAATTAGTCCCCGAAAGAAAGTAGATTTTCTTTTACATAGTTTTTCATTGATGCTTCATTTTCTTGTTCTCAGATTAGCAACTATGCCAGCATAATTTTCATGGCACTCTTCATCTCTATAGCTGCAACTAGCATACTGGAAATGCAATGGGGAGGAGTTGGCATACATGACTGGTGGAGGAATGAGCAGTTTTGGGTGATCGGTGGCGCCTCCTCGCACCTCTTTGCCCTCTTTCAAGGGTTGCTAAAGGTCCTAGCAGGAGTTAACACAAACTTCACTGTGACATCCAAAGCTGCAGATGATGGAGAGTTTGCTGAACTCTACATATTCAAGTGGACATCATTGTTGATTCCTCCATTGACATTGCTCATAATAAACATCATTGGAGTTATTGTTGGTGTCTCTGATGCCATAAACAATGGCTATGATTCTTGGGGTCCTCTCTTTGGGAAGCTGTTCTTTGCACTTTGGGTCATTGTCCATCTTTACCCCTTCCTCAAGGGTGTTATGGGAAAACAAGAAGGTGTTCCTACAATCATTTTGGTTTGGGCTATTCTCCTTGCTTCAATCTTGACACTTCTTTGGGTGAGGATCAACCCTTTTTTGGCCAAAAATGACATTGTTTTGGAACTTTGTGGATTGAAGTGTGATTGATGACTAAGGCACATAAACAAAATCAAAATTTGCATAAACTTTTTTGTCAAATAACATCAGTAGATGCAGAAGAATCTCTTGGTGAGAGACACTGCTACAGAAAGGGTTCATTGTGGTGGATGTTTGTAGATATACAAAAGGGCTGTGCATAAAACAATTTAGAGTTTCATTATTCTTTTTTTATACATGTGCTTTCTGTGGGTTACATAAGCTTGGATTCAAGGTTAGTTTAAATTCCCATAGATGAGGTGAGGAGGTTGTAATTTATAGTTTCTTTCTGAATAAGGCATCTCATATTTGTAACCAAAAGTGATTTTGTTCTAGCTTTTGCACCAAGTGAATAAAACATGATCAGTTCATAGCATCTCAAAATCTATAGTTGTTAAGCTATTGCTTGTTATTATATTAAATATCACTATATAATTAAATTTCATAAAAAGTGCATAAAAACATATTAAAGAACACAAATTAATTCACATTTCACATGTTCCAATAGATACCTCACCATACAACAATATGATCATAAAATAGACACTGGAATTTCACTACATTTCTCTCTATAGTATGAGCATAGTCACTTTCCAGGTACAAAGTTTGTAGCATAGGCCCAAGCATTGTTGTTGACTGGGTCAGCAAGGTGGTCAGCAAGATTCTCTAGTGGGCCCTTTCCAGTGACAATAGCCTGAACAAAGAACCCAAACATAGAGAACATGGCCAGCCTGCCATTCTTGAGCTCCTTTACCTTCAGCTCCGCAAAGGCCTCTGGATCATCAGCTAGGCCCAATGGGTCAAAGCTTCCACCTGGGTATAGTGGGTCAGTCACTTCACCAAGAGGCCCACCAGCAATACGGTAGCCCTCAACTGCGCCCATCAAGATGACCTGGGTGGCCCAAATGGCAAGAATGCTCTGAGCATGGATCAGACTTGGGTTTCCCAGGTAGTCAAGCCCACCCTCGCTAAATATCTGAGACCCGGCCTTGAACCACACCGCCTCGCCGAATTTGACACCGTTGCGGGCCAAGAGCTCGGGGAAGACACAGCCCAGGGCCCCAAGCATGGCCCACCTGCTATGGATTACTTCAAGCTCACGGTTCCTGGCAAATGTTTCTGGGTCAGCGGAAAGCCCAGCAGTGTCCCATCCGTAGTCACCAGGGAATTCACCAGTGAGGTAGGACGGGGGCTCACCCGAGAATGGGCCCAAGTACTTGACACGGTCTGGGCCGTACCATGGGCTTCCAGAGGAAACTTGCTTGGTGGCTGCTTTCCTCATGGTGACTCTTCCAACACCAAGCTCTGGGTTGGAGGGTGAAAGCTTGATTGCTTGGCCAGCCAATGAGGGAGAAGAGAGAGCCATTGTTGAAGCAGCCATTAATGAAGAAAAGAAAACTTGTGAAATGAAAGTGAAGAGTTAAGAGAATGGTTGATGCTTTGATAGGTTAACACTTAACACTATATATATGGCAAACGTCCTTATCTTATGAAATCTATATCCGAGATTCTATTGGCTTGAAAAATCTGTTTTGTTTTATAAGCTCATACCTACAACTTATCATTCATGATTTTTCTTTTATTTTTCCTTGGGAAATATATCAAACATCTTGAGAAATAACTATACCGTCCAATAAGGAATTGCCATTTGTGATTTTGGATATGCTATAATATCTCTAATGTATCTTACATTGGTAACAAAGAAATGTGTATAGTGTTACGTATAGTGTGTCTCATCATTATTAAACACCAAGTTATATTGTAATATTAGATTATGATTTAATTTTGATGCACTGGTATTGTAAAATATTTTATACAATCGTATAATAACATCCATTCTTTTAAATAATTATTTTGTAGTTAGATATTTATTTTTACTATATAGCGTTATATAATTATATAAAATTATTTTAAATTGAGAATGTATCAAAATTGAATTCTTAGATTATTAGTATTTCGCTTCAATCATTATTTTAATCTCAATGTCAATAATAGATAGTCTTATCTTCTTTTTATGGTTCATGCTATGGTTACCAACGGCATAAGAATTGTGATTTGAGATCATGATATCTAAAATCTAAAATTATTATTACAAGTTCCAATAATTGCTTAATTAATAATAAAATCTTTAATTCAGATAACTAAGGCATTATATATTATTGTCTTGCATGCTAAATATTTATTTTTTAAGTAAATTAATATTTAAAAGTTTTATATATATATATATATATATATATATATATATATATTTGCATAGTCCAAAAGGATAACAACAGTTATCAGCGAAAGATATATGAATCACAGATAACAAGCTCAACAAATCATCTCCATTATTGGACCATTAACATTTATTTGTTTATGTCTTGAATAATAATCATCTTATAAAAATAATGTTGATATATATATTTATGTAATTATATCTCTCGCCATAAAATGTTGCTCTATTTGGAGTCGACAACCATTAGTTTAATTTCTATCATAGTCAAAAGAACTCATGCATCTATCTATTCATATTATATAAAAATTAATATTAATATTATCACCATTAATAGTTAACATCTTACCACATAAGAATTGTTGTATAATTTAAATTTAGAATATTTTTATTTTCATTTTGGTAGTTACTCATGCAAAAGTTAAGGAAGGAGACATGCAAAAAGTTTGCGTTACTCCACCATTACAAGCATAAAAAAACAACACAAGAACTCATTCAAATATAATGATAAAAGGATAGAAGATATGTGGTAGATAGGAAGGAAAAAAAAATGAAATGGTGAAATTAATTTGCATTAAATAATTCCATTATATTCAAATGACTATTATTAAATAACAACATTGTTTCAACTAGGGTACTAATTTTTGCATTTAGCCATCGACTGTTTTTTTTTTAGGTACAAATACTTTGATTGGTATTCATTTCGAGTAAATATTATTTTTGTTTCATTATATATAAAATTATGTTTAATGATTTTGTTGGTTTTTATAGTTATTAAATTTTTAATTAAGTCTTTATATATTTTTTTTAATTGAATCCCTAAACTAGTCTTAATTTTGTAATTAGATCTTTCGTAATGTAAAAAATGTTAGAATTAATTGAATATTTTTCCGTAAACTAAAGATATCTACTATTAAAAACTTAATTAGATTTTTAATTAAATAATTTTTGAAAAAATATTTTATTAATTTTAACATTTTTGATATAAAAATGACATAATTATAAAATTAAACGTAATGTAAAGACTCAATTAAAAAAAATACAGAAACTTAATTACAAATTTGATGAAACTATAAAAAGAGAATCATTAATCTATAAAATTATAATATCATATTTATACGTATAAAATATTATTTTATTACAAAAATTAACGCAATTTATAACAAAAAAAATAATGTTATTACAAAATATTAAAATATTTTGTAACAAATTATTATGTTGTTATAAAACATTCTTATTTTGTAATTATAATAATTAATTTTTGTTACAAAAAACAACACTTTGTAACCATTTGAAAATTGATATAAAATTTTTGTTATAAATGCTTCATTTTTTTTTATAGTAATAATCAATGGGTTGACCTCAAATATAGCTCAGAAAAATTAGTATGTCTGATTCTTGAGTATCTTCTTCATGGCTCAGCTAGCTACAAAAGAGACAATAAAAAAAAATATATAAAAGAATTGAATTATACCTTATTTATTTGTTTATATAAAGTTCATTGACCCTACACTAAAGAGAAGGAAATACTCTAATGCTTTTATTTGTATCTATAAAATTTGTGATAAATCAATAAAATTAAGCTATATATAGTATTTTGACTAAATCTTGAGAAACGAGTACCTAGAGAGTAAGTGTGAATTATTAGTATTGCGCAACATTATATATTTGATTAGGTCTCTAATTTTTTAAAAGTTATTTTATTTATTTTAAAATTAACAAAAAATTAGTTAATATTAATTAACTAAAAAATTTAATCATATTAGATATATAAAAAAATAATTATTAAATTAATTATTGATATAAAATATATATTAAAATATAAATATATATTAAAAATAAATTAAAAAATATATATTTATAAACAAATATATAATAACTAAATTGATAATTAATTTGCGTAGCTTGCTCCAAGTCTCAATTATTTATCCATTGATAACTCAGCATCAGCATGAAATTTACAAGGATGCCAACCTAGAGTAATACCTACCATTCAACTTGTATTAACCGTCATAGTAATACTATAAGAATAACAACTCTAATTTCTTTGTCATATTCTCATATATGATACCTTGTGTGTAACCTTTTGAATAATCTTGTTGCAAACTTGCAATTAATTAATAAGTTACTTAAGAAAATCTATTATTGTTTAAATCTATTATTAATGTTGTTAATTTTTTCTTTGTTTCTGATGAAATATATAAATAATTTAATTATACCTATTTAAAGGAACACTACAAAAATGCTTTTATATAAACTTTAGTTATGCTTAAACAGCTAGTAAGAGGAAGAGATACTCTAATACTTTTATAATTAGGGGTGTGTATGGGTCGGATGAAACAGGGTTTGATGTGACCCAAACCCAATTCGAAATATATATCGGGCCTATTTGTTAGACCTAAATCCGGCCCTAGACTCGATGAAACCTATACATTTTCGGGCTACGATTATACCGGGTGAAAACCTAGACATTATATTAACTTGATATCTTCTTGTAAGTTAGCATGTAAAAATATCTAAATTTCCAAAATTTCAACCATTATTTGACATAGTAAAATTCACTTAGAAAAATATAATAAGAACCAACTCTTCTCTAAAATTAAAGCATAACCATAATCAATATTAATATTGCCTAATAACACCAAATATTTAAATCAATACAAATAACACAATATTATGCATTAGTCTAAAGTCTTATGTATTTTAAACATAAAACATTAACTTATAGTCTTATATACAATGACTAATAACACAAAATATTAAGGTTTACAATACTTAAATTCCACGTAATAATAGCCATCATCCATCACTAATAATACAAAATATTAATTGTGTATGATGACCGGGGCCACCGGGCCGATTTCGGGTGACCGAGCTATGGCTCGGACCCGACCCGAAATAATGATCGGGTATATTTTTGAGACCCTTATCCGACCCTAAACCCAATAAAATTACACTAAATTAACCTCTAAAGTGTTCAGGACCGGACCAGATCTTTGGGCCTAACCGGGCCATGCACACCCTAACTTTTATTTTTATCTCTAATGCATTAAGAAGGTGCAATGTAATGTGAAGGCTTGGGCTAAGTAGGTAACCGAAAAATTTGAAGGTTTATATTGGAAAGAGTTTACTTTTATTTAAACATTGGAATTTAGACCAATTCATTCATTTTGGATATTTTTTTTTGTTTTGTAATGGTTGCTTAATAAAACTATTAAACTATAGACAAAAAACTGTATATATCACTCCTTTGTGTATATATATTTTATGTGATTGTTTATCAGTTTCAACGGATCTTGTTCATTAAGGACTGTTATTATTTCAGTTTTAATGATGATTTCCATTTAAAGTGTTGTAATACTTTTCTTTCACATTTTCAATGGATTTTTCTGTGAGAAAAGGTTGCTTCAAATTGAGCGGGAAATAGGGAAAAGATAGTTGTAAAATTAATTCATTTCTTCGGGCAGTGGGATTGGGTTACACAACATCAACAAGACCTAAAAATGACGAGAAGCCTAATTATCCACTCCCCATCGTCGTATCATCATTCTATTGCTTTGTTTTGTCATAACCTCATCCTTGTAACATTGAGGTGTGAATTGATACACTCAAATACTTGGAGAGTTACTTGATTGTTGTCCAAACTTGCCAAAGTAAAAGATATATAGTGAAGCTTATAACACATCTACTCTAAATACACAAGTAGCAAATAAATGAGAAATCTTGATGTTTTGATAAAAAAAAAATTATGAGAAAGTTTAAGTACTAACATTTTTATTAAAATTTAGTCAGTATTTAAGAATTAAAAAATATGAATAATTTTATACTATTAAATATAATTTTACATTATTAAAAATATTAATAATAATTAATTAATAACTATAAATCATAAGACACTCCTCTAATCCTCTTCAAAAAATATATTTGTTTTGAAAAGTATTAGGGGTCAGTAATTTTTGTGATTTGTAGTCATCAAATAGCTATCAATGATGATTTTAATTGTATGAGATTGGTGTGAGATTTTATCTAATGACTCATTTTTCTTTACTGATTACATGCTGACCATCATTTGAAAAAGTTGCTGATTCCTAAACTTTTCCATTTATTAGATAATTATTCACGTTATTAATGTAAAAGGTGGTAATTATTTTTATTGATGTGACATTGTATAATTAAATAATATTTGTATAAAATTACTTTGCCCTATTAATATATTAAAATTAAATTATATTTATTACTGCAAACTCCCATAAATAAATTAGACATTACCAATACATAATTATTGATAAACCAAGATACAAACTAGCTTTAATTTTGGTACTCATTAACAACACACAGAAAATAATTATTAACCAACTTAGATGTTGTTTGTCTCAGCCGAATCCACAACCTCATGGAGCACAGAAGACGAAGAAGAAGAAAAGCCATCATTATTAGGAGCAAAACAAGTCTTACGAATCTCAGCATTAACATCATTCCCAGTCAAAACTTGCAACTGTGAAGCCTTCACAAAAGCATTAGCAAACTTGTCAAAGAAGAGTTTCTGATTAGAAGAAAACTGGTTCACAATCTCCCTCGTCCTAGGATCACTAGCAAGATCTTGGTCCGAGGTAAAAACACCTTGTTGGTTCAACAAATCAATGTAATACATATTGTCGAACTTGTTTGGTGTCCTTATGTCTAGGTCGATCGGGACAGGGCTGTCCTCGTCGGGACATTTTCCGATGAGGCCATTCCTGAACTCCGGATCGATCGGCGGCTGTGTGTCGGTGGTCCGGTTGAAGAGTGATCCACAGTGGGCTAGCCCGTATGTGTGTGCGCCGGAGAGTGCAACCAAATCTGTGGCATCCAAGTTTCTATCGCTGAAGGATTTAACAAGCTCTCCGGTTTTGAAGAAAGGTTTTGGGAGATTTGCGGCTGAGGATTTGTTGAAGAATTTGCTGTCTTTTCTTCCCAATGGCACATCAAAATCAGGGCCTCCAAACTAAATAAACATGCAAGGTTCAAAATAATAGACATCAAATGCATGTGAGATATGGTAAAAAAAAAATCTACGTGGAAACCAAAATAAGTTACTAGAATTAGTCACTGTTATATTTATATATAAATACATGTGAAATTTAATTTATTTTGAATATATATTTATATTTTTAACATGTATATAGTGATTGATTTTGGTGTGCACGTAGTATAATGTAATACAAGGTATGCATCAAATGTTAGGTTTGGTATGGTAAAACTTTTCGAAGAGATGCTTGTGCTGTTTAAAAGCTCAATATTCTCATTTTATGTTTGATAAATAAAAAAGATTATGTGCTTGTACTGCAGTTTTTAAAAAATCAGGGTACTTTTAAAAGCAACTAAGATAGAACTTTTTAAAATTCACTTGTACTTTTCAAAATTTAAAAGTCTAATATAATATTTTTTTTACCAAAGATATAAGATTCGAACCCGCAACCTCTTAATTGAGTATGTGGTGACTATGCGATTTGAGCTATTACTCATTGGCAAAAGTCTAATATAATAACCTCATGTGTTAAGTAATTTTTAAATTTAATGCTTGCATTCATGTCTATTAGAGTATTTTTTAATTTTAAAAGCTATTCTACCAAACGTAATTGTTGTTGCTTGTGTTTATTGAAAAGTATTTTTAATTTGATTTACCAAACATAAATACTACAACTTTTAAAAAATTATCTTCCAACGAAATATAGCCTTAAGAAATAAAAACTTTACCAAACTAAGCCTTAACTCAACAAAAAAAATTATCCTATTTAATATTTATTAATTCTAACAATAATTAATAAATATTAAATAAGACAAATTTTAGTTGTTTTTAGCTATTTTTTTGTTATTAAATATTTCTGCTAACCAATATTCTAAAATACTTATGCTATTAAAATGAAAATTCACGTCTAGTTGTTTTTATATAAAATTAAACGTCAAAAATTATTATACAATAACTTAACCAAATCTATCAAATTATTTAACTATTATAAACTATTAACTTTTCATGAAAAAAGTATTTACCTTCTTTATTAATTACACTTAAAATACGTTACACGTCGAATTAGAGGTTGGTATAGAATATATACCTGGCGAACAGCTTCGCGTGCTGCAATAACAAGGATGTCAGAGCAAGAGACAACCCTAGGGCACTGTTTGCGAACAAGAGCTCTAAGATTTTCAATGGTCTCAATGGCTTCTGGCCTTAGTCCAAAGTTTTCATCTGTGTCCTGTTCTCCACTTGCACCGCTCAAAAATATAGACGCATCGCATCCCTGATTTATTTCAGGGCATAATAATATATATCAATTCAACTTTGCTATATATATTCAATGATGAATTAATTCATCTATATATAGTATTATTTGCATGATTGCATCATTTTATATGTTTATGAAATATATGTTGAAATAATATAAATACACGTAAAAAAAATAAACAACACATATTTATATATCAATATATAAGTGGTTAGTTTTAATATACAAATATCATTTTTATTATAAAGAAAAGTATAGGATACTAACATATTATCTGTTAATTTATTGTCAATAATAATTAATTATTATATTTTAAATACATATAAAGAGACACATCTAGTAAATATATCTATAAAAACACTTTTATTAAATACAGCAATAAAAAAATATTTTTATTAGACACATCCACAAAGACATTTCTATTAAACACAATTATAAATAAAAATTGGCAGAAATTGACAGAAATACTGTTGGTAACGTAGCGGAATTGCTATTATAAATATATACGAATGATCTCGGTGAATGAAATCATATTGATCTGTTTATTTATATTTTTTAATTTATCCAATACCTAAATCAGATTTAATCTCAATAATGCTTCAAATATATCGAACTCGATGCATAATAATAAATTAGTGCATGATGGTCTAATTCATTATATTTTTTAGGTTCAATAATATTGGATCATCGCTCATGCTTCAGACAATACAGTTCAGTCTATATAATACTTTAGTTTACAGATTGTTAACATACATATGTTAAATATTTGAATAAAAAAAGCTTTATGTTAAGGTATATTATGTAAACTAAATAATTTGTTATTGATAAACTCACTAGAAATATAATTAAATTAGCCATTATTGTTTACATGTGTGATTAATTTCTCAAATATATAATAATACATTTGCATATATCAAAATAAAAATATACAAAATATCAAATCAAAATTATCATTTATTTATATATATACATACTTATCCAATTTAATTAATTTATTTTTAATATATATTTTATATTTTAATATAACTAAATAATTGATTTTTTGTATATACATAACATTGTCGATATATAAATTAAATAATATTCAATATGCAACAAGATTAAGGATTATAAATATGAATGCTAAATAACATAGTACTGAGATTAATATTAAGTTTATGAGTTCTGTTAGAGAGCTAATAGAATATTTGTATAATGTGTACAATAGGCTATATGAGTTATAAAATAAACATCACCCATAATATCCATAATAACTATCCGGTCACCAAGGATCGAACTCTTGATCTTTTGGATCTAGAGCTCTGATACTATATCATGATACCACTCATTCCAAAAGCTTATGCTAATGAGAAAAGATAACACTAATGGTTATATTTCTAATACTCCCTAAACTTCTATTATACACATTGTACAAATATTCCATTGGCTCTTCATATTTTTCCTAAGTTTATTAATATGATATATAATAAATGTACCTGAGAAAAGCAATCATGGAAGAAGAGACGAAGAATTCCAGGAGCTTGGCCAGGGTCCTTTTCAAAGACATCTTCAAGATGCTTCCTTATAATTCTTTCAACCCTAGGGCATGATATCCAATAGAAATCATAGGATAGTCCCTTTGCAGTTATGGGAGCCTTTCCTAATTTCCTGTTTGAGGACATGGACCCATTGATTTGGGGAACAAATAGTAATAAGGAAAACAACAAAACAATCAAGAGCCTATTTGCACTACTAATAATAACCCTAACCATATTTTGTTTTTGTATGCTACTGAATTGTGATTTTAGCAAAAGTTGCAACACTTATTTATATAGACACATTGGATTATTAGAGGGGCTTGTGGCTTAGTTGCCTTCTACACATTTCCAATTATTATATGAGTATAATTTTGATGTACTGATAATGATAATGTAAAATATTTTATACAATCGTACAATTACATTCGTTCTTTTATATGACTATTTATATGGTTAATGTGAAAAGTAATTATTTTTACTAATGTAATGTTATATAATTAAATGTATCTGTAAAATTATTTTATAGTGACAATGTATAAAAATTAAATTCTTATAATATTTTATAATAAATTAATTAATGTTGGTAGATGTGTAATTGTGAGATTTAGAATTGAGTAATTATTTTTCATGTTTTGGAACAAATGTAAAAAAAAAATGTATCCAAACTCCAAAAAAACAATTTGGTATAAAATTATTATTATTATTATTATTATTATTATTATTATTATTATTATTATTATTATTAGATATAAAACCCCACTATATTATTTGAGCAATAATACTTTATGTTACTCGTGGATATTCCGTATCTTAGAGGTATGGAGTGGAAAAAAATAACGTGTATTGTTTAGAGGAAAGCTCATCATGAACCCAATAACGTTCCATATTGTGTATGAATTGATAATAATAGAATAGTAACTTTTCAAAATTATATTTTTAAAGGATAATATATAATAACTTTTATGTTACTCAGATTAATCTTCTAGATCTCTAAATTAAATTTTTGTGTCTTTTATTTATATCGTTCTCTCTCTTTTTTGTGTGTCTTTGTTTAATAATTAGCTATCATTTGCAATAAATTAATTCGTGAAAGGCCATGCATGTGGCGAACACATGCTATTATTGAGATTAACATATTCATCTATTTATTTTTAATTCGTCCTCGTGAAACTGACGGAGGTTTATAAAATTATAACAAGATCAGAATATGAGAATAATCTTAATGAAAAAGAAAGAAAACAAGAATAATCTTTTATAGGTGATTGGTGTATATACTCCTGTCTATTGATATTTGAATATCATTTGTATTTTAATTATAAGTAGTTATTGATTTTGAACTTAAAATAAAGTAACAATAATACATAATTAAAATTTTATAACATACATTATTGTGTAGAAATTATATATTAGTGGTTGTTGTATATTTATTTAATTTGTACATTATATTATTATACTTTTATAAAAGGAAATCTTATGTATATATTATATTGAATATTATGCCAACTTTGTATATACACTCACTAGAAATATAATTGAAAACTAATGCGCGCCATATCTGTTGAAATTTATTTTTTTATTGTATTTTTTAACTTAACAAGTTAAAAACTAATATGTTGTGGATCAAATTTTTTTTATAGTATTTTCTAACTCGACAGATTAAAGACTAATTATTACAGATCAAAACTCTCTTTAAAAGTTTGCTGTTGGCCAATAGATTGTTTCGTATATAAAGCGGGATTCGGACTTCCAATATTGGTTTTAGCGGACTCGTGAACTAACTACTAAATTAACCCAATTTAGTTCGTTGACTAATAAATTATTGCATACACAAAATAGAATTCGAACTTCTAACATTTATTTCAATAGATAACTAGTTAAGTGAACTAAGGGTCCGTTTGGGAAACTCTAGAAGTAGTTTTTTTTAACTTTTGACTTATGAAAAGTAGTAGTATTAATGTCTGGTACAATTTTCAAAACCAAATTGCAACTTTCTAAGAAGCTATTTTGGAGCTTATAGAGAAGTTAAAAAAAAAATAACTTTTCTCATAATACTTATACTTTTCATTATATTTCTATAAAATAAGCACTTTTAGAGTTAAAAATCCAAACACAAAATAACTTATTTATAAGTTACTTTTAACAGAGTCATTTATTATTTAAGTTATTTTATCAAAAGGAGCTTAATTAAATTGGTTACCCAAACTGGCCTAAGTAGTTAATTATTTGACCAACTCAAATTTTTTTTTTTTTGTACAACTCAAATTGTTTTTTATCAAACTTGAAAATGAGATGTTCATATTTTATCGTTTTTATAAAAAAATGATCTTGATCCTAACCGTGGGCCAAAGATAAACAATAAGCCCAACAGTTTCAACTTTTCAAGTGGGCTATTATCCACCCACATAAAAACCGAGCCAAATTTCTTCTTCTATATTGAGGTCTGCGCTGGAAGGTTTGATACTTTGATTTAGTGACATCTGTCATCTCATTTTTTGAAAAATGAATAATGCTACGTGTACACTAAAATCAGCTATCAGTATAAAATATATGCTAAAATACAAATATACATTGAAAATAAATGAAATAACACATATATTTATATACAAATATATTAGTAATTAATTTTAGTGATTGATTTTAGTGTACAAATAACATTTCGCTTGAAAAATACACCAACTTTTAATCTTAGCCGACACTAAGAAGTGATTATATATAAACCAGAAAGAGAGAGAATGTATCATATACTGTTAGCTAGGGTATATATATATAGATCTTTTCCACTAAAACATGAAAAGGAATTAAGGAGAGGCTTAGCTCCATTTTTATTTAAAAAAATGAAAAAAAGGATATTTTTCTCCAAATAAATAAATAAATAAAGTTAATTTGTGTTTTAAAAACATATTTTAAGAATATAATATTAGAATTTTTTAAATTTTTTATATATTTAATACTTTAAAAATATAAAAAAATTTACATTTTTAATAACTTTTAATAAAAAATATTTTTATAATATTTTTAACATGTGTCTTTAAATCATATGTTAGCAAAATCATTCCTAAGACATTTTATTTTATTTAAGAATACTAATGTAGTACATTTTGTAGAAGTGATAAGATTTTGAATCTTTTCATGAATACAAATATATTTTTTGTTCGATAAAAAGTTCCACATTAATAAAAAGTATACAACCTAAAAAAGAAAATATAATATAGTACCTGTACTTTATTTGACGTTATAATTATTCTTTTATGACAATTAATGCACAAAGTATAGTCTTTGTCCCTTTGATTTGCTATTGAATTGGGTTTCAGTGGATTACTTATTGGCTTTCATTGTCGTTCATAAATAATTTCTAGCCGTTCATAGGATAATTATGAATTATCCATCCATTTAAATATTCCAACATCAAACTTTACCAGCTTTGGCACAAGTTTTTTTTTTAGTAACGTTTAAAAAAATAAATAAATAATACTATTTGCATTAAATTTAGTTATTAATATATTTGTATATAAAAAAAATTCAAGATCAGTATAATTTATTAATTTTTTGTTAGTATTTTTATTTATCAGTCTAATTTTTTTAGTCTAACAATTTAAATATATTTTTTAGTTCATATTTTTAAATATTATTAGTTAAAAACTATTCAAAAACAATAAATTTTGATAATTTTATAATATTTATTTATTAAATATATGTGTTATCTAATTTAATATTTATATTTAAATATGTATTTTATATTAGTAACTAATTTTGATAATTAATTTTAATGTATACCTAGCTAGTATGATTGAAAAAACAATGATAATTTTTATTTGTATAATAATTTTTTAAATAATCAATTTTAGGGAAATCAATTTATGTTTTGATATTTTAAACAAGTATATACTCTTTTTTTTTCATACGGGAATGTATTTTAGACCTACATTTTCATGTAATCTTTTACCTAGAAAAATTACTAAGCAAGAGCAAAATTCATGATTAAATCAATGCAATTATAATTATGTAATTATAATAATCTATGCATGTTTTTGCATGGTGGCTTAAGAGAAAGGAAGAGTGTCTGTGCTTTTTTGGTCCCAAATTTTCTTGGTTGGTCCAAGCACACATGAAATGAAAGTAAAAGACACAATTTAAGAATCATAGATCTCCCAAGCAAATAAAAAAGCTGACTTTGTTACTTAAGAGAATACCTAGTTCTTGCCAAATGCTTTAATTAAATTGAACAGCCTTGGAAAGGAATATCTAGTTATCTACTTTTATTTAAACAATTTGTTTTTTTGAATATGTTAATATATTCACTTTTAATAAGTTTATGATTTTTTTTTGTTTCCCACGATATCTTTCAGTTCGACAGGTTAAGAATTAATCCGTCGCGGTACTGAACTTCATTTAAGAATTTGCTGTGCTGCACATAAAATATGGAATTCAAACTTGACATTTATTTAAACGGACTAATAAGCTAACCACTAGACCAACCTAATTTAGTTATAAGTTTATGAGTTAAAAAAACTACTTATTTTGAGAAAGATCATCAAAATTCAAAAGCTCAATTATTTGCAACATTTGTATTTGGAGAGAAATGGTATGGAGTCAAAGTATGTTTGAAAACCTACAAAGTAAGAAAAAAGTCTTTTACCAATGAATAGTCATGTTTGATAAAAAATTAAAATTAGATTATAATTAAAGATAGTAATTTCAAGTTAAAAAAATAGCCTATAAACGAAAATAATATTTTGAAGCTTATGAATATAAGCAAAAAAACTATTATTTTTGAGTTATAAGGTTTTTTCAATTTGATATCAAATATCAAATATTAATTCACATAAACAATCATTTCATATTCATTTATGTGATTATACCACTTAAAAATAGATTTTTTAAAGCATTCTAAATATAATAAATTATTTAAATCACTTTTCATCTAAAGTATGGAACATAAATCATTTTAAAAAGATTATAAAAATAAAAATAAATTGAATAAGTTAATTTTTTTAATATTTTAAAACACAATTTTAGTGAAAGTATATATTCTCATTCTCATGGTCAAGGCAAAAGGAAAGCCAGGTTGGCACTTGAGACTTCTCTTTTGGCCAATTCACTAATTTCTTTTTGTATTATTTATGCTAACCTGCTTCTATTATTTCTCTTTTTCCAATTTGAATTTTTCTATTGAATGAGGTGTCAAGGTGAATAATGGTGGATGAATTATAGACAGAGAAAGAATGAATGAAAGAGAGAGAGTGTGAATGGACTATCTCTATCATAAGTCATAACCCTTTCAAAGCAGGTCCACCCTTGTAATTAAAAACCATGATAAACCAATAAAGAAATGTGCAACTCCAAAACTAGGATGGAAATGTTTTATGAAATGTTTTTCTATTTAATGGTAAAGCTAATACTTTCATATTTATGAAATGAATAACAATCACACAGTTTATATAGCAACAATTAACAATCAAATTATATTTTTATAAAATATATATTAACATATAAAATATACATTAAAAATAAATAAATTCATATGCATTTGATTTATATCTTAGTGAATTTTTTTTTGATCTATTTTATTGTTCCAATGAAAATATATTTTCTTATAAAAAAACATGTATATTTATACATAAATATATTATAACTAATTTAATAATTTATTTTTATTACATATAATATTTTTGTATAAATAATAAAAAAAGTTATCAAAAAAGTATCATTTATTACTTTGTTGCTGTCTTCAAATTTAAATTTTGAAACAGAGGGATAAACATAAAAATTAAATAAATTGAGTTAAACAAAGTTAAACTAATTTAGTGATTAAAATTTGTTAAAATTTAAGTATTTTATTAATTTTTTTTAGAAACTGATTTGGTTACTCAAATAAATTTGATCATTTTTTTTATTACAATTATGTTTTTTTATTAAAGATAAGGAGACTCGAGTCCACCACCTCTTAAATGAGTATAGAAAGATTATGCCATTTTTTTTTATTACAGTTATGTTTTTGAGTGGAGAAAAGAGGGTTGAGATCATAAGTTTACAACTAATAACATAACACAAAACAAAACACAACACACCTCACAATTTTTTTTTAATTCATAACACCTCACATTTTAACAACACTACCTTCCTCTTCTCATCATTCTTCAATCTTCAATCTTCTTCTTCAATTACTGCTCCTCACTTTTCTTTTTAATTATATTTTATTTGTTTCCTCTTCATTTCAATTTTATTCTTCTTAAAAATATTAATTAGGGAGAAAAAAATATTTAAAAAAAAAGAAGAAAAAGAAAAGTGAGCTTGCAAATTGGAAACACATAAATCGCTATCTCTGAATCTCGCACCCTTTCTTCGTTTCTCTTTCTTCTTCTTCTTCTTCTGCTTCTTTCTCTCTCCTAATTCTCTCTCTCTGTGTCTCTGGTTGAAGAAAGTTGCTGTTTTTTTTGGGGGTTTTTCAATCACATTCGAAGAAGGAGGCGTAGCATCGTTTTATCCCCAATGAATCGCTGAATCGAGGGATTCGATTCAGTGGTGAGAGACATGAGAAGAAGAAGTTGCATGTTCTAGGTGTGAGAAGCTTCTTCTTCTTCTTCCTCTTTCATATTCCTTTTTCTTCATGGCAGCGAAACGCGTCTACGAAGCATGGAAAGGAAGTAATGTAATGTTCTTCTTCAAATTTCTCTCTGCTGTTTTCTTCATTAATTTTCAGCTTCTAATGCTTAAATTTGTTGTTTTTTTTTTTGTTTGTGAAAGTGTGATTTGCTTGGTTTTCTATATTCAAGGGGTTTTAATGCTGTTTATAATTGTTGATGCTTCAGAGTGAAAAGTTAGGAGTAAAGAGAAAAAATGTTATGAATTTCAAAATTTTGGAAGAGTGTTTATGGTGTGTTAGTTCAGCTGGTAGAATAATGTGAGGTTCTTTGAGATGTGTTAGATGTGAAACTTGTAAATGAGCAATTTCGTGTGGCTTCTGTAACAGTTTATGTCCATTTGTCTAAGGTTTTGTGCAAGAGTTTGTCAGTTTCAAACTGATACTAGCTCGTTTAGTGCTGCTGGGTTTATTTTTCATTTTTATTTCTTTTTTCTAGTTATATAGCGGGAAAGATGATTGTAGAAGCAATAGTTTAGTTTTGTTTCTCTTAACAGTCTTAATTGATTTGGAGCGTTACTCTCAAGTTAGCAAATTGCTCTGAAAGATGCATAATTCGACGGTTCTTTTTTCATGTTTTGGGTTATGGAATTAAGCAAGATAGGAAGATGTATCGCAAGATTTGAGCTGGGGATTTGTGTTATGATAGTTTCCATGTTCAAATAATAAATTGTGTTGATGGTTTCACAATCATTGCCTTGCTTCTTTTCTATGTTCTAGATGTATGGTGAATTGGGATGACATTCAATTCTGATAAAATTTTTCTAATTATGTGCTTGAATGGAGCTACCATGGTTGGAAAATAAAATATAAAAGAAAGGCAAGCATAGGCTTAGGGTGCATTAATAGGTCAGAGCATGGGGAATCTTGCGCACAGCAATTGTTAATGATATGCTGTAGTATCTGCAGTTTAAATGATAACTTTCCTGAATTTTTCTGAATCCCTCCCCCCCCCAAAAAACTTTTCTTTTTTTCCTGTGTTTTATACACTAGGACATGCATTACCCTCTCCCTGGTTGTACATTTCATTGTTATTTTTGTTATAGAGTAGCTTGTGTTGATTTTGGGGCAACCAAACTGGGGATTTTACTGGAGCCTAGTAGTAGAAGCCGCAGGACTAGGTCAATAGGCCTGGGACCAGTTGCTACATTTCATTGAGAGGTCGCTGTCCTTTAAATTCAATACCCTTGTCTTTTATATTTTGTCCCTCACACTATCTTTAGTCATAGAAGTTATCCTTGCTTAATGTGACAAGTAGCTGATCCATCTTGTATGACAAAAGCTAGTTGCAATTGTTTGACAAGTAGACTGATTGAGGCCCTAGTGAGAAAGTGAATCAAACCGAAAAATAGTACAATTTTGAAGCTCCTCTTGATTTTTATTGTTTATTTTATTATTTTTAAAATTTTTTTTGTTGTAATTGTTGATGGCAGACACTTGAATGATGTGGCATCTTCCTAATTTCTTTTGTGCTTTTGGCTAGTTTATCATATTTTCACTTCTATTGAGTTTCACTTCAAACATCTCTCTTATGTTTATGCAGAAATTCTTTTGTGGAGGAAGGTTGATATTTGGACCTGATGCTAGATCTCTGCTTGTCACCTTATTACTGATTATTGGTCCAGTTGTCCTCTTTTGTGTATTTGTAGCAAGGCATCTTCGGCATGAATTTCCTTCATACGATATTGGATATGCTATTTTGGTGCTCGCAGTTCTCTTTAATATTTATGTAAGTTGCATTTTTTTCATTCAACTTTGTTTTTCATATGATGTTTTCATGCGTATATGCATTATGCATAGTTGAAACTTATTATGCTGTAGCTGCATATCCCATACTCCAATTTTAAAAATAGGTGAATGGATATTAGACAGAACTTGCTTTTCACTGTCTCATCTAAATATTGTTTTTGGTTCTCTGTTCGTTTATCCATTTATTGTCCTTCCTTATCTGCCTTTAACCTAAAAAATTGGCAAGAATTTACTGAGAACATCAATGTGATGGTGAATCAGCAAATATATAGCTTTCCCCTTAATTATTTTTATATTGAGTATATCTGGATTTATCCCCCTCTGTTCTTTATCTCACTTTCTGCTTCTTTACCAGTTCATTTTGCTTTTATCATAGTACATAGTAGAAGAAATCAAATATTTGATGGAATAAAACTTTACTGTGTGATTACAAAACTTTAGTTTGGTGCTTTGAGGAGATAATTTAAGGTACCAAAAGAAACTCCTTATGAATGTATGTAGGTGCTGATTCTTCTATTTCTAACTTCCTCGCGTGATCCGGGCATTGTTCCAAGGAATTCCCATCCACCAGAAGAAGAGTTTCGTTATGACTCTTCTGTTGATATTGGGGGACGTCAAACGCCGAGCCTTCAGTTCCCTCGAACAAAAGAAATAATGGTCAATGGCCTCCCTGTAAGGGTGAAGTATTGCGATACTTGCATGTTATATCGTCCCCCTCGTTGCTCACATTGCTCCATTTGCAACAATTGTGTAGAACGTTTTGATCACCATTGCCCTTGGGTGGGCCAATGCATTGGACTGGTATGAAAGTTGATATTCAGAAATGTTCTTGGCTTGTTATTTCTTTCCTTATTCTTTCTTTTATTTTCTCTTTATTTAAAAGAAAAACTATGTTTTTGGTCATTTATTTATTTTGGGCGTTTTTGGTCATTTACTCATTTATTTATTTTGGGCTTTTGCAATGTGCAGAGGAACTACCGTTTCTTCTTTCTGTTTGTGTCTTCCGCAACCATTCTGTGTATCTATGTGTTTTCCTTCTCGGCTTTTTACATCAAAGTTCTAATGAATCATTACGACGGGACAGTTTGGAAGGCAATGAAAGAATCCCCTGCATCTGTGATACTAATGGCATATTGTTTTATCTCTTTATGGTTTGTTGGTGGACTAACTGGCTTTCATTTGTACCTTATTGGCACAAATCAGGTCAGTAAATCCCTTCTGTATATCTGAATCTAATATCTTGCTATTTATTGTATCTGTTGATAGCTCGTTACTATGTTGATAACGATCATTTGTAGAATTATTCTCCATGTAATGAACAATAAGGACTTTGAAAATGCAGAAATTGTTCATAATTGTTCCTTTGTTTAAAGAATGTCTTCACCGGAGGTTATTGTACCTTGTTTTTGCAGACTACCTATGAAAACTTCCGGTATAGAGCTGATAACAGGATGAATGTTTACAATCGGGGTTGTCTTAATAACTTCCTAGAAGTATTCTGTACAAAAGTAAGTCCCTCAAGGAACAATTTCCGGGCTCTCGTTCAAGAGGAGGTACAGAGGCCAACCATTCAAGTCATTTCCCGGGACCCCGAACCAGATTTGAGTGGAGATCGGCGACCTAAGGTTGAAGATGATCTAGATATTGGTGAAGACCTATTAAAGATATCACAGCGTCGGAACATTGAAGAGATTGTTGATGAGGATATCCGAAGCAGAGGGAGCAATGGACCCCCCCACAGTACATCCGAAGTTGATTCAGCTATGGGCTCGGATCGAGCTCCCACAATTCGATCTGAGGCAAGGCACTCAAGTTGGGGAAGAAGTGAAAACTGGGAAATCGCATCTGAGGTCCTTGCCAATAATGCCCCTGAAAGCAGAAGTACTGTTGCTTCGGAGGCACGCCAATGACCAAACCTTGGGGGTTGCCTGTCTGATATTTGCATAGCAACAACATAGATGATGTGGGGAATTCTCCTTGACTAGAGCTTACCATTGTAGGAATGGAAATTGAACTGAATTCAGGATAAAAAACTTGTTTCATCTTTTTGTGGTAATCTTAGCTCTTTTGGAAGGAATAGAACTATAGAAGTGTGTGCATTGTTTGAGAGAATGGAATAGTGTCTTTTTTTTTTCTCTCCTTTTATTTTTATTTTTCCCTTTTTACTATAGTCCAATATGTACTTTGCATCTTTACTTGGGTTTATTCTTTGTGTAAATAACCAGTTGTGATGCTCAAAAGTTTCATCGTATATTGTGATTAGGCATTGTAAAAACTGGTTCATCTGTGAAGTTGCTTCTATCCATGCTATTGATACAATGATATCTCAAGGTGTTGACCACTTAGAACGCTTTGAAGAAAGATTTTGGTTTTAATTCATGATTATGGATATCTTAAGGTGTTGATGACTTACACTTTTTGGAAAATGGAAAATTCGTCCGTTCATTTTGTATTGGTTTCGGTTTATTTTTCATCAAGCAAACGAAACTTACCATTTACTCATGTACCATCTACCATTTGATGAAATGACTTTCCTTCTAAGTTATGTTCACATTTTATTCAACATAAAATCTAGGTGAACAATGGTAAATAAATTATGAGTCCACATGATATTTTAAGAAAATTTAAGGTGGAAATACATGATAAAAAAAAAATCTCTTTTAAAAAACTAAAATATGTGATGGACAACTAGAAATCACCAAGAAAAAAAAAATCACTATTGCTTTGCATAAAAATAACTCTAATTCTTATCACTACCTTAAGAGGCTGATGGTGATTATTCTAATTTCTAAATGATTGCTTGGATACTCAAATGTTGCTTTCTTACAACTACATAAATATTTTAATGCCAAAGCCTCAGAAAAAAAGTGAAAAAAAAAAAATAGCAAAGACATGATAGAGATGCACCTAAACCAATCATTATATAGCTACATTGCTAAAATTACACTCACCATCCTAAAATTAACAAACTTTCCAATGACTATAAAGAAACTCAAACACATTTCAAGAATCCAACCCTCTCCACAAAAACCAATAAGAGAGAGACCTTGAATCCATCATTCTTTGTCTCCACAAAAATAGAAAACAAAAAATTACAAAAAAATAAAATAAAAAATGAATGCCTCAAAGTCCTTGTTGTTCACCCTTTCATTGATCCTTCTGTCTCATGCAGCAACAAGCAGCATCAATTTGTATGAATCTGTGTGCAAAGATGCTGGTGAGGACAGTGAGAAGTGCCTAGTATTTCTTAAAGATGATCCTAAGATTTTAGCAGCAAGGAGCTATAAGAAACTTGCAAAGGTTATATTGGAAATGGGATTGAAGAAGGGAGTGGAAGGACAAAACTTCCTTAAGGAATTGGCCAAGTCAAATCCTAATTCAAAAGCCATTGCACAATGTGCAAATGAACTCTATGATGGTGTGGTTGGATCATTCAAATCCTCATTGGGTGAGTTGGAACAAGATGCGCTAACGGCTAGCTACGACGCCAAGGTGGCCAGCGACGGACCAACCACTTGTGATAGAGCCTTGGCAGCCGAAAACATCAACAATCCTTCCATTGCTAATCTCAACAAAGATGTCTTGTTCCTAAGCAGCCTCTCTTTCTTCGCCGTCAGCAAGCTCCCTGTGCCATAAAGTACTTTCTTTAGGCTGTGTTTGCGAGTTGGAATTTCAGATACTGAAATCAAAACTCGCAAACACAACCTTGATATGATGTGGTAATTGTGATTGTGGGATGGAAAAACCTTTTAGAGTAGTTAACAAAGTTTGTGTGCAATATGAAGTGACACAAAATAAAGAACAATAGTCATATGTATATATATATGTATATATAAACATGGTTTTTATGTAGCCATTGAGTTTTATATTTCATTTACTCTTTTCTTTTGTCTGTTTTTGTTGAATTGCAGAGGAAAGTGTTATTGTTTTCATGATTAGTTAAGGCAAACATAAACGTTAATATCATTTAGAAATCCTAATTGCTAGTTCTTGTAGTAGATGCATGTGTATATCATAATAAGGTGATTAAGAAAATAATGGATTTTATGGCTTAACAAGGTGGTAACAAAGGAAAGGATGAATTCTTTAGCTTATATTAATGCAGACTGTTAAAAGGTGGAAAAATCATAGAGGAGAAATTGAATAATTAAAATGATCATTTTTTTTTAATATAATTATATAATCTCTTCAAAGGATTTGCTTGATTCTCTACTAAGTATTAACTTCAAATTTAGAAATATCATTCAGCTTTTCACATAAGAAAAAGTATAAGTAACTAACAATATTTTTTAACAATGTGTGAACAATGTGAATTAATAGAGTTAAAACAGTAAATTAATTTTAAATTTAATTAGTAGCATTAAATTAGGATGTAATGTATTTTTATTTAAGGCAACTACTCCCATGAAGATGGCAAAAACATCTTCTCATGATGATCCTTGTTCAAAAAGTGTAACTTATTTATTTAGCAACATTTTAAATAAAAGTAACACTTTTACTTCAAATCAAATCAAGCCCTACAATCTATCATCCAATGGTCAAAATGATGTATCTTCACATGATGATAATCATTAAATCTTCATTGGAGTAGCCACCTTTATTTAATTGGTAATTGTTCATATTGTTACACTCCCCTTCACATAAACAATCACTCGCTTCTCTCAGTTTTTTTCTCATAGTTTTTTTTATTTAATACAAATTAAAATTAACCTTAATATCATTTCATAATATATTTTAACATATTTAAAGATTATACTTTTCCTTCATAAGTAATAGTAGCCAATAATAATAATAAAAATAAAATAAATAATAATATTCTTTACTTATTTTAAAAGAAATTGTTCAATAAATAGATTCCAAAGAACTGTGTTATTAAAACAATACAAAAAGAATAAATATTAGTTGTTACTAAAATATTTGTGTAAAAATAATTTCTTCACAAAATTAGTATTTAAAGAAGGATATTGTAAAAATAATTAGGATGATATCCATGAGCCAAACCCTTTTATTATGTTTAAAAAAAAAAACACACTTTTTATTAGCATATGTAATTTTTAAGGATTTGATTATTTTTATATGTCTATAGTAGTAATTACACAATTTCTGGAATATTCTAAAAAACCAATTTTGTTTGTGAATGGTAAGAGACTAGTTCCACAGAACTCATTTTGGAGCCCTAGCTTCCGCCATTGTAGCCGTCGTTTCTTTCTCTACACGTTTCCCTCTTTTACTTGCAAAAAATCGTGCCTTTCCTTGTGGCACTGCATTCATTATCCCTTCTTTGATAAACCCACAATCCAATTTCACCTCCCTCTTAGCTCAATTAGGGGTCACGTAACCCTAAAATTCCCATTCCCTCTGACGAAAAATCTAAGCTCTTGCGGTTCATCGCGTCGTTTGTTATTAAGCTATGGTAACTTCATCTTCTTTCCTCTTCCATTCGATTTTATTATCTGATTTTCTATTGGGATAGAGCAGTAAGGGAATTTTTTATTTTCCATGGTGTTAAATTTGATTTTTTTTTGTTTTGTTTTGTTCTCTATTTTGGAACGTTCTAGGTTTTCCCATAGGTTTTTGCTGTATAATTTCAATCGGGTATGCATATTTTAAGAGGATGTTTCTGATGTATTGTTGGCCAACCTAGAATGATTCTAAAGGAACAACCTGGTGATAGGAGAATTTTCATTGATCGTTGTGTTTGTTGGTATCATATAGCCTTGAACATTTGATGTCTTTAATATGGTGTGATTTGCCTTTAGGTTTATCTCAGTTTGTTTTGGGTATCTAGGGTAACTTTGTGATGTATCATGTATGTGCCAAAAAAATGAACTAAAAGGTGAATGAGAAATACATTGATGATGAGGATGGATCTTGGAAAGTAGTTATAGTCTGCTATCTGTAAATGGTCTTTCAAAAATTCAATTTTTCTGTATGCATTGTTTCCGGCTTCTCGCCTTAGGGTTTTAACGTTACCTGAGCTGTTTATGCAGGCAGCAAAGATTCTTGCAAACTTGATTGTGATGGGAGGGGGCATCTTGGCAAGAGCAGTTGTTCAGGCATATCGCCAAGCGCTTACTAGTATGTTTTATAAGTTTGTGATTGATAGATTTGTGACTTGGGTGAACAGCATATCTGCATTTAGTTTACCATTCAATTCCTGTAATCCTGTGATTTTGTCATATTCTTTATTTATAAGTATTGTTTGTTCCCCTGATATTTACCATATGCTAATATTGCTCAATTATCATCCAGCAGAGAAATTATTTTATCATTTAATTGTTACTCATTCAGTTTCTAACTAGCATTTAAGGGGTACTGATTGGTGTCGAATGATTTATATCTGTGATACCACCCCCCCCCCCCTATGAGCTTTAGTGGGCTATATTGGTGTTCATTGCATCAGAACCTAGTTTTTGTTTCTACACTCTTCCATGGTTCAGTTCAGATTTATCTTTTTGAAGTTCCATGTTTGGAGATTGATGACCTAGTTGTGTTACTGTGCAATATGATTCCTTTTATCTCTCTTTTTAGCCTCCAGATAGATGGATTTTGTTGTTAGACTGATATTGGTTGCCCCAACATGAGTTTTAGGGTGAGGTGCTAGCCATTGGAGCACCACGGGTTGTCTAGAGCATCTGGGGTTGCCCCATTCCCCTTCCCCCCTTTTGTCCCATGGGTGTTGGGTGTGCATTAAAGTAATGGGCACCAAGTTTTCTTGTCAATCAAAAACTACATAGAGAGAAATGCATGTACCAAAACTTAATCTTGAACATTACCTAGCGAGCTCATCTATAATGAATATAAAAGTGATGGCCTTGTTGTTGAGCCCTGATACAAATGTGTCGGAAAGCTGAATTAAATGGCAAAATGCTGAATTGCATAAACGTATGAGTTTCAATGCATATTACATGCCCCTTGTTTTGCAAGAGTTACCAGAGAATGTAAATGCTGTAAGATCTTTCTACAATGGCAACACTGAATATACGACGCTTGACCTATGTCCCCCTACCTAAATCTACGTTATTTCTTTTGTATTCATGGTGTGAACTATATCTACTGATTACTTTGTAAACTGTATGCAGACACAGTTTTCTTTTCCTCTATTTGTTATCTTTTTTATTTTACCGAAATGGTTAGAAGGCTATTGTTCCTTCTTGTCCTTTGCATTCTATGATGCATGAATCAATGGGGCCCTAAATGCCCTTTTTCTTTGACCTAATCTTTGTTATTGTCATGTTCCAGATGCCTCGAAAAATGGTGTTGCGCAAGAGGCAATACAAAATACGATCCGCAGGGCCAGCAAAGCCATGAGCGAGCAAGAGGCTCGGCAGATACTTGGCGTGACCGAAGAAACTCCCTGGGAGGAGATTGTGAGGGTTAGTCATCATTTCTATATCTTCCAAACTATTACTCATTTCTTTTAGTAGATTTGGTTGCTTCAACATTGTTTCTTGCCTGGATCGCAGAAATACGACACATTGTTTGAGAATAACGCGAAGAATGGGAGTTTCTACCTGCAATCAAAAGTTCATCGCGCCAAGGAATGTTTAGAAGCTGTTCATCAAAGCAAGGGTCAGGGTCCCCAGGCTAGTAGTAGTACTCCTAGTTGAGTGACATATTCAGTTTTGTTCCATACACTTTATGTATTAGTTTTGGGCTACTTTGAGATGTGCAAATTCATCAGAGTTGTATACAATTTGTGGAATTGAAGAGTTTTCTGGAAGCTCGGATTTCTTACCATCAAAACTAATCTGTAAATGATTAATTAGATTGGGATTGGCTACAAATAATCAAAGGCTAGCTACATGAAGCACTGAAGATATGTTGTTACTTTATTATGAAGTGTGCACAAAATTATTATATTGATAATAAATATATGGAATCCTAACATGTTATTTTGCTGATCATGTTCATCATGGGACTTTTTTTTTCCAATATAAATAAGTAGAAACATTACACAAGGAGCAAAATCACAATACAAAAGAAGTAGTTGCATTTGAAATAAGTAGTTGTAAGTTCATGAGTTCCAACACATTACTCATGTATTACATATTCACACAACACACTCACACACACTACATGAGTTCCAACACACTCACACACACGAGTTCATTTAAGGGTTCATTTTTCCTCTCATAGGACTTGAACCCGGGTGCAGCTACTTGCGAGGCAGCAGATCCTGCCACTAGCACCAAGCCTCGGCTGCGACCAACTCAAATTGGTTTAAGTTTAGGCAATCAATAAATTCGGGTAATTTGAGATTTTTGTAAATCAACATATGTTTTTTGAACATTGATTTTGGTACTTTTGTTTTTTTTTTTGTAATGTAATTATCCAAATCAGAAGGTTACTTTGGACACATTTTTTTGTAATGTAATAATCCAAAACAGAAGGTTACTATTGGACGATGGAAATCATAAGACAAACAAATACCACGTTTTTTTCAATTTATGCTATCATGGAACGATAACATTTAAATCATCGTCACACAACAACTGATAAAAGAAACATCATATTCATGCTTATCCGTTAACTATTCACATATTTTCAACTTCTTATGACCATTAAAAAAAAAAAAAACTACATTGGTGGAAGTTATATTATCAAAGAATGATCAAGTTGCATATGGTTGATGATGACATTACATTAATGTGACATACAATTTTTAACGAAGAAATCATTTGTACCACATATATCAACTTTAAAATAGACACAAAACACTTGTCTTTCATAGCTTCCTTCCTTACCCAAAATGGTACCCAATCATCCTCATTCCTCAATCCTCATCTCTAATCTCAAAACCAATTATCCAAATCAACCCATCCAATTTCTTCCTTTATTATTATTATTATTTTTTTACACATTACTCTTATTTTATTTTTGGAGGTAATTGTGCTATGACATACCTTAGGATAATATATATAAAGGTGAAATAATGTACATTTTAATCATATTATATATATACTAAAAAATAGCCACTAAATCAATCACACGTATAAAATATATATTATATAAAATATATATTAAAAATAAATTAATAGCTAATTTAGTAGTTAGTTTTTTGTGTTTAGATAGTATTTTCTTAAAAACTTAGGTGAATTTTGTTTGCACTTTAGATAGTTAAATTTGATATTTTATTTTAGGGATACTTCTACAAAACTATCTAAAAGGAACAAATAATTAAAATAAAAATTGTATATTTCTGATTGCAATTGTGGCAAGCCTAACAATTATTCATTAGTTAACGCCAAAGATTGTGAATTTGGGTTTGATTTCTGAATTGAATAATGAATGTAAGTTGAAAGGACAAATTCCAATATATTTTATGTAACATCTAGAGTTTAAAATTATTTTATTGTACTCAAAGACTCAAAGTTAGGTATAGAGTATATTCCACGTGTAAAATATTTTGGTTTTGATCTCTATTCTCTATTCTCTAAGCAGCACATGCTACGTGAGAATGGATCCTTTTAATTGTTAAAAAAAATTAAAAAAATAAAGTGTAATTTATAATTTTTTAATACATTTTTTTTTTATATTTTTTTTTGGTTTTACTTATAACAATTAATAATAAAAAAAAAATAAAGAGGATCCATTTCCATGTTACGTCTTTGTTCTATATCTGTGCTTTACGAATCCTAACGTCACTGTCCTTTTCCTATTGTATGATTATTTTTCTATTTTTAATTAAAACAATAACTCTCATTTATTTTTTTTCCAATTCAAACAAGTTTTAAACCCTGAAATTTACTCAATAAAAGTTCTTTTATTTTTTATACATTAATGACACAAAATTATTTCATAAAATTTAATAATCAATTAATTAAGGTATATAAAAGTACATATTTAATATTTAATAAATTCGTTATTAAATAAATTTGATTTCTGATGGTAAATTTAGTTAAAAAGATATATAAAAATGTATATAAATATATAATAATTAATTTAATAGTAAATTTTAAATATATATTAAATATTTTTTAGTTATATTTAAAATCTAATTTATCCAATAAACATCGACTCATCATGGTAAGATTGCCAAGTATTAAGTGGCCTACGTTATGGACCACGTCATCTATCTTTCACAATACACGTGGAATCAACTTCGGAAAATTCAATAAAAAAAAACGTTAGATGTGAAGATATGAAATAATAATATTAAATTAAATCCAAAATGGACAAAAAAAAAATCATAAAACAATGTTTTATGTAATTTTCCGGGAAAAGTACGTTTGAGATGAGAAAAAAGAAAATGAAGTTTGGTACTTTTAAGAGGGAAGACGTGAACCTTAATGACACGAAATCTCATCTCGTTATCATTATGATCTTGTAATCAAAGATTAGATAAAGATAAATATGAAGACAAACACAAAGCAAAATTAAAATTTTACAGCAACTTGTTTTTCTTGTTACATGTAATTTCTTGTCTTTTTCAATAAGGAGCGAAAATAAAAAATTTTGTACAAATGAAAAGTGTGCTTTAATTAGGATACTTATTAGTGTAAAAATAATTTGTGGTTAGCTGATTAATTTGAATGGTGAGGTATGTTAGGTGTGCAATGTTTGAGTAAATATTTTACAATTATATTTGATAACATGTCACTATATATATTAGTTGACAAATATGAAATTTAATTTTGTCAAAATTGTTAGATAGTATAACAACATATAATTATTTAAAACGAACTTGGTCCTCAGAGAAATTAAAAAAAAAAATGAATTTGGGTTGTATCTGCATCAATAATTTTAATATCATAAATATTTTGGGTTGTATCTGCATCAATAATTTATAAAAAAAAAAAAAAAAACAATTTTTTTGTTCTTCCATCATTTTATTCATTTTACCAGCATATATAAGTAATTATATTGTTTCTTGCATCTAAATCAAAATAATACTTTTACTAATACTAATTTTACCAAGTTCAATGAATATTAAATAAAACCAGTGATGCTTTTTGCACCTAATCCTAGCCCCTTTTCCACAGTCAAAGTGTTTTATTTTAAAGAAATGACGAAAACATTAATTATTTTAGCCAATAATAATGTCTCTCCTTTTATTATTATTTTAAAATGGCATATATAGCTCTAAAATGAAAACAAAGCTTTTGTTAGTTAAATGATAATTTTTTAGGTGCTTTAAGAATAAATTAGAATTTTATTTTACTCTATTATATTAATATTGTGACATATTGGTAGTGTAAATCATTTTTATCATTTAAAATTAAATTTCAAAAACCACTTAAAAATATATTAGTCGTAATTAATTTAAAAAATAATAATTCAAAGGTGGGTGGGATCAACAATGTACACCGTACATGGACCAACATATGGTACTTTAAATAGAAAAAATATTAACTAAATGACATAAAACAATTAATTAACATATATATATGCATGATACTAGCTATAACTACCGACCAAAAATAAAGAAGCATAATACATAATTGATGATGAAATGAGTGACATACATGGATTCATTTTTAGGCATAGCTCACCGAAAACGAAAATAATGTTTCAAACAAATTTTAATATTATATCATTTTGCACGTTTTTTTATGCACAACAAATCTTTTTTATTCTATATATCTATATATTTAAAGGAAAATAGAAACAAAGTTAGGTTTGTTAGGAATGGGAGTAAACGGGAGAATGTGACTCCAATATATGAAACATTGCAGGTTTTAATTGGACTAATGATTTATATAGGGGTAGCAATATGTACGGGTACTTAATTCGATTCCATTGGATCGGATAGGGTTGCTAATCTGATTCGTAGCGGGTAGAGCAGGATGTAGATAGGGTTTTTGTGTGGGTCAGGTAGGGTGCGGGTTGAGCCTCAATCCTATTCGATCAACACGCACTCTATATATGTTTATGTTATATACTTATATAAAAATATGTTTTAAGTAGATGTTGAATCAAATATCTCTCACTAAATGCAAAAGATCCTTAACCATTAAAAGAAAATCATTAATTGATAATTTAATATTTTTTTTACATAAAAATCAGTTCTATTTTAAATTAGAGTGAATACCCCATCCGGCCCCTGACAATTATCTCGAAAGGACAACGAGGCCCTCAAGAAAAAAAAACACCCAATCCGGCCCCTGATAATTTTTTTTTGGGACTGATTAGCCCCTGTGCCAAAAAAAATAACATTAATTTTTTTTGGCACAGGGACCTCGTTGTCCTTTCGAAGTAATTGTTAGGGGCCGAGTTGGGTTTTATTTTTTTGTCAGGGGCCGGGTTGGAATTTTTTTTTTGTCAGGGACCTCGTTGTCTTTCGAGGTAATTGTCAGGGGCTGATTTGGGTTTTTCTCTTTAAATTATCATCAAGTTATATAATAATGTTGTATATTTTTTGTAACCCGCGGGTAGGGTCGGGTACCCGCGAATTAAGAGCGGGTAGGGTTAGGGTTGAGATATTCTCAACCCGCAGGTAAGGTAGGGTTGAGTTTATATAAAAATCTCAACCCGCGGGTAGAGTTAGAATTGGATCCAAACCCTACCCTACCCTACCCATTGACACTCCTATATATATATAGTTTCCGCTAATATGTGTTTTGTAGTTTGCACAATGTTCAAGAAGTATATAATATAAGAAGAGTTTTAAGTATACTGGAAACATCGGTGTTCCAGTTGTTTTGATCGTTCATCTGAATTATAAAAAATATATATAATATATATTAATTGAAATCAACGGTTAAAATAACTGAAATATCGGTATTTTCTGGTACACTTAAAATTTTTCTTATAATATAATATATAGTAAAATAAAATAAATAAAATAAAATAAATAGAGAACACAATAGTTTTAAATAATTAATAACTATTGCGTTTTTTTTTAATTGAAAGACGGGATTAAACTCACTAAAGTCCAGACAAAAGAAAACTAAGCTACAAGACAAAAGAGAAATTCCTCTTAAACTTAACACGAGTTAAGAGGATTTTAATTTGAGTAAAACCCATCTAATTTTTTGATTTAGACAACTCATACCTTATCGATTAAAAATGACAATAAAAATTTTATTTTTTTTTTGTTAGACGCATAAGTTTTTTTTTATGAGAATATCTAACAAAAAATAATAAAAAAAATACTTACGTATGACATTAGTTTATATAATCTAACTTTTATCTATTTTACATAAATAATAATTTGACATTAATTTATAAATAATATTTTTTGTTTGAAAAAAATATTGAATTTGAGAGTTTGGTAATGATTATGAGAAAAAAATGATGAAAATTTAATTTTACTATATTTTAATAGACTTACTTAAAATACATTATCTTAATTATTATAAATTAAATAATATTTATACTTTCATATTGAGACAATATATTAAAATGAAATAATATTTTTACAAAATTAATGAAGAGTTTAAGGACAAAAGAGTTTAATTGAATTTTGTTTGGTTTTATTTTTATTTTATATTTTTATGTGGATTAAAAAATAATATTACTAATATATGAATAATGTTAAAATATATTAAACTAATTTTGTAAAGAAAAAAAAATTTAGTTGCTATAAAAGACGGGTGCATAAATAAGTACTAACATACCTGTTAATATAATTTTTTTAAAATATGTATAATAATAAATAAAATATTAATTAATATGATGATTATTTCATATTTTGATTGAGAGAATTTGAAATTGAGTTTTAGAAAGAAAAAAATGTACCTTTTTATAAGTTATATATAATTAAGGTTATTTTAGGAAAAAAAATTATTTTAAAATAGTAAAAATATTTGAGATAAATCATAGAAAGATATAAATAATATTTTTATACTAAATGCAAAAAATTTTAATAAACATTTGAAAACTGATGCACTTTCAAACAGAATTTACAAATGATATTATTTTCGTCTCAAATTTGTTGGAAAGAATTTTGGCTACTTCGAAGGCTTAGCTATGGTAAAAGCATTTAAGATTAATTATAGACAAATTTAGGATAGAATTAATATTTTTCGAAATTCCCAAATCTGTATGAATACAGATGAATTATAATTTTTGTCCAAAATGTGTTGCTAATCTGTATGAAAATTTTGGCGTCATCCAGAAAAAATTTGACGCCAAAATTTGGGACAAAATTTAGACCAATTTAGGACATAATATATTCTTTCATAACATCCACTAAAAGTTGTTCAACATTTGTCTCAAATTTGTTTAAAATTAAAAAGTCATTTAGAATAAAGTAGAGCATTATTATATAATTTGATAATAATTTAAAGTAGAACTGACTTTTTATAAAAAAAAACGTATTAAATTATTAATTAATAGAACTGATTTTTTTTAGTGGTTAAAATTTTTTTGCATTTATTGAGAAGTTCTTAGTGCAACATTTATATCAATCCGTAACTATTCTATCCGTTGCGAATCGAGTTAACAACCTTACCCGACCGAATTAGATTGGATTGAATTTTAGAATGAGAGTTGTATACAAGTGAAGATCGGCTCATTAAGAGGCAATAAAATATACTAGAGCCATAGAGTTAAGTTGGAAGGAATTTTTATAACAAAATTTTGTTGCAATTTTAAACTTAGATCTATCATTTGAATGTGTATTTTTCTGTTGAATCTTCTTTTTTAAACCAATTTCATACCCTGAAAAGTTTGTTCAAATTTGATAATTTCATAAAGAAACCTTGAAACCTAAGCTAACTTTAAATTTTAGATAAGCCTACCTTTTGACAAGGTGATTGTTTGAACAAATATAATAATAATGCATAAAGTCCTTCATGTTCTTAAACTAAATTTGGTTTGACTGGTCTGTATCTCTTGAACTTCTCATCTTAGAAATTAACACAAAAATCAGTTACATTTTCATACCATCAATCAGCCAAAGTTAATAACTAACTACCCACTTCAATGGTGGGGTGGTCTTGGATTATTTTAGCCAACTATTGAAATTCAAATTCCATGCATGCCTTTGGCAAATGGCAAGTGGAAGATGCATGTGTTGTGACAGAGAACTAGGAGTGGAAAAAGTAAAGTTGACCTAGTAGAAGTATGCAGTTTGACCTGTATTTAATCTGATAATTAATTTAAGTTTAAAATTGTTTTAAAAATTTAATAATGATTTGAATTTGTTTTTATGCTATTTAAATATTTTTATCATTATATTATGTATCCATTAAAATTAACCATTAAAATCAGCTATCAGTATAAAATATATATTAAAATATAAATATGTATTAAAAATAAATTAAATCAGATATATATATACACAAATACATTGATGATTGATTTCAATAATTAATTTTGGTGTAGGAATAGTGTTTTTGATATTTTTATTTGCCAAACTACTTATTTCTTTATTATATAACAGTTTTATGTTTTAATATCTTTAATTTTATTTTATTTTATTTGTTTATTTTGCTATTTTAATTTCTTTAAATTATGAGACATTTTATTAGGTAAGTATTCTTTAAATGTGAAGTGACCTGTTTGGCTATTTCTACTCCTGTAGGAAATAATTTACATACATTGCCTTCAATTTAATTAATTAATATATACCAGAATTTCGTATTTATTAAATAATACATAATTTGGCGTTAAAAGATTAACTATTATTAACTGATAAAATCCATTCTCTTATATAAGAATTAAAATTGTGAATATAAAAATATAATTACTTTTGTTAATATAACTTCTTAAACATCATATAATTATACATTATAATATTAATAAACTACTATTCAATTTTACATTAATCATTATTTAATTTTTCAGTGTAAGATGAGTTAATCCAAACAGTATTGATTGTAACAAATGTATATAGTATCACTCTTAATCAGTAAGATTAGAATATATCAAATGTATCACTATAACACAGAAAGATAAAGAATAATCATCATGATGATAACTAAGTCACAACCAAATATATTACTAAACAAAAAAAGATTTTAAAGTATACAAATAATTTTTTTTAATAAAATATCTATGGCTGTAGAGTGGATAGCAGACAAGGTTATATAAAAAGCTATGGGTTTCTACATCTTTCTACGGATAATGAGAAAAAATGTTAACAACTTGACATCATATATTCATATCCATCTTATACAATACACAGAATCAAATTAACACCTTTGAACCCAAGTGCTGCTTTGTCTTTTCCTTCAAACTCTTTATCATACAAATACAAATACCCAAGTACTTTAACGATAAGAAATTCGCCAATGAATTATAGTTCAAATGGTATAATCTTTCCAAACTCAATTAAGAGATTGTGAGTTTAAATTTCCTATTTTTAATAAAAAAAAAAATAAATTTTATACTTCATATTTTTATTTTTTATTTATTTATTTATTTATTTATTTATTGTTTGCTGTATTATTTAATCTACAAATCATATCTCTATCTCCAACCTAATTTGTAAAAGTAAGGTGGCAAACAACAAATATATTAAGAAAATAAAATTAAAAAAAAAACTCTTAATAACCTTATAATAATCCCATCTCATATTTTTTCAATAAATTAAAAATTAAAAAACTCTAAACCTAAAAGCAATTGTTCAAGGAATTTATGGTCAATTTTTTTTTTCTCAAAAATAAGGAAAGAAAAAGGAAAAAGAAAAACAAATACAAAGTTATATATTTTAATAAACAAAGTTTAAAATTAAAAAAAAAAAAAAAAAACAGAGAGAGAGAGTAACAAGAGATTCTATATCAACCAGGTGGTGGTGGATAGCCACTGGTATCTGACCAAGTTGAAGGGAGAAAGTTTAACCCGCCGGAACTGTCTCCGCCGCCGTGAGGTTGGTTTCCCGGTGGCCGGAAAAACACCATTTGCTGACTAGGAAACAGGGGAAGTGAAGCAGAGGAAGGTTGAGCAGAAGCTGAAAACACCGAAGCTGGTGGCACAACTGAAGAAGAAGAAGATGATGATGAAGAAGATTGAAGCGCCGCCAATTGTGAATTATAGTACAACTGTTGTAACAAATTCGAAGGTGGTTGATTAATTTGTTGTTGTTGATGTTGTTGAAAATCACCAGAACTCTGAAGAAGCAGAGAATATTCCAAATAGTCTCTGATCTCATTGTTTCCCTGAAACTGTGGCTGCTGCTGATGAACCAATGGTGGTGGTGGTGGTGGTTCTGGATGGTACATCTGCGGCGGAGGGTGGCGGAAATGTGTGGTGGCGGTGGTTGTGGCGGCGGAGGCAGAGAAAGGTGGTTGAATTGGGCGTGGCACTGCTCTTACATTCTCTGGAAAATTGAGTTTTGCTCTGTTTCCTCTGAATCTCAATGCGGCTTCGTCGTAAGCTCTTGCGGCGGCTTCCGCCGTGTCGAATGTTCCGAGCCACACTCTTGCCGCCTTGTGTGGATCTCGAATCTCCGCTGCCCATTTTCCCCATGGCCTTTGCCTAACTCCTCTGTACCTTCTCCTTCTCTCCCCTGTTTCTTCATAGGATGCCGCTTCGCTCGACGGCGTTGCCGGTGTCATGGTGGTTACGGTGGCTGCCGTGGCCGCCGTGGTGATGGAAGAAGCTTCTTCTGTCACTGCTTTATAAGAAAAAAAAATATATAAGATTATCCAATTTTTTCCTTAAAATTAATTTTTTTAGAATTATTAATTAATAATTTAGTCAAATTATTTATGAATTGGCTCGAGTTTAAGTTTAATAAAGTGATCATGAAATTGCACCACTATATGTAAATTATATTTTTAATAAAACGTGTATGAAATGAATTAATGAAGTGAGGGAAGTGTGAAAGGTGATTAACATGCAGCACCACTAACTTCATTAGCAACTAATGTTAATCTTAACGAAATTTCTCAGAAAATGCCATTGTTCAATTAGTTGCATAATCATGTTCTATAGTTCATTAATCTATTCCCAGTATTAAAAAATGGAAGAAAACAATTCATGAGAAAAGTGTTTATGCATGCAATATAAAATAAGTCATTGTAGTCCCATGACCTAAATGGGAGACAGAATTGCAATATATATAACCCAGTAGTGTTATCCTTCAAGTATCCCTAATATTAAATACACAATATCTAAAATTACATAATATTAAATTATTTCAAGTATTCTAATGCTAATTAATAAATATTAGATAAAATAACTTTAAACGGTGTAAGCTAATTTTTTATTATTTCCAAACATTATTGTTCATATATATATATATATATATATATATATATATATATATATATATTAATGGTGCAATAATTTTTTTGAACAAGTTGGCAAGTCTTTTAATTTTCTTTAAAATATTAAAAAATGATTAAAATATGAACTAAAAGAGAGTGTATCTTTATACTCAATTAAGAGGTTGCATGTTCGAGTCTCTGGTTAAAAAAAAAAAAAAAAACTTAGTTTTGATAAGAAAAGAAGTGAAGGAAGTGAATTGCACCTGAAGATGATTCTGGTTGATGAGAAGGTAGCACCTTGAAGTCACCAAGATTGGTTCCAAAGAATCTAGGAACAGGATGCTGAACCAAATTATGATGATGTTGATGTTGATGTTGATATTGATAAGATTGAGAAGAGGAAGAAGAAGATGATGAAGAAGCACCAATCATGTGGTGTTGTTCTTCACGCCCTCTCTTTTGGCCAACCCATGAAGAGGAAGCAGAAGCAGAAGATGATGATGAAGAAGTAAAAGAAGACAAAGACGACACGTGTCCAAAATCTGACGTCATCATAGGATGATGCTGAGAAGCAGCAGCAAACCAGTCGGTGCCGCTTTGATGAGATTGAGAAGAAGAAGAACCCGATGACACAACATTATTTGTCAGAGCCGAAAGCATGATCTCACTCAATTCCATTGAACCTTGCATTGTTATTCTTTCCACCTCATCTTCTTTCTTCGTACCTACTTCTTGTTCATATGATCTGCTTCTTCTTCCACCACCGCCGCCGCCGTGTTCCTCATCTCCGCCGTCACCGCCACGCTGCGCCGTGAACCGGATGAACTCACCTGACCCCCTTTGATGCGCCACCGTTGTTACTAAGCACATGTAAAAATAATATGTTCTTATTTTTTTTTGTTGTACTTTTCTTCTTTTTTTTTTTCTATTTTTGGTGATGAATATTTACCCTAATAAGGTCCACCAAGAAATTTATGATTTTGATTAGTTTCTCGGAGACCCTTTGAGATGTTTTGAAGAATGAAACGGTTTTTATATAAATAAGGTGTGTTAAGCTAAGAGAAAATCAAACGTGGGAGTTACATAGCCCCCAATTAAATAGTACTATACGTACTACTAGCTACTACTTCCTGGTCCAATTAATTATTTTCTTTTCTTTTCTTTTTTAATTAATTTAATAATATATATTCTCGGTTCATCAAATTCTCTTTGCTATTCTAAAATACAAAAAAGGAAAAGATCAGATATGTATTGGGGGTACTATAACAAATACATGAACCCAAGCTTTTATTTAATTTAAAAACAAAAAAAAAAACAAAAAAGGGAAGAGAGTAGTAGTATATAAGGTTGCTTAGCTTCCTTGGTATGTATGTGTATGTTCACACCTAAACAAAGGATTTTAATTTGACTGAAATAAAAAGATTGAAGATATGCAAATTAAAATGGAAGTAAGAAGTAACTAGTTAACACCTATAGCGGCAGTCTTTTCATTTTTGCATCTCCTAGCATTGTCGGCGTACTTTTTTGATAGAGAGAGAAACATAAAAGACATAAGAGTTCATGTTTGAATTTGATTACTAAGAATTTTGATTACTATACTAGTCTATAAGCAGTCAAATTTTATTTTCTTGCGTATAAAAAGCTAGTTTTAACTTTTAAGTTTTAACCGACTTGGCTACTTAGGAATAATGGGTTAATGCTTAATAATATTATTTTGGGCTCTAGGCATGTTGATTAGCCCATGATTAAGATTAATGGGTCCGGCATGTGTAGTTTCAACATACATTATTATTATTATTACAACTAACACAAGTTGATTATATTGAGTTTATATTACAACTTACATTGATGGGATTTAGGACGCGTTTGGCAAGTTTTAAAAGTAATTTTTTTTAGTTTTTGACTTATGAAAATTAGTAGTATTAATGTCTGATGTAATTTTTAAAATTAAATTGTGACTTTCTAAGAAGCTATTTAGGAGCTTATAGAGAAGTTAAAAAAAAATAACTTCTCTCATAATACTACTACTTTTTACTATATTTTTATAAAATAAACACTTTTAGAACTAAAAATCTAAATACAAAATAACTTATTTATAAGCTACTTTTAATATAATCATTTATTATTTAAACTATTTTTTTAAAAGGAACTTAATTAAGTTGTTTATCCAAACTGGCCTTAATTTAATTGATATCTAAAAGGCATAAGCTATGAATCAATTGTGGGTTAGGCTTGGAATCATTCATGAGGAGGTGTAAAGGTGTAAATTCACATAGTATCTAATAAAGGCAATTTGCCTAATTATTTTCTAGAAACATGCATCATATACCTTTTTCATTTTGAAATGTTACATTATATTATGAAATGAACTTGGAAGAGAATAGAATAGAATAGTTTGATCTGGAATTTATTTCGGAATATAATCAATGTGCTTGTTATTATTATTATTATTAGATGGGTGAGAAAAATTAAAAATGAATTCATGTGAATGTATATGGTCAAAGCACGTCTCTGATATAGGTATGTAGTTGCCAAATTGAGAAGAGTGTGTTTTTTGTGCTCATCACGAACAAGAACACTAGACCCATAAATGTAAAATGATTTTGAATTCTTCAAATTCAGTGGAATGTTAATGTTGATTATTTTGTACACTTGATAATAATTTTTTAGTTACGCCTATTCTGAATTTTGACTCTTCTAAAATGTACAAAATAATAAAATATCATATGCAATTAAATCAAGTTATTATATGTGATATTTATTAAACAATTTAATGGTACTTTAACATTAATCTCTCATTTTCCCATTTTTTACAATTTTATATATATATGTGAATAATATTATTCACCCTTTGAAGACTATCACATAGGTCAAATAGTTTACTGGGTCACCCATTCAGTCGCCACCTTCCATAATGAATGAATGAAGACGAACGTGGGGGGTGATTCCTTTCACATTGTTGAATAATATTCTATTTTTAACATTAGTCTTATTTAACTCGTTCATATAAAAACGAAGGAAATGAATAAAATGATTATAGTTAAAGGGGAAAATTCAAGTGTAGTTGACTTCACGTGAAGTTGATAATTGAAAGTCGTTAGATAATTTAACTGATTTGACTAAATTTTCATCTAACGGCTTTCAACTATCAACTTCACGTGAAGTCGACGGTGTCTAAGTTTTCATCTATAGTTAAATAATAATGTTCACTTGTGTTTGTTTGTACCGTGCCCTAATTATTAGTAGGGTAAAGTCAATTTTATCAATAATTTTTAAAATATTTTTAAATTTTATTTTGTTTCTAAAATTTTCGATTTATATCAAATCTATATCTGATAGTTAAATTTTAAAAAAATTAAGACTAATTCAGTAATAATGTATAATAATTATGTCTAATTTATTAATATTAAAAGTTGTTATTATAAATTGTTATTGAATTATTTCTATGTTATGCAATTTAAAAATTTTTGAAATAAAATTTAATTTTTTTTAATTTGTAACAAATTTTAAAGTAAAAAAATACTTCATTTCTATTATTATTATTATTATTATTATTATTATTATTATTAACTAGAATATAAATATATAGCCTCAGCATCCAAACTTTTTGTAAGTAGAAACTAGATAAAGAGAGATTAAAAAAAAAAAGTGAATAGAGGCTCAAGCATGAGATAATGACATCGCAAATCCTAGAAACTTTAAAAGAAGAATGAAAATGTCAACGTGGCCGTGAGTCAGATCATGAAATGATACACGTGTGGTTAGAAGACAAATGACAAATAACAATATTATACATAGACTTTATTAATACAAATTAAATTTTGAAAAAAAAATCAAAATTTCTTCTTAAAAAAAATTATTATACACATACATACGAAATATATTTCCCAAAGTAAAATTTGATTTTTGTTTTTTATGTTATAATGACTTCTCATAATTTTTAAAAGATACTAATTACTTTTTTTTTTTTACCAAATATAGGAAACTCGAATCCGCAACCTCTTAATTGAGTATGGGGAGACTATACCATTTGAGTTATTACTCATTGGCAAAGATACTAATTACTTAGTGATGTTATATGTATAAAAGTGTATTAATTGTTAAATTTATAAAATTTAAATTATGATGTGTTTCTAACTTCTTTGGTGAAAATGAAGATGAAGAAGAATATGAAAAGTATAGGTCCACTTAATTAACATCCGTTAATGAATTTCGAGTGGGAATTCCCATCCGTTATTAATTGTGCCAACGTTTTTGGCATTCACGGTTGATGTTTCTAATTCTAAATAGAGTATATATGTATTACACTTAATGAATAAAACAATATGATTTGTGTATAATAATTATATGAATTATTAGGTTAAATTTAACAACAACAATATTATATGTATGTTAAAATCAGTTATTAAAATTAATTATTAATATATAATATATATAAAAATATAAATTATATATTAAAAATAAATTAAATTACGTATGTATTTATATATAGATATATAATACTTAATTTTAGTAATTAATTTTACTATATAAATAATATTTTTTTATAAATCTAATTAATTTAACTGTTATATTATGTTTAGAGTTATGGAAAATAAAAAAGAGCTAGCTCATCATCTTCATCATCATTAAATAATAAGATTGTAACTTAAAATTAAATTTTAAACTAATTGATTAGATCTAAAAATAATACAATATTTGACTGATTAATATAGTTATGACTTGGATTTAAAAACGTTGGCATAGTAAAAAATCAAGGTCAATATTATAATTTTCAAAGACATTTTTCATAAATAATTAATAAGTCTAATAAATGGTGTGGAAATATATATATATATATATATATATATATATATATATATATATATATATATGATAAATTAAATAAAACGGCTTAGAAATTAAATAACGGGTCATGGAGTATATAGTTACTTGCTGCTTGGGGATATTAGATTTTTCATTGTTATACGTAAACATTAAAACAATAATAGATTGGTTAGCGGGGGATAAAAAATTCAATTACTTGTAGTTATGGATTTCCTTTCCTTTTCTTTCTTTTTCTCCCATCTATATCTCTCCTTTTAATTAAATGAGTAAAAAAAGTTGTTCTCATAAATCATAACCAATATCCAACCACTTTAATTTGCCTCTTTTCAAGTTTTGTTTCAAAATAATTTGAATTTAGAATTACGATCATTTGATGCCAAAGAAAATGGTATTTGGATTGTCATACTACTAAAAAAATACTTTTAAGTGATTATTTATTTTATTTTTAGTGTCAATAAAAATAATCGCTAATAAATTTATTCAATAATTAAATATTAGTCATTTTATATTTTATCACTAAAAGATTCTAGCGATAATTATACAATTGTCAGTAAAAATATAATTACCAATCATAACATATAATAATAACAAACATATAACTATCGCACAAAATATAAATTAAATAAAATATACTTAACTATTATATTATTTATCACCCAAAATTTGTCACTAAATAATTTTTGTTATAGCGTTATTAAGATAACTTGAACATGGTCTGAAATATTGATCCAAAAACAAAATAAAAAACAAAAATTTTAGAAAATTTTTTAAATATATTCAAAATATTAATATTTTAATAATTTAATAATTAATTTTAATTAATATATATTATATATATTTTTTATAATTAAAATTAATAGTTAAAATTATTAAAATATTAATATACTTGGTAGTTAATACACTTAAAATTCTTCCAAAACTTTATTATTATATAGCAAAATATATGTTGGGGACAATAGGTTTGGTATGTAGCTATGTACGTAGAGGCGTAGAGCTATTCTATTGTCATATTTCAAGGCATAGGTTGGCATAGTAGAAGAGAAGTACTTCCTATTAAACCCTAAACATATCATAGCATTTATTGGGAAGTGTGTCACTTTTTTTTTTTTACTTTTCAAAAAAATGGAAGTATGAGATGATAAAATCTAAAGGTATGTTTAGTTTATGTTTTTATGTTTTTATTTTTATTTTTTGTTTTCATGAAAATTTTATGAGAGAAAGAAAACCTAGTAAAAACGAAAAATATTTCTGTTTTTATCTTTTATTTTTTTTACAAAATTTTAAAAATAAGAAATATAAAAAATAAAAATAGAAAATAAAAACTTAAAACAAACGCATCCTAAATATTTAAAAATGGGGCTTAACATTTGTAAGTTTCAAAAATAGAAAACACAACACACCAAAATTCAAGAATATATAGTACAATAGTGTTGACATATAGAATAGTAGATCAATTGTTTGATTTAAACGTTAATAAAATATTTTTAATAAGGGAAATAATGTAATGTATTTGCATGAATTAAGAGAACAAACAATTAGGCTATTATTAGGTTATGGCAAGGTACATTATATATTATTGTTAGTGTATGTGCCAACCTGCCTTCTATATATGAATTAAGACAAGGATATCTAATTTCTATTGGAATGATGTTGAGATGTATGTTGTCTAAGGAGTTAGAGGTATATATTTTGGGAAGATTTTCAAGTGTACCGTCGTACTGATGTATCAGTGATTTTTAACTGTTGATCTTAATTACTTATATTATATATATTTTTTATAATTAAGATCAACGATTAAAAATTACTGAAACACCGATATGACGGCACACTTGAAAAATTTCTTATATTTTGGAACCAAAATTGATCATAACTATTTGTATCTAGCTTCTTTTTATAATTAATTATAATTGATTAAATACAAATATATATTAGAGTAATTCATCTTCATATAACATATCAGTTATTAAAAATGTGAATATTTGTTTATATATGTCTCTTTATGAAGTAACTTTTTGCAGTATTTGTTTTTTTTAAAATACTCTCTCTTCAACTTATGATAAAAACAATCACATCTTTTTTAAATTTTTAAAATAAAAGACATTTTAACATAATTTTTAATTAAAAATGATCCCAAGTAAGATAATTATCTTCATATGTTCTTCAAATTATCTTGTAACCAAGCTCTATTAAAAGTATTTTAAATATTGTTTGAATTGACATAAATTAAAAATGAAATGAACTAAAAATAAAACTATATGAATATTTGAAAATAAATTTACATAAAGTGAAATTGTGATTTAAATACTTAAAAAAATAAAATAATAAAAGCACACTTAAAAATTATTATGCAAAGCACAAAGTTAGTCATCCTTCACAAACATTTCAATTTTAGTTAGAGGTTATAAATTAATATTTATTTTTATATGCAGAAAAATAAACTTTTTTTTCATATTATGTCACATCCATGGATGGACACACTACTCTTCAAATTACATGGAAAAAACATTCCTTCTTCCAACCAATAATTCTTGAAAAAAAATAAATATAAAAATAAATATAAAACTAATTTTAGAGAATGCTTTCCACTTAAGGTATCTGTCTTTCAAAAAGAATTCTGACCAGCATTTGTTCTTAAATTTCAAAACCAATTGCTAGTCATCAATATATATCGTTGACTCCAAAATATACATTCAAACCAGCACTTTAATGGCACATACACTCCCATATTGTATTTAGCTATATAATCATGGAACATATATATAATATTATTCAACATTCCACACCACTAAAGTTGGTAAAAGAAATAAATTTCTCACATTAATTTCTTGATATATGTTACATGTGGGCTAGGTGAGAACTGAGAAGTGTGATCTAGATGGTTTGTGACAAATATAGTTAAAGGATAATATATATAATGCTTCTAGGGTTGATAAGCTAAGTCGATTGACATACACCAACCTAATAAAATATACTTTTTAGAGAAAAAAAAGTTTCCTAATTTTTTAATTCAAAAGCACATAACTCTTTAACTAATTGAAAATATAAAAATATTTTTAATTTTGTTATTCAAAATATACAAGGATAAATTAGTCCTTCAAAGAGATTTAGATGTTTCACATTTTAAAAACTAAGACTGCGTTTGTTTATAGAAACAGGACACTGAGACAGAGATACAGAAACACAAAATTAAATTGTGTTTGACAAAAGAGACATGGACAGAGACAATATGTCTAGAAATACTGAATTAGTATATATTTTGTGTCCATCTTGACAGAAAAGACATAAAGACACTAACAAGGGATAGAACTTATGTTTTATTTTTTCTGTCATTATTCTTGTTAATTTTTTATAATTATATTTTTTATTATTATATTTTTCATCTCAAAATTTCTGAATGAAACAAATGAGAATAAATTGAATTTTCATAATTTATTTTTATTTTATCACCAAATAGAATATAAGAATACAAAATTTTGTGTCTTTGTCTTTTATGTTTTGTTCTCAGTGTTTTATCTTATCATGTTCTCATAAATAAATCTAACCTAAAAGAAAGGTGCTTTTGTATTTTTAATTAATTGATGACTTATTTATGTTTAAGATAAAAAGTCAGAGACTTATTTATTATTTATTATTTATTCTAGCTAGTTTCTAACTATATGTGTATGTTATTTTTTAAATTTGCCAAGACTTTAGTGTATGTCTCAATATATATACCTTATAAAAATTATAGGGTAAATAAAACCATATACATAATAATAAAATTAAGCTCAAAATCTAATTGCTAAAGCAACAATAATAGAGATCTGGCACAAAAGAGTTTTAATAATTTATAATAAGTCCATGCATAATTTCTTGCTATATAAAGATTGAGACATACACTAATTAAGCGAATTAGAGGTCAACCTCAAACATGATCATCACAGTCAACTTTTTTAAAAGGTAGAAGAGTTGGGTTGGTGTATGTTCATTCAAACACATGCATTCTAAGATATCACTTTGTTGGCTACTATTACAATTTGAAGAAAATTAAAGTATCATGACCTAATTTATGTATAGATCCTATATTATTTTTAACTAACTAGGTCATTGATTGTTTTATTATAGCTAATGTATAGCTACTAAGTACTAATAAGTAGTGAAGCAGAAAGCAAGGGATTTAATTAAGTTACAATTAAATATATATTATTATAATAAGGTGAAAACTCAGGTGAAGTCGTCTTTATGTGAAGTTGATATCTTAGAGCCATTAGATAAAAATTTAGTCAAATCAGTCAAATCATCTAACGTCTCTCAGGTATCAACTTCATGTGAAGTCGACTTCACCTGAGTTTCCACTTTATTATAATTGTTATTCAGAAAAACTTGAACCATTGAAGCATTTCCAAATTTGTTGAGTCAATAACTTCTTTGAAAGACGGTAGCCAAACTATCCTATCCAAATTGAAATAAAGAGGAAACAAAGCATTTGGTATAACTACCATCAAAATTATTGAAACACTCACTGTCTATGGTCATGCATGCATTACTATATTATTTACATCAACCATACTAATATAGGATATATATTAAAATACATATTAAAATATAAAATAAATTAAATATTTAATTAATTTATTAATTGACTTTTTATATACACATAATATTTTTATATTTACATATAATGGAAAAATAATTAAAGTAGTTTAATTTATATATTATATAGAATAAGTATAAAATTTTTTAATTAGTTTATATATATTACTAATTAATATTTTGTTGAAATTTAGGTGCAGTTAATTTCATATAAAATTGATAGCTGAGAGTCGTTCAATAATTTGATAGGTCTAATTAAATTGTCATCTAACGGCTCTCAACTATCAATTTTACATGAAGTTAAGTGCACTTGAATTTTAATTTAATTATTTTATTATAAAAATAGTTTCTAATCCATACTTTTTGAAAAATTTAAAATTTGTGGTTAAAATTTAAAATAAAAAATAATTTTAAAAAATTGACTAAAAATAAGTTAGTTCTTTATTATATTATTCTATATGCGGACTAATACCTACATACACAAATAAATTAAATAAGGTCAATATGTCTCTGACTCTGACCTTTGGAGGCATTAGGGGTTGCCATTTTTTTTTTTTTTGGTTGCCATTTGAACCATCAATATAGTTTCACACTTCACACATATTGCCATTAATCCATTATGGTCTTCTCTATGGCCCTACACAAAAAAAATTCCAATGTTTAATTTAAATTATCTTTCCTTTTATTTGCATGTTACTTCTCTTTCGGAGAAAGATATATAATCGAGTTTGAATTGAACTCATGCATTATGCATGTTTGGAATCCTTCTTCATCGTCAAGTACTCTTTGCAAAAACCTAATAGTAATCAAAGTAATTAATTAAGTGAGTAGTGCATGTTTTGAAATATTAATTAGAATAATATGTCAAAAAATATATTAGGAATTTAGAATATTGTGTTTGAATTAAATAATGGATAATTAATGTATTATTGTATCATTTACATTCTCATAAAATTAACCTATATATAAATTTTAGAAAATATTTGTGTAATTTTAGAATATATTTAATACATCTTCTAAAAGAATATTTTCAGCTAAATTTTAACTATTTAAATTAGTTAAATGTGTCATTATTTTATATTAAATACATGAAAAACAACCCTATTACTATATATATATATATATATGAGAGAAGCAACAAAAAAATTATTTTAAAACTTTTAATTAGCACAATCCTTTAGAATTATTTTCTTCTCTCACGTTAATTATTAAGAGATCTAGTAATAGGATAGCTCATAAATTTAACTCGCTTAAACCTTATTAATTCAATCACTATGTGGATAAAAGAGGCCACTAATAACATCTATAATTTGATTATTCTTTTTGACATTATAAGTTTTATTCATGAATGATTAACTATCACACTTATCTTAACAGAAATATAGAAAGAGAACATAACTTATTTTTTAATTTTTAAAAAGATATCAGAATAATTATTTAAGTTTACACACATGAATAAGCATATATAATAATTTACACATATTATACAAAATCTATACACATATTAATAAAAAAAAATACACATATGAATTATAATTTTTGACAACCGTACCCTTCTATAAGGCTGCGTTTATTTCTAAGAATAGGATAGGACAAGATACTGAGGATAGGACAGGATAAGACACTGATAGATAGAGACACAAAATTTTGTGTTCTTATATTCTGTTTAGTGATAAACTAGAACAAATTATAAAAATTTAATTTATTCTCATTTTTTTCATTCAAAAAATTTGAGATGAAAAATATAATAATAAAAAATATAATTATAAAAAATTAACAAGAATAATGAAAGAAAAAATAAAAAATAAGTTGTGTCATTTGTCTTCGTGTCCATCCTGACACGTGTCATTCCTGTCAGGATGGACACAAAATATACTAATTCAGTGTCTCTGAACACATTGTCTCTGTTTATATCTCATTTGCTAAACACGATTTTGTGTTTCAGTACCCCTGTCTCAGTGTCCTGTCTCTATAAACAACCTAAATATTGGATAAGTAAAAATCCCGTACGATTAAAGCTTCATTCCAAGGCTCCACCTTTGATGTCATCAAACTTCTTTGATCCATAAATCGTTGCTTTTTAATATTTAATTTGTATCATGAAACATGTTTGTTTTTGCATTTATTTTTTTTAATTCATTCATTCTCTTAAAGATACATTGTTATTTTGTTTTGGATAACTCTATTATATATAAAAAATAATAATGTTTTTCTTTTTTTTTTTTTTGTCGGCTGCTTTGATTAGTGGAGGAAATTTTTAAATCTCACACGTGCAGTTGCTAATTAATTAGGGCTTAATATTACATTAATCGTTCCCACCAGAATATTTTATAGTAGTATAGTATGGCATGACCTAAGCAATTGCCATTAGAATATAAATAAATTGTTACACATTGAAAATTGATATAAACATTATGGCTCCAAATTGTAACGTGAATATTTAGGAAAAAACTATGCGTGCATTTGAGTTAAATAATTTTATTTTTTTATGTCACAAAGAAAAAGAATTAAATTCATAATAGATTTTTGTTATTGAAAGAGACTTTTTATATATTTTGATAAAATAATTTTAAGTCAATATTATTAATTTTAGTCAATTATTTTAAAGTTAATTTTTTATCTATTTTTTTCTCTTAACACTAATTTTAACACCACCATATTAATTTTAGTCAATTATTTTAAAATTATCATTTTTTATCTATTTTACTTTTTTCTTCTTAATAATAATTTTAATACCATCATAATTTTATCATTTGCCATAATCACCACACATATCGATCGCTGCTTTTGGTTATTCAACCATCGTTGTCAATCATTCTAAATTCTAAATTTTATACCATAAATTTAAACTTCTAAATTTTAAAATTTAAAATTTAAATTATTTAGTTTATTTTTCTCTTAACCTATTTTAAACTTATGAAAGACAAAAGATTAAACATGTACACATTAAATCTTTCTTCCAAGTTTCCTTTAATTTCCTCTGTTTTAAAATATTCTATTTTATTATACAACTTGTAAATAGACAATAAGTACTAGAGTATAGGACAACATATAAAATAAAAATTCCAATATATAGCAAACAAAAATCCAAAAAAAAGAAAATGAGAATGGAGAGATATAGAGATGTAGATTTGGTGGCTAGAAAGAGAGAGATTGAGGTCAGGTTCAATGCCTTATTATGGCTACTAGATTTGTGGCTACTAGATTTGAAAGGGCCCCAAAATACACAGTTGAAAAGTGAAAGAACATAAGAAAATTTTTTTTTTTCATGGTTCATACTCATTGATAGTGATTAAGAATTTAAGATCTTTCTTGCTTCCGATTTTGACGATCTCGAATTGTTTGGACTATTAAATGGAAAAGTACGGAGAGTTAATGGAATATTTGTACAATGCGGACAATAGAGGTTTAGGGAGTATTAGAGAAATAACCATTAGTGTTATCTTTTTCGATCAGCGTAAGCTTCTGGGATGCGTGGTATCATGACGTGGTATTAGAGCTCTAGATCCGAAAGGTCAAGAATTCAATTCTTGGTACTCATATAACTCATTGTACACATTATACAAATAAGTCATTGGCTCCCTAGCAAGACTCCTATTAAATACTTTTAATAATAAAATATATTTTTAAAACTTTTTAATAATTATCAAATAATATTTTTTTAATTTTTAAAATTAATTTTTTATATATTAATTAATTTTAAAATTTATTTTATATGTTATAAATTATTTTATTATTCATCATTTATCTTATTTTTATAATTTTATTATTAATAATTTAATATTTTATTAATATTTATTTTTAATTTTTTTTTGAGTTTAAAATCCTAAGATTAATAATTTCATAATCTATCATCATGCAATATCTTTTTCAATGGTCGAATTCTATAATTGTAATTGTTTATATTTCATTGTGATTAACGATTTGTTGCGGCGATAGATCCTGATCATCGATTATTAATTGCTAAGTATACATTTTTTGTAGTAAAAAAAATTATAATTTACAAAAAAAAAAAGTTATCGATTTTTTTATTCAAGTAATCGATAGCGAATGAAAATTCTTTTTCTATTATAACTTGTAGAAAAATAATTGATATTTTTATTTAAGTAATTGATTGGTTAGTGAATAATTTTTTTTTTTTACAATAATCAGTTATTTTATGAACAAAAATTCAATTTTTTTTAGACAATTAATTTTATTACCTATCCAATTCATTAGTCGAGAAATTTAATGAACAAAAATATTTAATAACAAAAAAAATCAACTAAAAACCGCCAGAACTTGCCTTTGCGTTGTGTTGCATTATCTTGCATCGGACCAAAAACGTGGCCGCGTGCCAATCACCCAATTCCAAGAAAATGTGAGAAAGAGATCAGAGTGATCTGATGAAAGTGAGTGATTCATTTATTTTCCTAAGCAAACTTGATGAGACTTTTTTTTTTTTTTTTTTGCGGCGGTGGACATGGAATTATAGGAAAATAATCATAATTTCTATGTAGGAAGAAATGCTGAACAAATGTAGAGTTATTTATGCATAATATTATTTATATGTCAAATATTTCTGATCCCTGTATAAAAATATAATTATTATTAATTGATTATTACATATTTTAAATTAATTTTGAATTAATAAAGCAAAAAAGTATGATGATTATTAAAAAAGATATTGATATCAAAATAGTGTCTATTATAAAAATAATTACGTAGATGTAGTAGGCTTGATTATTTATTATTTGTTGTCTTTTGTGTAACTAATATTAATCTTGCTATCTTCAATTAGGTGGAAATTCAGGTACAGTCGACTTTACGTGAAGTTGATAGCTGAAAACCGTTAGATAATTTGATTGATTTGACTAAATTTTCATCTAACAGCTTTCAGCTATCAACTTTACGTGAAGTCGACTGCCCCTGAATTTCCACCCTTCAATTAATATAAGATTTTGAATACATTCGTTTTATGTTAGAACTAAATAAGTAAATATTTGTCATTATGTTATACATATAACTAATAAGTTGTTGTATAGAAATATATACATTTAGTATTTGCAAAAAAAAATTTGATTATACTATGGTTAAAGTTTAATTATTCTAATAATTGATTACTTTTTTTAAAAGTAATATAAAATAATATGTATAAATATATTATATGTAGTTAATTTGCTGATTGATTTTTTATATTTATAAAAGATTTTTAAAATATTTGATGATATAAAATTCATTTGACTACATACATGGGGATAGTCGAACAAACAAATATAAATTAAGAAAATTTGATTTAAATTAACTTCAAAAACTAACTAAAAAATAATGAGAAATGCCTAGTTAATATTTAAAGACCAATTGTTAATATAATTAAGTGAATTATATATATGGATAATGGGTCCCTCATAGGCTCATACCCAACGCAGGATCTAATTTTGATCCTCAAGTGAGTTATGTCATTGTTGTTGGGATTGATCTAAAAAGTGTGCAATTGTTCTGAATAAAAAAACAAAGCAAATATGGAAGGAATCACTTAGCTTTTTCTCTTCTCTCTTTGTCTCAGGCGAAAAATTATAAAAAACTAGATAAAAGAATCAAATTAACAACACATGTTTTTTAATTAAGTCAGGTTGGTTTAGTAGTCAGTTTACTAATCTGCTTAAATAAGTGTCAGTGGTTCGAATCCCATTTTGTACATACAGCAATTTATCGGCCAACGGTAAACCCTTAAATAGAGCTCAGTTCTGTAACAAATTAGTCATTGACTTACTGGACTGAAGAATACTGTAGGAAGCAAAAAACAAACAACACATGTTTTTTAATTTATTATTATTCAAATATTTTTTTTTCTGTTCATTTTGTTTGGTGAATTTCTTGGATTCTTATTATTTTGAGCTTATTTGATTCCTTTCCCTCTCAGTAAACTTGATAAGAAAGCCATATTACAAAAGATAATGGCTACACTTGGTACATCCACTTTATTCCAATCCCCTCCACATAATTTAAGGGATTAAAAAAAAAATATATCCAAAACTATAATATAGGCTTTTAGGATAAAACAAAACTACTACACCCCCCAAAATATAAGATATATATATCTTAGTTTATAATTCATATAGAAAAGAAAAAGAATCATATAGAATTATTTTAGTTCTATTACTACCGTTATATATATATATATAGTTGCATCCCATTCCCATGTGGTGGATGAGAAAGAGCCTCAAGTGATAATCACTATCAAAATTAAATTAATAATATTATCATTTAATTTCCATGAAAGAGAAAATGCAATGCATGATAGGATAAGATACTTTGAAGAAGAATAATAATATTTTTTTTTCCCAATGATGGAATGAAAGGTAATAAAATAGGGTACACGAGTGTGAACTAATAATGTGCACGCGAGAGCATATAACACCGTTGAAGAAGCATGCTTGTGTTTGTGTGTGCCTTTTTTGAGAATAATGAGGAAATAAAATCTTTAGGGATACATACATATCTATCTTAGTATTGACTTCAATCTAGCCGTTGTGTACCACTTTCTACAAAGAAAATGTTCTCTCTTCATTCACTTTAAGATCTTTATCTAGAACAAAATCATAGCAATGGTGAAAGTAAGGTTATATGGATAGATATTAATCAATTTGATGGTATATATGACCCTACGTACGATATTGTTAGTAAGAAAAATTCTTTAATTCAGTTCCTTCATTCATCGGGAAATAATTCTTTATATTTTTTTAACCTCCGTTATTTTATCTATCTACCTTTAACTATGTTAGCTTATAGAAAAAATGTTATACACACTAAAAAATAAAAATCGGTTACCAAATCAATTACTATATATTTATTTATAAATATATTTACAGTAATTAATAAATATTAAATACGATAAATTTTAATTGATTTTGACTAATTTTTTTTTATTATTAAACATTTTCAATTAATAATTAGTCGATCTTATTAATTAAGGTCAAATTAAATTGGAATAATCTAAAATTGTTTGTTTCGGATACCATTAATTTAAACTAAAATGAAAAAAAGAAAATTATAAGATAAATTAAATACAAACACAAACACATGCATATAATAGAGTTCACTTAATCAAGCGTGAAAGTACACTTAAAGAAAGTTAAAAGCAATGTGAATGGAGAACCAAATGTTAATTGATAGTGAGGCTGCAACACATGCATGAACCAAAAAAAAGTGTGAGACACATTAATAAAGAATGGTGATAATGGGTACCAATGCAATTATGCTAACGTAAGTCATATTTGGGTGGAGATTAGAGAATAAAATATAGTTATAGTGATTAGCCTTAAATTAAGAACTAATTTATAGCGAATCAGAACTTTATTTAAAAATTTATCACTAATTAATAAATTATTGTATACATAAAGCTAAATTCGAACATCTGACACTTGTTTAAACAAACTAATAAACTAACCAAAATATCATTGAAAGATTTTTAAGTGTACCGTCATACTGGTATATCAGTGATTTTTAACCGTTGATATTAATTATATATATTATATATATTTTTTATAATTAAAATCAACGGTTAAAAATTACTAAAATACCGGTACAACAGCACACTTTAAAATTTTCCAATATCATTATCATTATTTACTTATATAAATACATGGGCCCTATGAAAGAAGGTACTTGGCGTAAAGGGAAAACATGATGTTAGAACTTGGAAACTACACTCCAAATTTTTGCTGCCCAAATTTCCTAATTTTCGAAGAACGATCGACTTCATCTTGGAGGTTTCTTAATTATAACCTTATTACTTTTATTTTCTTTTTTTGGCATCACGTGGAAGACTGAGTATTAATAATACATGATTTGTGATTCGAAGGCACGTGTTATTTTTTCCGGTTTTCCGGGGACCTTGATTAGTGCTACACTATGTACTGCGACATTAATCATTAGAACAAATAATGCCATAGTAATAAATCTTTTTATATTTAGATTTTCTAATATTTTTGTTCGTGTATATTTTCATAAGTTTAATTTTAATTCCTACATTCATATATAGAAGAGTGAAAAGATCACAAATTTATACTGACAGTTCTTATATAAATGGTTAAAATTATAACAAAAGATTAATGAGATTTCTTCTTAGAATGATCATATAATTAAAAGTTTTCTTCATATAACCACAATTTTTTTCACTGAATATATCCACTAAACACACACTCAAAGGTATAATGAATTACTCAAAGTCTAAGCATATATGTGTATTACTAAATTTTGATATTCAAATAAGATCGATCTTATGCATATCTTTGAAATCTTTTCATGATATAATGGTCCTTTTTTTTTTTTTTATTTTGTGGGCATAATGGTGTTTTCATTTTCATTTTCATTTTCCTTTTTTAAATGGCTAGTAGCCTCATCTAGAAGGAGCTCCTTTCAATTAAGTTCACTCTTTTTTCACTCATGATCTTCAAATTCTAACTTTTTCTATTTTAAATAGCCAAATAACTATCATTCTCCCTCATGTTATGCTAAGCTAATGTGGCCCATGTCTACTTCCACCTAGACCACTAAACACCATATTAAAATCGATTGCATATTCAAACCAAAAAAAAAAAAAAAAAAAAAGATTGCACATGCATCCAAAGAACTTAATCATGCCACTTAATTATAAGAATAAAGTCACAAATAAACCCTAAAGATTTATATTTCAAACAGATTAATACTTAAAAAAAAATATCAATAAAATCTACCAAAATAATAAATGACTAAATGTAAATAAGTTAGTTTAAATTAAATTTTTTTACTCTAATTATAGAAACTAATTTAAAAGTAGTGTATTTACATCTATTATTACTTTGTTTTTAAAGACTAATTTATCACAAATATAATAATTCTTCAAGAATTTATTTGTTACTTTACTCTAATTATTTACTCTAATTATATACTTATAACGTAACCAAACCCCTCTCTCCCTCCCCCCAAAAAAACCCTTTTTTTTTCTCTATAATAATAATAAAGAAAAAAAAAAGAAATCATACCCCTTATAGTTCAAAAGTCCACAAAATGGGCTAGAATGTGACAAATATTGTACAAAATTTGAGTGGAAACCAACCTCGTACACAATAAGAGTCTACTAAGTAATAAATTTACCACTATGATTAGACTAGAGCATACATAATTATATGAAGGTTTCATTTTGTTATATTTAGAAGCGTGCTTCTGGGGATTTTTTACTATGTTTGTCTCATTTCTTTTTCTCATTCAAAGTATCTATCCCTTTTTTTTCTAGAAAGGAGAAAAAAATGTATGTACTATAGTTAACTGTTCTGTCCTATATGTAGAAATGTGCATAAGATAAGGTCAAGCATGAACAAATACAACAAAGATAACAATAATAGTATGAAATATCACAAGATCCTGTCGTGAGACAATTCATATTTTGTTCAAAAATTGTGAGTTTGTACATACGAAGTTATTTAATCATAACATTTTATAAATAAACTATCATATTAAGTTGTTCTTAGAACTTTAAGTGCATTTAACTAATCTTAACAGAAAAAAAGAAGGTTTTGGCTCCATAAACAGAAAATGGAAGATCATAGTGACAGCAATTCAAGATATGCTTCAAACTAGTGGTGGGGTATCCACAAAACTAGAGAGCCAGAAAACAAAACAAGGAGGACAAAAATCAAGTAGCTTTCAAGTTTCAAGTGATCAACCAATACAATGCAAAAGCTCAAATTGAACACTTCAACATCCATGAAAATTCAGTCCACATTATAAAGTCATTCAACTTGTCCTTTTCTGTGTTTTCTTCACATTTTGTCAACTATTCTAACCCTATTTTAAATCCACTTCAAACAAGTACCACAGTAACTACTTTACCCGTTATTATATAATTGAAGGATCACATTCTTCCAAAGGAGCATAGTTTATCATATTCAGAAGGACAAACCTAGTTCGGGGTAAAATATATTAATCCTCCTGTAAACTCAGCATTGAGTTTGAATGATGAAAGGAGATCTACGTGTAAACAGTTTTACTATAGACATCATAGGACTTGATGCGTCGTTTGATCCATGTAACCAACTGCACCTAGTGGATAAGGCTTTGTTGTTGTTGTTGATGAAATAAAATCAAGCTATAATTGAAGTTGGTAGACAGTCACAAATGTAAATAAGGGCTATATTTTTAGTTTAATAGTGAGACGACATTTCATCTGAATAATGATGATGTTACTTGGACACTTCTGTGTAATTATGAATGCAAGGGTAGTTTAAATAGTATAATTCTTATTGACGGCTGTCCATGCGTTTGACCAATATACATGCAATTATTGGTCCCATGCACAGCTCAAGATAACTAATCTAACATCAGCAACAACGACGTTTATAAAAGTGAACAAAATAAAATGTAGAAGTAAAAAAACTAAAGCATAGAGACTCCTATCAGATGATAGTGTTAAATTTTCAGACGAGCAAGTTTCATGGAATATAGTTGAACATTTGACATAGATTTTGCATTTGACATAGATCTTGTATTATTTTGTCAAAAAAAAAAAAAAGGAAAAGAAAAGAGAAAGAGAGAATTATATGAAGCAGTACGTATCATGATAAATACTTATGTGGTGGCTGAGGATTCTCATATGCCCAACAGGATATATTTTGATGACCTACCAATGCTAGAAGTAAATCTCTCTAAAATAGCTCTTACTTAAATTTCAAAAAGAGCAATACTGCAAGGTTAGCACAATTTATTATTTTTGGCCAGCAGTAGTTAGCTAGTAATATTTAAAAGTATGGTGTTGGGCTACTGGGCTAAGAGTATTGAGCTAGTGGCTAAAAGTGTTGGCTAATATAAATTAAAATTGCTGGTCCTTGAGACTTTATCATAAAAAATATGAGTGTTTCACATCAGACTATTGTTACTTCTAACACATGAAAGATGATATCTGAAAAGGACTTGAAGAAGGACCCTCAAGCTTTTGAACTCACAATGTGAAAACGTTTAAATGATTCTCAAGCTCACATGCACACTACATTTGACTACAGCAATAAGAATTTAGAAATCAGATTCCTTGAAAATAAACTAGACAATACTTCGGAGTGGACGTCCGAGTAGAGAAAAAAGCCATCATGTTGAAAGAAGTTCCTGTCATTATCAAATCTTGACGATGTTTGAACCCACCACATGTCTATTTGGAAACCCCCCCCCAAAAAAAAAAAACAAAAGAAGCTAGCAACAAAAAAAAAGCAATTAAAATGAAGGGAAAAGCAACATTTGAAAAAAGCAAAATAGAAAATGGAATATAACATACCTTTCACAGGGGAGAAAGGAACCAAGGAAGAATAGAATTTAATGCATAACTGCCCTCATTTGCGTTCTTGACAAAGCCGCATTCTTCACCAACTGTTCTTGTCCCCCAACTGAAGTTGGGACAGAAATAAATCATGAATTTTTGGCTGCTCTAATTTAAGTCTAAAGCATTCACACTAACCAAATTATTATGATAACCACTATTTCAAGGATAGATTTAGAAAGCTCACTTCATGAAAACAAAGGCTCAGTTATATATCTCATAGCACGCATATAAAGCACAATGAAAAGAAAAACCAAAGAGACAAATAACAAGACAGAAGTAACCAATTAGATGAGATAATAGATACATGATCATGTCTAGGTTACCATTAAAAACTAATAACCACAAATATTAGTTCAAGACATATTAAAGAAGAGAAATAGATGAGTCTTTAAGAGGTAAAAAGAAAAAAAGAATCCTTGTAAAAGAACTGCTATTAGTTATTAGACTGATAACATGACTAAGTATAAAAAAAATTGGTCTGAAAGCTACATATCCAACAAAGAAGCATAGTGAACATCATTAACCATGTTACTGTCATATGACATTGACAAGTGACAACTAACTCTTGAGCAGAAAAAGGAATTTGCATTTAGCGTCTTGTTCTAAGAAAAAGTCAGTATAAAATTTCTTTAATTCCCCCTGAATAAAATACAGCAGAGTTTGCCTTTGCTTTAAAAACATATTAACTCCCACAAACTTAGGTTCTAAATGAGCAGTTCGCTGGTACCATATCATCCCTATGCTACAAACGCAGATACATGCATCAAATATTGCATTTTATAAAACAGTAAGATCTGAGTATGGATGGAAACAATATAAACAAAATAATATATATCATCATACAAAACACCGAAAGGCGTACAAGTCATCATATCATAAACTAAATATAACAGTTGGGGAATTTCAATATTAAGCTAGAAAGAAGAGGAGAAAGTGGTGTTTTGACTTTTGAGTTACCACCTATGAAATAAAAATACAAAGAGGTTTCATATTTGTGATCCCTCTTGCACGTTAATAAGCAACATTTACTAGTAGTTCTTTCTCCCCAAACATCATCAATGATAGAAAACAATACTATTCACCTCAACAATTTCAGGATAATATATTGAACATTTCTTTTTCTTTTCTTTTTTTTCCCCCCTTTATTTATATATAACTTATTGAAAAAATTTCTTATATACATATCCATCAAAAACTCACAATCCCAGTTAACCCCGTTGCCCTCTTCGTGCAGTAGGGGGCAATTTCTCTGAAGGGCCAGTAGGAAGCTTTTGTCCAGTCTCTCTTTCAATCCTCTTCTTGAGCTCTCTTAGTATACGGATTTGTCCCAACTTCTCAGGAGATAATTTATCCCAATAAATTCCTGTAGTGAACATTTTAGTCTGTCTCTTTGAGAAAACGAAAAATTTAAGTTATGCATCCAATAGATAGGAGGAGAAAAAGAAAAACTACGTTGTTCAAGGTTGAACACTAGTACAGATATTACATGTTTTCAATGGCATTACAATGATTAAAAACAAGGCATGGTTAGCAAAATGACAATACTAAATCTGGATGGCACTGTTCTAACCAACCTTGAGGCTTTGGAATAGATGTGTTTGTGAAGATGACTTGGGTTGGTGTGCAAATGATATCCACCGGCACATCATGGATTAACAGCTTTTCAACTGGAATATCATCCACTAATTGGCAATCATGCACTGCAAGGGTAGTTATCACTGATGTTATATCCAAGTATAGATTGTATTTTAACAAAGAGAAATTGTAATCCATAAGTCTTAAGACATCAAGAATAAACTGGTAATGCATACCACTAGACATTATGAAATCATTATCGTAGAACTGAAAAGATTGCATCATAGGGTGAATATAATCTACTTAGCAGTTCAGTGTTTGTGCAATCAAATTACTTCACTAATCAAAGGTGCTTCACCTTCCTTAATGTAACTTCCTCAAAACAATAGGATATCATAGAGGTTAGACAACTATTTAAAAAAATACAAATTATATGCAATTATGTAACTTAGCTCTTATAAAGAAGAGAAATGTTTCCTTTTGTTAAAACAAAAATTTGAGGTTTTACAAACAAGTTTTTGTCATATTCATGCTCGAATCATGAATATGAGCTAAGGATATACATTAATTTACTCTTGTCCTCAATTTGTTTTAGTTTCACAAAATCATATTATGGCAAAGGAAAGTTGAGTAGTAAGAATCAAAATTACCAGAGGTGACAACTGGGGTTGAATCATCAATAGCTCCCATATACCGCAGCATACCATATTCAAGTTCTGCAAATCCCTGCACTTCATACCTTTCCCATTGGAATTCACAATCATATATGTTGCCAAGGAAATATAATTTACTTTTATAGCTCTAGCCTTTAATGGATAAGCAACCCAAATACATGGAAGAATAAACATGACCGTAATAAGAAAGTTAAAAGACATGAGCCGAACCTCTCCTTTCCCCAGTCGAGCACCTGTCTTTGGATCAACAGCAACGGATCCAATAACAATAACATCTACTTTTATCTTTTCATCTAACCCAATTGGCCGTCCGTGCTTGGCAACCCCAACAGAAGTGCAGGCTTCCTTGATGGTACCCGGAGGTAACATATTGGATTCAAGTATAGAGAAAAATCCTGTCCTTAAGCGTGGCTGAGGAGTTAACAACTTCTTTCCATCTGCAAGTGAAGATCCAATTTTTAACTTTGAACTGCTCAATGTCCAACATGACAAGTTCTAAGCTGAGCCATTTTATGCAATCATGTATAATTTTAAAATCCATTGTGCTTTATCACCATTTCTCAGCACCCAATAATATATACCAAGACATCTCAAGCTGGTGAAATTAAGCAACAACGTAAAGAAGACACCAATGAAGCAACTTCTTCTTATGGTATCTAACCTGAGAGAGTGAGAAACCTGACTTGTTTCTGAGGAGAATCTGGATTAACCTTAACACACTGCGCAGCTTGAAACACATCTAGCAACCTCATCTGTCAAAATTGACAATTCAGCTCAACTCATAAGAACACATTCAGTTCTCAATCACTCAAACGGAAAGCACTCATGAAAAGTTTAGAAATTAACCACTACTTCACTTAACTACTCAAAAAAATATGATTTTGGAACTATAAACTAAATGCCAAACAATTGTTATTATCACATTAGGATAATATAGAACACTAAAATTAACATAATTTACCTTACAACAATAAAGTAGAAACGGAAAAGAGAAAATATTAAACCTTATCAGCAGCAGAGGAAGCGCCAACGAAATTGGGAATGCGGTGATGAACAGGTCTTGGATTCTGAGCAAAGTTGTGAGCTTCCATGGAATCCCAAATCCTCTTTCGGATGATCCATTTCCAAGCCTTGGGATCGTTGCTGTCAGAGATGGAAGCTTGGCCTTGTTGAGCCATGGCGGAGCGAGCTTCAGCGTCGAGGGCCAACCTCTCCGCCTCGAAAGCAGCTTCGTCCAAAGCGGCGCCGTTTCTGTTGGTGGCTTCCAGCTTCAACCACCGGCGACTGCGACGATTAAACCCTAAAATTGAGTTGCGGAGAGAGAGAGCGTTGGTGTTGGTGTTGTTGAGAATGAAGAAGGGATGCGATAAACGGAGTGCATGTAAATCCATGTTCGTAAGCTTCTTCACCTTACAGAGCTACACGTTACAACTTTCTATTCTTAGATTTTCATTTTTATCTTCTTTTTCTTTTTTGGTTTATTATATACTTTATTTAGGTTTAATTACTCTGTTGATCTCTATAGTTTCATGAAATTTTCCATTAGATTCCTATATTTTTTTTAATTAGGTCCCTGTACTAATTTTTTTTCAATTAAGTCCCTCTTAGTAGTAATTGACTAATTAGCTTAATTTTATAGAGACCCAACTAAAAAAAATTAGTATAGGAACCTAAATAAAAGAAAAAAAAAGTGTAAATTAAAAAACAAAATTTGTGCAGAGACTAAAAAAGTATAAAGACCTAATTAAAAATTTTGCGAAATTATAAGAACCAACAGAATAATTAAACCATTTATTTAGTTCATTATTGAATTGTGTTAGGCGAATATGTTTTAATTCTTTTTTTTCAGTGGTTTAAAGTTTGAATTCTGAGTATATAAAAAAAAAAAAGAAAAACTTATGTCACTATATTTTCTCAATGTGTACTCATTAATCAACATTGTAACCAAATTGAATTGGTTAAATGATTAGCATATTCGGCTGTTTAAGTAGAGATTCAAATCCTACTTGTGTATACAACTATACATCATCAACATTAGTCCTTGGTTTGTTAGGCTCTATGATCCATGGACATTGACACGGACACGGGACACGACACGATACGGGACACACCGATATGCAAATTTTAATCTTACATGACACGGGGACACACATATATATAAAATATAAAGTATTTTTTAGATAAATCGTAATGATATTTTGATATTTTATTGATATTAAAATATAAATAAAATTTTTTAATTATTTTTAATGTCTTATTTTAATAAATAATAATATATACTATATCTAAATTTATTTTAAGAATATATGTTAAGAATAAGACTGGACATGCTGACACGTGATGGTATTTAGGTGTGTCCAGGCGTGTCCGGAGATGAATTTTTTCTTTTTTATTAAGACACGGTTGGACACAGCAGACACCCGTATCGGACGAGTGTCGGTGAGTGTCGTGTCCAAAATGTGTCTGATACGCGAATACGGCAATTCAGCGAAATGTCTGTGCTTCATAGGTTAGGCTACAAATACTTTGAGAAATTAAAAAAAAATCATTAATCAATCTTGTATCCAACATAATATTTTTCTTAATTATTTCATGACATAATGCATATGTTTTGTTTTAAATTTGGTAAGGTAGTGGTGAGAAGTTTAAGTGTTTAATATCAAACATTGTAATAAGCTCGTTTTCATATAATCCTATGTTGAAATGATAATACATCCATTTTTATTGTATTTCATCATATTTGGAGTTCTTATGACCCAATTCACTTTCTTTTTCTTCTAGTTTTAACAATTATTCACATAATTTAAGATAAAAATGATGGTTGAATAATACCCATTTTGGAAGATGACAAACCAACATCAAAAGTCAAAACTATTGAATTGCATGAAAAAAGGAGCAAAGATAACAGGGTCCAAGCAAAGATTCATTCCTAAATGCTGCTATGTTCTTCATTCTTTAAATGGAGGTTGAGACCTGAGGGTGAAGGAAGATCAGAATATCACACAGAACATAAGATAATATTTGAACATGATCTCAATCCATGTGCATCTAAGGAAGAAAGATGTGGAGGGAAAAGGTAGGAGGAGAAGGAGGAAGAGAGGAAAAGGTTTCTTTCTTTTTCAGTTGTTGGAGAAGGAAAATTGACATGGATTGAGAATACAAAAGGAAGAGGCCTACTTAACATAAATTAAGAACATGTACAACAATAATTTCATAAACATAAGGTAGTAGATTTGCCCCTCTCTATGTAATCACAAATCTATCCCCACTCCCATTATGTCAGAACCTAAAGATCTAGTATTAGAGGAAATGAAGATGAGAAGAGAAATGATTAAAAGTGAAATGAGAAGTGAGAACAGGTTTTATCTGTATATTAATAAGCAATTCGACCATTACAAGACAATGAAAGTGGCATCATCTGCATAAATATTATCCTTCCCAAGTTCAGAATCCTTGTCCCAAATAAGCTTAAGAACCGTAAGACGGTAGCGCTCGAGTCGGTAGCAATAGTCTCGATCAAATGTTCTGCAACTGAGAAAAGGAGATTCGAATCACCGAGCCAGAAAGTGGGCTTGCGTGCTTGCAGACAAGGGCCTCGGTAGCCTGCTCCTCAGTTTCAAACTGAACAAGAGCCTGCTTTTTTCCATTCATCTCAAAGACCTTGCTGTTGACAATGGTTCCGTGCTCCTCCACAAGGCTTACAATGTCCTCTTCAGTGATGTCTTGTGGGAGGGTTGACAAATGGATCATCTTGGTTGGCGAGCAGCAATACCGGTAGTTTTTAGCAGCATTGCGATTGAACCGGTTGAGATTTGAATTCACATACTCGTGTGTTTCGGCACCTTGGGTTATATTCGGATGCTTCGAGAAGTTGACCTCCAATCGCTTCCCGAACAACATAGCTCCCTACATTGGAGAGATAATATTAACCATAAAAATCACAAGAACCTCTAGTAAAGATATAAGCACCTAAGTAACAAACCTTAAGAAAATGTACTGCCAATTCGGCTTGGAAACCATCCCCCATTTGGATAAGCGCATGATCTGGTTTGTTCCTAAGAAGTTTGATTCTGACAATGTTCCCATAAATGGAGAACAAGTTGAACAGTTTATCTTCATCTATTCTCTGAAATAAACAGAGTTTGAGCCAACTTTAAAGAAAAAAGGGGGAAAAGAGGAGAGAGAACTTTATAGCAGAACGCAGAAATTCCAGGACAACATGCTTACATCAGGATTGAGATTTGCAACAAGAATTGTACACCTGTCGTTTGTTCCGGTTATCCCAGGAGGCAAGCCTCCCCCAAAGGCAGCTGCAATTGCTGCAGCATTGGCCATCTATAAAATTCAAAACAAATTGGTAAAAACTCAAATTAATAATAGTTTCAAGATCAGAAAACTCAATCTCCAAAATCAGTTACGAATAATCCAGCAAGCCTGGTGTTTAGTACATTCACCAATGTTTCTTCAAATGCAAAAATAAATAAAAAAAGGAGACATAAACCATTAGGCATTTCAAATACTACTTTGCATGAAATGCCAAAAGGATAATGACTTCCTCATATATTCAATAGTGCATCAAAATTAGCAAATAGTGACTTCGACTTGGCTTGAAAGGTACCCCACCTGTGAATATCCTCCAGCTGTGAAAAAAGAGAAAAAAAAAAAAAAGAAAAATTTTAGCGCATAATATTTAATAAAAACTAGCACATAATACAAACACGACAAACCAACCAAAGCAACTTAAAAGGTTTAGCACCTCCTCTACCTCCAGAACCTTGAACACCATACATGCTTCCTGCATCACCATAGCCAGGCTATTTCGTAGAAGATGAAGGAAGAAAAATATCTTAGAATGGGCTCTCCAAAAGATCAACAAGAAATTTTGGTTGATAAATAGATAAAGAAAAGAGTCACGCGGAGCATACTTGTGAAGATCGGCCTTTCTGCTCCGTTGGAAGATTTGGGTTTGTGAAGTCCCTGCGGAACATTATTAAAAAACACAGAAACAATGAATACGAAATGTAAATAAAAGATATTGAAGTAGGAAAAATTAAATGTTAAAAAAGAAAGAACCAACAAAATCACCTTGATCGATCATTGTTGTAGTTCACTTGTAATTCATCAAGGCTGCAATTAACAATGAATTTAACATCCAAAAGTAGTAAGTTTTAGAACCAGAAACCAATTAATGATGAAATTGCTTGAGATAAATTTAACCTACTTCGAGAACTGAATGTCCAGTTGACAGCAACCATCATATATGTTGCGTCCCTAGAATTTTTCAGAAATATAACCATAATATTAGCAAGCCAATATCAGAATTAACAAGCCAATTAGTGCCTAGCTCCTAGTAAATTGTAAACAACCTGAAGTGTACTTCTAGCGGTAACAGCACTTTGACGTGATTGATACTGGATGAGAGCCTGAAAGCCTACACAGTTTTGCAAATACATGATGAAATTTACAGTAGAATACACAAAAAAGCTAAAAATAAAATAAATTTGCAGAAGCATAAAAAATTTGCTAATATTAATGAACAATCTTCCATCATTTTCCAATGACCTACAAAAAAGAACAACCAAAGTATTTATCTATTCCAAAATACCATTCCCTCATCCACCGAGTTAAAGCCCAAGGCAAAAGAAAAGAGTGGAAAAGCGAATAGGTAAAAGAAAGAAAGAGAGCGAGAATCCAAGAGAATCTAACCAGCTGACTTCTGAAACGTTACAATCTTTTCAACATATCCATGGGGGGAAAACACTTGATGTAGCACATCCACAGTTATAGGATACAGCATGTGGTGAATTGTAACTAAGAGAATTCGATTTGGCTGTGCATCCAGCAGTTCCCAACAGCAGAGAGCATAGAGAAAGAAAGAGAGATAGAGAGAAAGGAGAATAAATAGAGAAGTACATTGAATACGGAAGAAGCCAACCAAAAAAAAAAAGAACGAGAAACTACAGAAGATACTAACTTAACACAACCCACTTCAATGGAACTATATAAATAGTATAGAGGAAAGTCTCGCATTAAAAACTAAGAAATGTGACTGCCAAAATAAAAAAGAAGCTTACTGATGTTTCATATTTTACATAATCAACAAGCCCGGGCATATTTTATCATGTTTAAGAAAATATTATAAAATGCCAACCTCATCTTCACGTCCTTGATTTTGATCCATTGTAGTTAGTTCTTGATGTGAGGAAAACTGGACATAAACATTTCTCCCCCTGGAATGAAACAAAAAGACAATTAGATTATTACGGCAATATTCTAGAACTCAATGCGAACAAGGAGCACCCTTCCGAATCTCTAAACATGATGTCCAAGGTCAAGCTATCAAAATAGCATTCAATGAAATACCATAAAGGATTTAAAAGAGATGTGACATAATATATTTATACCTAATGCTAGGCTGAACATTTGCATAAAATTGTAAAGCACTAATTGCGGACGGAACATCTTGCATTTGGAGAAGAGCCTACAAGGATGATAGATAGTGCAACATAACTAATTCAGCTGAAATTTCAAAAAGCAAGGGAAAAACACATGGTCTAATTTGAAGGCATAAAGAAACCTGATTTTTAGCACGCAACATAACAAGCTTTGTGATGACTCCAAAAGGCTGAAATAGCTGAAGTAAATCATTCTGCAATCAACATTGTAACAATACAATATACATAAATCATTTGAGAGAAATTCAAAACACAGCTTAGAATGAAGTGACTATAATTAGAATCCACAGTTCCACATTAGAGCTAAAGAAAAAACTGTCACTATAAATAACAGAAAATGGAATGTAGAACTGATCAACTGATTACAAGATGGTCTTAAGAAAAGTTACTTCCTTTCAGAAAAAAAGTGAATATCACAATATAGATATGATGATCATGTTACAAAACAATGGAATAATATACACCAAACAAAGTAGTAAGAGATAGAGAGAGAGAGAGAGAGAGAGAGAATATACTTCAGATATCTCATGCCCCACATTTCGAACGTGAATGACCTTGGAAGGTTCAGCCATTGCAAATTACCTATAAAAACAATGAAAAAGGGAATATTTTTTGTTAACATTCTTCCCAATTTAAGAATAGCAACAAACCCCAAAAAGTTCTTTAGTAAAATTTGGGCATGCATTGAATTAAAATGCTAACTCTCGAACTCAACAAAGGTACAAAATATTCACCCATTACAATTTCTTTGCAAAACTCAATTGACAATATTCCAGATTCGAATTCCAAATTGTGTAGATCGCTTTAAAAAAAAAAAAAAAAACCAAACTTTCTGTTGCTCAAGCGAATTAAACAGAAGACCAGATACCCAATTCAAGTCCTGAATCTAGGAAGCAAAAGGGCTTCTCCAATTTCCAACAAAGATCACAAAAAGTTCATCGAAATCGTAGCATGTCAGCTCAGAGTACAAATCGTTCAGAGAGAGAGAGAACTTGCCTGAAGAGAGTGACTGAGAGGAGAGAGAGAGAGAGAGAGCGACGCACTAAGCTGTGAATTTCATGCCCTATTGCTTACGAACATAGACGTTCAGCTACGCAACTGGCTCAACAATGAGTTTTTTTTTTTCTGGACAAAAAAATAAATTATTTCAGCTAAGAAAATATTTTAATATTTTTAAGTTATATTTTAATTGGAGTAAAACTGTAAAAATTAATATTTTTCAGAAAAATATATGTGTATATGATTTTTCTGTATATATAATCTTTTTAAGTTTTAAGTTATACATCTAAAACACAATATATTTTTATAGTTTTTACTTATTTTTTAATTAGAGTAAAACTGTAAAAGTCATTCCATATGCAATATTTTTCAGAAAAATATATGTGTATATGGTTTTTCTGTATATATAATCTTTTTTAAGTTATACATCCAAAACACAATATATTTTTATAGTTTTTACTTATTTATTATAGTTTAGTCTTTTAAGTTATACATTTAGTATAAAACACACAGCATTTTTATATGTAACTTATTTGATTTATCTTTTTTAGAAATTAGCAAAAGAGATAAACTCATATAAATAATTAAATACATATCATATCATCTACTTCTGTTATATATGTGATTTATTTTTTATACACTGATAATAGGAAAAAAAATTACATTGACATCTAATTATTTAATGACATATTAAAAATTATGAAATTAATATTAATTGATATATTAATTTATATCATATGGACCCGGCGTTCAGTCCATATAAGTAGTCTTTGGGCCATATTACCCCCCCCCCAAAAAAAAGGGCCCAATAACGTGACCGATATTATACAAAACCCTAAAAACCCAAACCCCCAACACCACCCCCCCCCCCCCCCAAAAAACCCCGCTCTCTACTCTCACTCTCAGTTTCGCTCTCTACACTCGCTCTCAGTCTCACTCGAAGAAACCTAGGGCCGGCGGCGAACCCATCTTCTTGCAGCACCTCCCCAGCCGGCGAACCCCTTCCTCCCACCACCTCGTAGCGCCGTCGAAGCCTTCCTCCCAGCGCCACCGGACCTTTCTTCCCAGCCCCTCCTCCCGGACAGCACCACCCAGCCCCAGCCAGCACCACCGCGAGGGTCGTAGACACTACACCACCCAGCAGGCCAGCACCATCCAGCGGCACCCCAGCAGTACCAACAGGACCGATCTGGCCACCCGTAGCACCGTTTGTGGCCACCCATAGCAGTACTGCTGCGTTTCTGGCCTGGCCACCCACAACACAGCAGCCACCGGTTGGCCCCCTTCCAGTGCTCTTCCTCCTTCCCATCCACTTGAATTCAGGTTTGATTTTCTCTCCTTCTATGTATCTGAAGCTAATTAGACATATTGGGTTTATAATTATGAAATAGTTAGGGTTTGATTTTGTTAATTATAATTTCTGTGATTCTGAGTTGCTGGATTTGTTTAGGGTTTTGTTAGTTTCTTGTTAATAACTCTGATTCTATGCTTCCGAGATGCTGGGTTCAAACTTGCTTGTTTTGCTTAGTTCAAATTCTCTGATTCTCTGACTATGAATTGGTTTTTGGTTTTCTGCACTTATTTTGTTTGTTTTGAAATTTTGTTAATAATACTGATGAGTTACTGTGCTTGTTTACTGATTTTGTTAATTTGGGTTGTTTGTTTTGAGTTGATTTTGTGATTTAATTTATTAATAACTCTGATTCTGTTATTTTGGTTGTTTTCAGTTGATTTTGTGATTTATTTGTATTCAATTTCTGCTCAATCTATTTGTTCATTGTTGCTGTTGTTCATTGTTGTCCATTATTTATTCATTGTTGCTGATTGTTGTTCATTGTTCATTGTTGCTGAATGCTAGTAATTTTATTTTGTTGTGTTTCTTCTTCTGTTTTTTTAATTATTTGTTCATTGTTGTTCATTGTTCATTGTTGTTGATTCCTAGTATCTGTTGTTCATTATCTGGTGTTGGTCTTTGGCAGGATATAAGAAGAGAACTTGGAATCAATATAATTGATGAACAGAAGGTGCAATTGTCTAAGGTAATTGGTCTTTCTACACATGTCTCAGTTGCGGCTTTTAGTTTTAAGAGAACTAGGTGGGCACAATGTATTTATGTATTGCCTGCATTTTTTTGTGAGTCTTGTGTTATTTTGTGTCATTTAATAGAGTTAGTTCATTTGTTTTACTACATTTAGGAATTCCTTGACATGTTTGTGAAATTGTGATTCTGAGTTTCATTTATTTTGATTTCTTTTGTCGTTCAATTTCATTGAATCAAGATTTTTGTTAGTTATTGCATATTTGTGTTATATGATTTTAATGTTATAATTTTGTGAAATAGTATGGCAGGCTTTTCTTTGAGTTGATTGAAAAAAACGAAACAAACCGAACCAAACCAAAGTTTGGTTTGGTTCGGATGGTCTTAATAACCAAACCGAACCGTAGTTTAATTAAACTATTGGATTGGATGACTTTTCTCTAAAAAACCGAACCGAACCAAACATCACCCCTAATACCCCTAATTCAAAGTGTGCCCAAGTTTCTCAACACCCTAAACCCATTAACCCACACAATCCCTTCGAGCCTAATGCCTTCCTCTCCTTCCAACCCTAATTTCCTCAACGAGGTGAAGGCTGAAGCCAAAAAGAACGCCTCCACTCCACCGTCCTTACCACTATCAGCACCGGCAGTGGCCACCAGCCGTTGCCACCATCGCCACTCAAAGCTTCTGTCACGTCGTCGTCGTCGGGTGGTCCGTTTGAAGCTTCTGTCGCCGTTGTTATCATTGGGTGGTCCGTTTGAAGGTCGGGTCGTAGCTTCTGTAGTTGGTCGCCTCTGTCTTGCCGAGCATCTCTGTGCCACTCTAGGCCGTCTTTGATCTCTCTTCCTCAGTGAGTTTCTTAGTGTTTTAATTTTTTTTAATCTGTTAATGATATGAATTGCTGGAGTTGCGGCAGAGTTCTTCACTTTTTCAATTAATGTATATTCTGTTAATTATATGAATTACTGGCTTGCTGGAGTTGTTGCAGAGTTCTTCAGTTTTCAATTAATATTTTCAATTAATATTTTTTATTCTGTTAATTCTGCTGCAGAATTGCTGTAATGTTGAATGCTGAATAGAATTTTGTTTGTTCAATTTTAGTTGAAAACTTGTATGTTCAATATTAGTTGAAAGCAAGTTTTTCACCAAATGCTGAATAGAATTTTGATATAATTTCCAAAAATAGTAATAGACTTGTTTGTTCAATGTTATTTTTTTATGGTGGAAAATTGTGTTTGTCATTTATGAATGTTTTGATTTTTTTTGGTTATAAACTTTGATGTTTGAAAGTTCACGAGCTCTTAATGATAAATTATGGATCATTTGTTGGGTAAAATTGTCAAATTTTAAATTTTATGAGTTTAGAAATTATGTATTTTTCTTTATAATTTTATTGTATATTTAATTAAACCGGTTTAATTATGGTTTGACTTCAGTTGAACCATTGAACCATTCACTTGACTGGTTTAATGACCGGTCTAGTTCTCACAACCTTGATTCTGAGTTAATTTTATGGATATTGGATTCAAACTGGGATTGATGATTCAAATTGTTTGTTGTTGATGCAACCAGCGTCGATCACCCCACTTACGTTCCTTTGTCTCCGGTTTGTCTACTTCACGGCTCCTCCCCTCCTCGTGTCGCTGCTTGCTTCTTCAATGTCGTCGATGGTAAGCTCTTCTCTTCCCTGACCCCTTGTATTATCACCGTAGGTTATTTCCTATATCGTCGTCGTTGGTTCTTCCGTTAATCCTTAAATTAATTTTGGGTTCATCTTTGTTTCCAATTAATTTTCAAGATTCCGAGCTGAATTTGTGTTCTAAGTTTTGAATTGATTATTTATTTAATTTGTTGAATGCTGATGTGATTCTAAATTCAAATTAATCTGGATTTTGAGTTTGAAATTGGATTCAATTTAAATTTTTTTTGCTGATGTTTTTTTTAGTTTATTTTGGATTCATAGGTTAGAATCAGTTGTTGATTAATTAATTAGAATTCAAACTAAATATAATTATATGTTATGACTCTTTTATATTCAACAAAGTTTAGAAATTTATATACTTTTACTCAAGAATATATGATTTTTGGTTTAAGGATCTCCATTATTCAGTTTATGTGAAACGGAAGTAATGTTTTTATTTTGATTAATTGATTATTAAAAGTTTTTGTTGAATATTTTTGTATGATTGAGTCTTCTCATTTTGTTTGTGTAACTATAATTGATGGAGAAATTTCACGTTTAGTTTTGGACGAACTAACCAAAGTGAGAGAATTTCAATTACATGAATAATCTTGGACAGATTAAAAGGGTCACAATACAAATTTTGGACGGTTTTATTAGATTTTCAACTTTTGAAACAAAGGTGTTAGTTTACCATGCATTAAAGTCTATCATTCTTTATCACAATTTTTTTTATTGTTTTTTAATTGCATGTAAACGAGTAAATTAAATATTGAAAACGACTTGCAAATTAAAATGTTTTGAATTTAACTAAAAGGAAATAATAACAAATTTAGGAATGTAATTTGACTAAACTTAAATGAGCTGGAAAAATAAACTATATTAAAGTAAAGTATGAAATTTAAAATGAGAAAAAAATAAACAGAGGAAAAGAAATGTTTTATCCATATATTTTAACTAAAATATTTTTCTCTTGAGGTTTATGTAAAGTGCCACCTCATATACAATACGAATCCGTAGAAAAGATTCTCGAGCATATTGTATATAGTTTCGGAAAGATTCGTGGCACTAATCTGTTATAATAAAAAATTACGTAATTAAAATAAAATTCAATTTAAAAAAAAAAGAAAACATAAAAAATAGCCAAATCTGACTGACTGAAAAACCTAATCAAGGCCATATTATCCTTTGTATAATTTTGAAACTGAAAAAACACTAATCAATTTGGTTGTTCAACTATTACATGCTTTATAAAAGAGTAAAAACGTTATGATAAACAGATTACGAAAACTTATGTTGCATGTTTTAAAAAACTGATAAACAATTTAAAATAGGAAAGTTTGGATTCAACTAACTAGCAAGGGTCATGTATATCCTGTTTGACCTAGGATCAATAACCAACCGTGGAGTTTTTTCTTTGTACCTTTTACACACGTGAGTGAAATAGGTGATCTAATGTTTCCATCCAAATACCTATTGGCGTTACTTGTTACTAAATTGTAACAAGTAATATTACCATGAGTCTCGTTTGAATTGTAGATTTACCAATCTTATTATAAATTTTCAGGTGGTCTTTTTGAGTCGTACAGTTTAAACCTAAGGTTTTAAATTGTCGTTGGAAAGATTGGACGAAGGTTTTAAATTGTCGTTGGAAAGACAAATTCTGCATATTTTTTTTACAAGAATTATGACAAAAAAATTCGCACTTTATATGAGAGTGAGATAAGAGATTACATAGGACTCAAGGGTTTTCTGGGAATTTATAGTAGGATTAGTAAATCTTTATCAAGTAAACTGGATTTATGGTTATATTAATGGTTACAATTTAGTAACAAGTAATGACAATGGGTTTTTAGGCGAAAACATTGGATCATCTATTTCAGCCATATAAGTAGGATATACTTGATCCCCTTGTTTTTGAAGCACTACAAGTAAGTTTTTGTTTGATCTATTTTATCATAACATTTTACTCTTTTATAGTGCATATAATAATATTTTTACTCTTTAATAATTTTAAGAATTTAATAATACACTATCCGTATATTTTGACTTTAATGGATATGTGTAATTTTCTTATTACTGTACATCTAGATTTTGAAAAACTAGATTATAACTATTTGAGAAAGGCGTTCATATCCTGTAGACATAGGACCGATATCAAAAGAGTTGTTGATGGCGTACTATAGTCAAACAAGCAAACTCTGATTAGTGTTTTTCATTTTCAAAGTCATACCAAGGATAATATAGCCTTGATTAAGTTTGTCGGAAATGTTTGGTTCCATGGAGTAAAAAACAGTCAGGTTAGATTTGGTTATTTTTTTATATATTTTTTTTAAATTAAGTTTTATTTTAATTATATAATTTTTAATTATAACAGATTAGTGCCATAAACTTTTTCGAATCTATATACAATATATTTGAGAATCTTTTCTACAGATTTGTATTGTATATAAGGTGTCACTTCGTACCAACCTCGAGAGAAAAATATTTTAGTTAAATTACATGAATAAAACATTTTTTTCTTTTTATTTTTTTTTCTTTTTAAATTCTACACCTTACTTTAATATAGTTTATTTTTCCAGCAAGTTTGTCAAATTACATTCTGAATTTGTTATCATTTCCTTTTACTTACATTCAAATCATTTTAATTTGCAAGTTTTCAATCTTTAATTTACTCCTTTACTTCAGTTGGTTCGTCTAAAACTAAATGTGAAGTTTCTCCGTCAATCATGTTTACTCTAAAACAAAATAAGAAGACTCAATCATACAAAAATATTCAACAATAATTTTTAATAATCAATTAATCAAAATAAAAACGTTACTTCCGTTTAATATAAACTGAATAATGGAGATCCTTAAAGCAAGAATTATATAATCGTGAGCCAAAGCATATAAATTTCTAAACCTCTTTAATATAAAAGAGCTAAAGCATATAATTAAATTTAGTTTGAATTCTAATCAATTAATCAACAACTAATTTTAAACTATGAATCCAAAATATACTAAAAACACATAAGCATTTAACAAACTTTAATGGATATGCGTAATTTTTACTCTTTAATAACCTTTTTTTTTTAAATTCTGCATTTTATTTTAATGCAGTTTATTTTTCCAGCAATCTAGTTACATTCCTGAATTTGTTATCATTTCTTTTTTGTTAAATTCAAAGCAGTTATGTTTCTATGAAGTTTATTTACATTCAAAGCATTTTAATTTGCAAGTCGTTTTCAATCTTTAATTTACTCGTTTATATGTATATAAAAAACAATAAAAATTTCTTCTTAGTTATAAAGAAGGGTAGACTTTGATGCATGGTCAACTGTTAATCACATAAAGGAATATGTTTTGCTCCTAGATAATAGATTTCGAACCAACCTAAAAACTTCTTGCAAAATTTTTTTAATTTTAATTTGCAGAAGATCTGTTAAACAGCTGTATGTTAATTAGAATTGTATTTATACACAAAAAAAATTTAAAAATAAGGTACTTGGGTTGTTATCAATAATAAATCAACCACTATATATAGCGATACCTGGACTACAGTATTAACACTTGTAATTTTCCATTGTTGTTTCATTGATGACCACAATCACGAGGGTCTACTTTGTCTCAAGATTCTCGTTCAAGCCACATTTATGTTGTGGTTGACGATGTCGCAGTTCTTGCATATGTGAACTATGTTTCTGCTGATATTTGGTGCAAAGACGAGAAGCTTGCACTCCTCGACTTCAAGTCAGGTATTAAACAATCATATATAGATTATTGCAGTTAGGATGATCTAGCTCGTTAGTAGACTATTTTTTTAATTATTGGAGTTGAATTCAAACATGTTCTATGAACTTTGGCTTTTGCAAGTGATTGATAGTTAATACTTGTTTACTTAAATCAAGTTGTTTCTCGTGAATAACTTTTTTTTTTTCAAAAAAAAAAAAACACACACACACACACACACACACACTAGCCCTTTGAGAGCTTTATAATTGAATTAGGTTGTCCAAAATCGATTCCAATTAGTTAGATTCAATTGAATTATCGATATTTACGGTTTTATGACTTTTATCTCAAAGTTAAATATATGATGCGTTCGTTGTGGTTAGTCTTGTTGCAATTTATAGTGTTGGATGAACCAAGCCAGACTCTTATAAAATTTGTAAGTTTCACTCTCCAGAATGCCAGATAATCAGGTTTCTGTTGTTTTCAATTTTTATTACTGCCAATGGTCAACTTAGATTCCAGTTGCGAATGTGATGATTCTAGTTGTGTGTTAACATTGGTTTCAATCACTCTCTAAATGTTACAAATCAGATTGAGAAGATTGTCCTTTTCCTTTTGTAGCAACAAGGGATTTTGGCAAGCAGGATATCGAAGCTTGGAGAGCAACATGATGATATTCTGCCGGAACCTGAAATTCACAAAATGTCTGAACTGCGAGAAGCTTATAGAGAAGTGGGACAAGACCTATTAAAGCTTCTTTTCTTTGTTGAGATGAATGCTATTGGTTTGCGCGAGATATTGAAGAAGTTTGACAAATGTTTTGGCTATAGATTCATTGATTACTATGCTAAAACTCATGTGAATCATCCTTACTCTCGGCTGCAACAAGTGTTCAAGCATGTGGTAATATGTTTTATTCAAAACGAGTCTTCACTTGGACTGTCACATAAATAAATACAGAACTTTGTGAATGGCCATTGACTGATGGATTTGAAATTTGTAGGGAATAGGAGCTGTTGTGGGATTATCTCGCAATCTTCATGAACTTCAGAACCGTCAAGGGATCTATTTATCAATTTATGATCAACCTGCCCTTCCTCTGCAGGTTCCACATCTAATTTGCTTCAAACACTTACTTTGTTTTATCGTAGCTGGCTTTGGAGCATCATAAGATTGGTGTTGATTATCATATTTCCTCGGTCTTTTCATGCAGGATCCTGTCATTGATTCAATAAAAGCAGTGGTTGACAGGTTAACTAACTCAACAAACTTCCTTAAATTTTTGGGGCAACATGCTCTGATTATGCAAGAAGAGCTGCCAACCCCCACGGAGGAACATGTTGATGAAAGATACCATTTCATGTCTCTTATCCTGAACTTGGCAAACACATTTTTGTATATGGTCAATACATATATTATTGTCCCTACAGCAGATGACTACTCTATGAGCCTTGGGGATGCACCAACAGTTTGTGGTATCGTAATTGGGGCGATGGCTGTTGCTCAGGTGTTCTCTTTGGTATATTTTAGTGCCTGGTCAAATAGATCTTACTTCAGGCCTCTTGTCTTCAGTAGCATAACTCTCTTTCTTGGAAATACCTGTGTGCATTGGCATATGATGCTTGTTTGTTATGGATTCTCTTGATTGGTCATGTGTTCTGTGGGCAAGTAGTCTTCTATTCCCGAATTTTCGCATGCCAAGATTTTGATGGTACTTGCAAATAATGTTGTGTGTTTGAGTTGATTAGTACATATTCTGTTTACCATCTTATTAGGAATATTATGAGGTATCTTTTCTTGTTGATAAACACTTGGATATTATTACAGATTGGGTTCTGCCAGAGCTGTTAATAAGCGTTATATCAGTGACTGTGTCCCTCTCAAAATCCGGATGCAAGCATCAGCTGCTTGTGGTCCTGCATTAGCTGGCATATTGCAGACCGATTTTAAGATTTACAAGCTTACATTTAATCAAAATACGTTGCCCGGTTGGGTTATGGGTGTTGCTTGGCTGATATATCTTGTATCATTGTGGATCACTTTCAAGGAACCTTCTCATGAACCCGTAGAGAATGAGAATCACGCGAATAATCATCAACCAAATAATGGTACTAACTGAACTTATACTGCACCAATTTGTTGCTGCTTGTTCAGAATGAATGAAAGTAGTCTTGCACAATTTTCTTTGCAAATATGGATTTTTTTTTTCTCTTGTTTTGTTGAGCCTCAACATGTGAATATAACATGACACGTTTTTCTCATGTAGAAGTGAACGATGCACTTGAACAAGGCCTAAAACAGCCATTGCTGATTACTTCAGATGATAAGGGAGATGAAGAAGCCGATCAAGATTATGATGATAGTGAAGAAGCTTCAGAAGAATCTCGTCTACCAGCGACTTCGATTCGGTCTGCATACAGACTCAAGCCATCTGCAAAGATTTGTGTACAACTCACTGTCTCCCACAGAGTATGGGTTTTCTATCAAGTGCTGAGAATTTCGTTACATGTAGATGTTTGAGATCACTGTTAATGTTAAGATGGAAAAAACTAATTCATTCACCTGAGTGCTCTGAACTGAATATGATGTCATTGCTTATTTCATTTAATTTGCACTTTCTCCTGTTTTTTGTAGTAAATTCCAATGGCAAATGATCATTTAGATAAAATATTGGAAAATTAGACATTTAACCTACCGAATTTGTTTAACATTTTCAGGTTCAGTTATTGATATATTTTATACTCAAATATGTAATGGAGATTTTAGTATCGGAATCTAGTGTCATCACAACATACTACTTTAACTGGTCAACAAGCAGAGTTGCACTTTTTCTCGCTTGCCTCGGATTGACTGTTCTTCCTGTAAACGTTGTTGTTGGAAGCTATATAAGCAACATGTTTGAGGACAGGTATTGATAATTTATGCTCTAGTTGGATTAAGAAAGATGCATGTAAGTTGATAGTAACACATTTCTTCTTCATGCTGAACAAGTGAAGGAAATTGAAACCATCTTATATATTAGATTGAGATCCTCACTTACTCCATCTTTTGCGAGATCATTCAGAACCATGATATTGTTCAAATATTCTCCTCTTGTATCTAAGTGATGGGATGCTTGTGTACTAGGCTATCCTTTATGATGCACATGGAGTATGTCAAATAATTCATGTGTTTAGACATAATTTGCATCAAGATACATTTACATTTCGGATGCACCAATTTTCTCAATCCAACAATTATTATTGGATGAAGTGAGTAATAGTTATCTTAATGTATTGGTTTAATTTAGTATTAAAACATGCTTGATGCTTGATTTAAGCTGATGTAAATTTGTTTAGTTTTTGTTTTTCCTGACAATTACATAATGCTCTTCAGCATGACCTCACCTGTTATCTGTCATTCTTTGTCTCCATTCCATAATTTTGATCAGTTAAGTGATTGTGGCTTCATAAGGTAGAAGTAGTAGCTAGTCTTTCGTTGTGTAGGGTGGCAAAATGTGAATTATTGGCCGAATAGATTCCTTAATTGTCATTAATTTTTCTGTGATAATTAACTTGGTTTAATTTTCTTAGATGTTCTAAACTAAACATGTTGCGCAATGGTGTGCCTTTTTTTATCAAATTTAGTTCATTAGACAGAACTAACATCTTTATTGCATTCGACTAATTTTCACTGAACTAAGAAAGTTCATTTATGTATGTATATATATTTATACATCCACTAAGCTTAAATGTCCTCATATAAAGTTATGGCATCATAGGTGTTTACGATGAGACATTATACTTTACCTTCTAAAGTGAAATCTAAAATTTAGAAGATTGGTTGAAACAACTTTGGCGTAGAATTTAGGGGCACATGATTCGGTATTCCAAAGTCATGGAGTTTTAGTATTCTCTAACTAAAAAAAAGGTTCATAGATGAAGGTTTAGTACTTTGTAATTAAAGAGAGAGAGAAGTACCCCGCAATTAAGAAGAGAGAAAAAAGCATTAAAATTCTGTTTGGGTTAAAAAAATTTATTTTATTATTTTAATTTTAATTTACTTTATATTTTAATTGATATTAAATTATTAGAAAATTATAAAAAAAAAAGAAAAAGATAAAAATATTTTTCTAGGATTAATTTAAAAGACTAAAACATCTTCTAGCATTAAGTTTATTTAATTTGAATTAAAAATTTAAATTAATTATGAAAAAGTAAATCAAGTTTGTAGTTAATTTTTAAAGGACAAAAATTCCCTTTTAAATAAAATCTATTTTGTGTAAGCATATATTTATAAAACAACATTAAAAATTTTTTATATAAATAAAATAGCATAAATCTCTATACCAAAACAAAATACTTAATTAAGTCTAACTAAGTTGTTATAATTGTTTTTTATATTATACGCTTTGTTTTCCGTTTTTTTTTTCTCTTTCTTCGTGTCCTCCTCCTCTTCTTCATTCTTTTTCTCCTTTCTTTTTTCTCCAAGGAAAGAGCCCAAGCTAGCTGGTGGGACGAATCCAAGCAACCCAACAACAGCATTCCAACAAGAATGACTAACTTCAACCTGTTCATGTATGCTTTATTTTATCAGATTTTGAATACTAATGTGTTTATTCCACTATTAAATAAAGTTAGACATGTTAGTAGGATTTCAATGTTCATATATCATTATGTACCTTTTTAGGTTATAATCTTTTTCATTCACAAAATTGAGAAAATATCAAGTTTTAGTCAAAGAGAATAGGTGAATCAATAAGAGCATATGAGTCAATAAAAAAAAAACACAATAAAATATTCATGATACCAGATATTTGTGTTACGGGTCTATCTATGATGATTTTACTTGCTATTGTTCTAAACTTCTAATTCATTTATTATTTCACTTATGAAAGCATTAGTTGTATGTTATTCACTTATATATTTTGGATCTAAACATTCTCATTTAATTTATCCAATTTTGCATATAGAGCAAGATGTTGACAAGTTTATTCGTGATCGTGATCCTAATCAGCAGTAGCTTAAATTTCAGCAGCTCCCAACATTCTATATATATTGTTGATAGCTCAATATTGTTGTTCATTACAGTCAGTGGTTTTAATGGATAATAGCTTACCTAATAGGCTTTAGCCAGGACTAATTAACCTTGAAAATGAGGTTGACTATTCATTTACAAGGCAATTTTTCAGTTCCTCGAACAATTGATTGAAATTTTAAGACTTTTAATTTCTGTTAAAAAATATAAATAATAATAAATAGGGGTGTTGAAAACTAAAAAAAATTGTCTATCGAAATCAAAATATTAAATTATTACACGTGTATCCAATTATATAACGTTACATTAGTAAAAATAACTACCTTTTACATTACATGCGCGAATGATCATCTAAAAGAACGGATGTGATTGCATGATTGTGTAAAATGTAAAAAATAAATTATTTCAGTTTAGAAAATTAATCTAATTGGAGTAAAAGTCATTCCAAATGCAATATTTTTCAGAAAATATATGTGCATATAGTTTTTCTGTATATATAATCTTTTGAGGTTTTAAGTTATACATCTAAAACACAATATATTTCTATAAGTTTTACTTATTTATTATAGTTAGTCTTTTAAGTTTTACATTTAATATAAAACACAACATTTTTATATATAACTTATTTATTTATCTTTTTCAATTTGCAAAAGAAAAAAAAACCTCAAATAAATATCATATCATCTACTTTTGTTATATATGTGATTTAATTTTTATACACTGATAATAGAAAAAAAAAGTTACATTGACATCTAATTATTTATTGTCGTATTAAAAATATTAAATTAATATGAATATTAATTGATATATTTTTTTTGGGCCATATACCCCCCTCCCCCCCAAAAAAGCAAAAGGGTCCAATAAAAAATCTTAACAGAACAAAAAAATGTTCGATCAAAATAAAGAAAGCAAAATAAATTAACTAAGATTAACAAGGAAGAGGAGTCCTTCAGAGAATTCAAAGTGGGCCCAAGTTTGCCACAGTTCATAGATCATAAGCTAAGATCACATTAGCTTTAAGGGCAGATTATATATCCTCCAATTCCAAAGGATATGTCGAAATCATGATGCATCAAGGTTTTAGGGGAGGGGTTCTAAATTTATTGTTTGGATTGTTTACAAAACAAATCTAGGACTAGTTGAATTAGGGGATTCTACTGTGATGAGTGGTTTGGAAGATGCAATGCAGTAGAATTTATACTGCATTGCTTAGAAATTTGTTAAATGAATAATTTATGTCAATTTTTCTTGGATTCATATAAACGGGGTCTCTGCATCCAATCTTCTATAACCGAAAGTCCGAAACCCTAGCCTACGTGCATGTTTGGACGTCATTATTTTGTTAAAAAAAAATCTTTTTTTAATAAAAAAAAATCTTTTTTTATTTTTTAACGTGTTTGGTAAATTTCTAGTAGTAAAAATAAAAGTACTAGTAAAATAAAAAAAAAAAAATCTTTTTTGAGAAGTTATAATTTACATTTTTTTTTAAAAAAATCTTTTTTTCTTAAAAAAAATATGTTTTTCATATAATAATAAACAAAAAAATATTTTTATATTGTTATACCCAAACATAATTGATTGATAAAAAGACCTTTTTACATGAAATACCTAAACATAAAATTACTTTTACTTTTTCATAAGATCTTTTAAAGGGCTTGTTTGGGTGAGCTTTTAAAAAAAGATCATAAAATTACTTTTACTTTTTCATAAGATCTTTTAAAGGACTTGTTTGGGTGAGCTTTTAAAAAAAGATCTTTTTTCGAGTTATCTTTTTTTAAAAGATCTTATAGAGAAGTAAAAGTAATTTTATGTTTGGATATCTCATGTAAAAAGGTCTTTTTATCAATCAATTATGTTTGGATATAACAATATAAAAGTACTTTTTTGTTTATTTATTACATGAAAAACATCTTTTTTTTAAGAAAAAAAAATCTTTTAAAAAAAGATGTAAATTACAGCTTCTCAAAAAATATCTTTTTTTGATTTTACTAGTACTTTTACTTTTATTACTAAAAATTTGCCAAACATATTAAAAAATAAAAAAAAAAATTTTATTAAAAAAAATTTTTTTTAACAAAATAATGACACCACATATACACAAAAAAAGATAACTCAAAAAAAAAATATTTTCTTAGAAGTGAGCCATACAACCTCTACGTCTGCCTTCTATATAACAAACAAATAAATCCTTTCTTCTCTCTGTTCATATTGTTGATGATGGAGTCGGCGGAAACAGGAGCATGCCTGTGGATGGTGACAGACCACAAAATCTTTGGCATCCGCATTGAGAAGTTAGAAAAATTGGGGAAGAATGAGGTTAGGGATTGGAAATCCCATCTTGAGCGGGCTCCCTTTGATTTCCATTTGGAGCTTCCAGAGGTCAACATGTCTCCCTTTATCTTCGCCTCGAAACTTTTCTTAACCACTGAGCCAAACGATTCTGGCACGAAGATCTACCAAATCTCCTATGTCGGCGGCGATACGTTGGAAATATCTGAGGCGGTAGCGACGGGCGCAGTCCCTCCGGTACCGACCGGCTTCCCGAATTACATTGCAAACATTAAAGGTGACGTTTACTTCGTGGGGCAGCTTGACGCACAGGGATTATGTGGTACGGGGTTATGGGTTTTACGTTCCAATTCCAGGGAATGGGTTTCCGTGTCCGCTCCTCCAACCGAATACGACTCTGATAATCTTGGTTGTCCTTTTGGTTTCGTTCTGAAAGACAAGCTGTTCCTGTGTCCCTTGCCCCCACGAGGAATTAGCTATGTTTACGACCCCCCAACTGACGAATGGACTAGACTGGAGTCCACATTTTCTTTTTCTGATCATCATTTTCTCCCATCCTTTGTGTTAGTGTCGCCCCCTGGGGATGTAGGCGATCGCAGCGTGGTGCTGACAGGGAGAATGAAGAGTCTTCCCGGCGGATCTCGTGTGAAATATGACATACACGCTTTGCTGGTGGATAATCAAGATTATCGTGTTCATCGCCGTCAACGCCTTGATGAGTTGTGTGAGGCGATCCAACCATCCTTCTTTAAAGCTTCGGACTCAGACCTCAGCTTGGTTGACCTTGGCAACAGCAAAGTATGCGTTATGATCGGTGGTCTCGCAGAACGCATTCCATCCCTTTGCATTTTAGTAGTTGAATTAGGGTTGGTACAAGAGGAGGAGGAGCAGCAAAGGTTCTTATCTGTGCGTGTACTCGTCAATCGAGTCTTCGATATGGTGCCTGAAGTGCCCTGCACCTCTTTTATTTTCTCGCTCAGCAAGGGAATGCCTCGCAAACATCCATGCTCCCAAGGTATATATAATGTTGCTTTTGTTAGAGATTTGGTGAATAAATTTTCTTTATTTTTTAAAAGACTTGTTATTCTTAAGACCTCACAACAAAATTATGTTACAGATTGCATCTCTCCAAGGAAAGTCCCCAGGCTAGCTGGTGGGACCAATCCAAGCAACCCAACAACATCATTTGAACAAGAATGACTAACTTCACCTTGTTCATGTATGCTTTATTTTATCAGATCTCTCAGTTAGACATTTCTATGTTTGGAGCTTTACCTGTAAATAGATATTAGGAAGAATGCAAATGCCTAAATGGTAATGGATAATTTTAATAATGGATTCCTTTCCCCTTTGTCCATAATTGGGATTCTCTCTACTTGCTTTTAATTAGAAAAATTCTTATTCTATCCTATCTCTCAAATCTTCCTCCTATCATAGTGGTTTTCATATTTTCATATGTTAGGATATACACAAGATCATTGTAGTTAACCTCAATTTTCTACAAAAGCTAAAAATATCAAAGCTTTCTATATTTCCTTTTTTTTATTGGGTGATTAGTTCTTTTCTTTATTAAGTATAAATCCTAATTTAAAAGAATTGTTGAATCACATATTTTTGTCATTATTGCCAAAGGAGTCAACATGTTTTTTTAGAAGATTTTAAGATTGTGGAGTAGCTTAGTGTTTATATGAAAGAAATGTTGAATTTGAATGAGACAGGAACCTACAAGAAGAGACTACATTTGGTATTAATTAAGATGCTAACACTCAAGCCTGAAGATACATAACATTATCTTCAACTCCTTCGCTTGCATTGTATATTGGGTGAGATTGAAATTGAGTTGAAAAAAAAGAAAAAGAATTGAGCTCCTTCATTATTTCTCATTATATTTCAAATAATGTTCTCTTCTGTTCAGCTTCTTTGCTTCTATGAGCAGTCACCACTATGTGAACACTTAGTGCACACTGAGCATAATAATGTCATATTATTGAAAGATAAGAAGCTAATATCAAACCCTTCTAATTGTTGCATAGTTCATGCAGTGAGGGAGGATTCACAGCAACAATTCTATGTTAATATGTTATGATTTGGTTCAAGTGAACTTTGTAGATAAAAAAAATTACTCTATTTGCAAATTAGCTACTTGAAATTTAGCTTATTACTCTTTAAAGCTTTTGTATCTATTGCAGAATATTAATATTTGTTAGTATCTAATAACTGAAAAAAAAGAGCTTATGTTTCTATGAATTTCCTTAGATTTTATATTTGATCGGTTGGTAGTGGTTTGAGTAAAGATGCTTGGTGGACTTTGACTCATGTCAAGTATTGATGTATAATATTGCGATGATGGAATAGCCCTTCCATCTTAGAATGTGTATAAACAAACTTTCACAAGGGTGCTTAACAGCTTAACTAATAACTAACACCTCAACTAACTACACTATCTATATGTCTATACACAAAAAAGTTTAATTATGTATTCCACAAGATATATCAGTGTTATGGTTCAGAAAGATTTAAAAATTTATGACTCGATTATATTCATTATTTTTAAAAATTTACATTTAATAGTATGTAATTAAATAATCTTATAAAACTGTTTCACGAGGAAAATAATCTCTTTAAAGTTATTTTAATTTAGTGACACAGATACTTATTCTATTTTTTTAAAAAGATAAAATGTATTTCTACTTTATAGAAAGTTTTATATATATATATTGAGGCTTTTCAGCCCAAAGAACAAAACAAACTAACTCAATCTGAAAAAAGAAACCCAACTACTACCAGTTTGCAAATTTAAAGAAATCTCAGAAGGAAGATGCTCAAAGCAAAAGGTATCCTGGATGGATTCAAGAACCAAGTTTGCTAACTTATTAGCTACATGATGTACTTCTCTATATAAGTTGCCCATTTACTTGAATCAGCAACTTCGATAGGACATGTTAAAATATAATGAACCACGAGTGATGCGTTAAATGCAATATAATCAATCTTTTTTGATAGGTACATCTGCATCGCAAATAATCACCTAAAAAGTTCGTTATATGATGTTTCTCAATCACCATATATCTTCGTAATTACTCTCTGTTCTGCAAGTCAAAATTTTTTATAAGATGTTTTGTAATCAAAGTGATTTTTAACTGTTCTTTGGAGAACTCTTATATTGATCGTAGGATCTGTCTTCACCATAGAGAATACGTGTTCAGCTACCACCTTCAAATCCAACCTTCTATGGTCTTGGCCTAATGTTGTTTGCATGCAAGAATGAGGACCACTGTATCTCCTAATCTCCCATTTTTCTTGCTTTTGACGATATGCAATGCGTATGTTCCATTGACATCCTGACCTAATCTGAGTGTAGTATATATCATAGTTCAAACTGGTCACTTTCTACTATCTTATACTCCACAGCTCGCCTGATGCATCTTTACCGTCATTACGGCTTCTTTGTTGTCGAACTGTTGCCCAATTTCAAAATTATGCGTTGGATCATCCTCGGAGCCTCCTTGACCAAAAGACCAATCTACATTCATTGTGTCAAGGTTCAACGTCGAATAGTGAGCAAGATGATCGTATGGTCTGGAAATAGCAGGCTGAGTTAGTGCAACTTGTGACACTGTGGAGTTGTTTAACTCCTCATGTTCCTCCTCAGGTATGTCCACTAGTTCAGCATCTACATCTTTATCATCAGACACGGGATGAATTTGATAATGATCTTGCATTGGGTCTCCAACCGCAGAACCATCATGACTTTCATGATCTACTTCCAACACACATCATTATAATCATTAGGATTTGACTCGTCTTGACTCCCTTCCAATGTCATGTTCAAATCAACCATCAACCATCAACCTTCTAATGTTTGTTCTTACTGCTGCAGATGATGCATTCTCATCACCAACTTCCGACAATGTCACTGCACACATATCAACGATTATGCCAACCCCTAATTAGTCGTATGTCTTCGTCATCACGTATTCGATACCTTGGTCAAATAAAATATTGTTAAAAGTCATGTATACATATAAAAATAATATAAACAAAATATCGAGAAAAAATAAGAAAATAAAAAAATAAATATCTTTTATAAATTAAAGTGTTGTTTACTTCTATTGGATATATGTAATAAAAATTTTTCACTCTCTTCATGTTTTGTAATTTTTGAGCATTATCACCTCTCTCACTTCAATTGGTAAGTATATAAAAGTTGGTTGTGCAAAAATAAATACAACAGATCCATCTTCATCAAACGTGATTTCACCATCATAATGAATTGATAATAATGTTATTCCAGACATTATAAAAAATATAATAATGAGAAATATAAAAGAGAAAAAGTGAATATAGATATGAATAAAGAGAAATCAATATATGTGGATATATACTATATGTGGAAAAAAGTTCGTAGTTAATTAACATAAAGTTCACTCCTCCAGGGGATAAACTTTATAAGAATATTAAAGTTTGCTGTTGCAGTGGACAACCTTCATAATAATGAACAAGTTCGTCATTGCATTGAGTGAACTTACTTCAAACTCAAAAAAATATGGAGAGATGAACTTTATAAAAATAAAATATTGAAGTTCGCTGATGCAGTCAGTAAACTTCATAATAATGAACAAGTTCGCTATTGCAGTTACTTTAAATTCTAAAAAATATATATATTCTAAAAATTATAGATAAAATTATTTCTTTTAAAAAATAAATAATTTTTAAATTTATTTCAGAAAATTTTCCGGAACATATTTAATAAAATTTATCTTAATTTTTTTCCGAGTAATACCCCAAATAGGTCCCAAAAAATTTGGCAGTCCGACAGATTTGTCCCCCAGAAAAATTAACTAGGTCCTGAGTCCCAAAGATTACTAGATATATGCCATATAGGTCCCCAAACCAGGTTGAACCGGTTAGCACGACACACTCTCTCTTACGTAGAGGTTGTAGGTGTGACGTGTTAGGTAAAGCAACACGTGTCGTGCTCAAGACAAATTAGTCCCTGGACACGTGGCTAAAACGATGTCTTTTTGGGACAACGCCGTTTTGAGGGGACAAATTCATCCCCACCTTTATTTCCTGGTTCTCAAAACTTTGACGTTCTAAAGTCGAATAGGTCCCTAAAATTTTTGTTATAAGTAAAAAAGGTCCCTGAATTTAAGTAGATACCTTGTATAGAAAAACGTATCTCCTCTCTTTCTCTTTGTAAAATTACAAGTATCCCAAATCCTCACCTAAATTTTACGACCTAACCCTTCATATTCTTCACCCCATTAACGTTTATCCAAGTTCGTAATGGTGCTTTGACAGTGTGTGTACGAGATAAGTTAAGTTAGTTTTTGCCGTATTAAATTGGCAGTAAAGAGTGAAGCGTGATGAACGTGCATGTGATGTACGTTCAGGGTAGATCAAAAATAGTTTGTTATAGGTGTAGCTTAAGTGAGAGTTGTGAAGTGGTTACGGATATATATTTGATAATAACAAAAACAATGTAGATATTTGAATTTTTTATTCTATTATGATGTTGTTGTATTGTGTTGGTTGCTTGGTTAACTTGTGAAAGAGTTTTATCTTTTGGTATTTAGATGAGTAAAGACATAGTACTTGTATTTCACCATGGTAAAAGTTTTGTTGGAGACAACAAAGGGGTACTTCGTACTTGTGCACATTAATGGAAAAGTCCGAAAATTTTTCCTAATAGACATTGACTTGATCTGTTTCTTTGACCTATAGAAATTTTTCTGGAACTTGGGTTATCATGACCACAAGGCAATGTCTTAGTATGATCCTACTTCTGCCAACTTAAAATCTGATATTCACCCAATTAATGAAGATAAAGAGATTAAACTTATGCAAAAGAACAAGATGCTAAATGAGGATACTGACGAATTCTAATTGTTTGACTGTAATTATACTTGAGATATGTCATTACATGTGTTTGGGGTTGTATATTTTGACATACTTTGGATAATTTCATCATGATTTGATTCTAGTTATGGTTCTAGTTGCTTAATTCGAAGGGACCAATTTAATATATATACTATAAATTCAGAGACCTTTTTGACCTATAACAAAAATTTTAGTGACCTATTTGACTTTAGAACGTTAAAGTTTCGAGAACCAGGGAATAAAGGTGGGGACGAATTTGTCCTCTCAAAGCGGCGTCGTTTGGCGTTGTCCCAAAACGACATTGTTTTAGCCACGTGTTTAGGAACTAATCTGTCCTGAACGCGACATGTGGTGCTTTAACTGACACATCATACTTACAACCTCTACGTAGGAGAGAGAATGTCGTGTTAACCGGTTCAACCTAATTTTGGGACTATATGGCATATGTCTAATAAATAATAATCTTGAGAACCTGAGTCCAAATAATTTTTTTGAAGGATAAATCTGTCAGGCTAAATTTTTGGAGACCTGTTTGAAGTATTTTTTTTTTGAACCAAATGATAGGCCCTGTGAGAAAAAACGGGGTTTGCATCCAATCTTCTATAACCGAAACGGGATTTATACGTACATAACAAACAAATAAATCCTTTCTTCTCTGTGTTCATATTGTTGATGATGGAGTCGGCGGAAACAGGAGAATGCCTGTGGATGGTGACAGACGACTACATCTTTGGCATCCGCGTTGAGAAGTTAGAAAAATTGGGGAAGAATGAGGATAGGGATTGGAAATCCCATCTTGAGAAGGCTCCGATTGATTTCCGTTTGATTCTTCCAGAGTCCTGCACGTTGCCTCGCTACTTTATCTTCGACTCGAAACTTTTCTTAGTCGGTAATCAAACCCATTCTGGCACCAAGATCCACCAAATCTCCTATGTCGGCGGCGACACGTTGGGCACATCTGAGGCAGTAGCGACGGGCGCAATCCCTCCGCTACCGATCGGTTTCTTCAGTTTCCTTGCAAACATTAAAGATGACGTTTACTTGTTGGAGCATGGTGCGGCACCACATTTAGCAATTAAGACGGGGTTATGGGTTTTAAGTCCCCGTCTCGGTTCCCCGAACTGGCATTCCATGCCTGCTCCTCCAACCGAAGTCGAGTCTCATAATGAATTGCCTTATGGTTTCGTGCTGAATGACAAGCTCCTCCTGCATCCTTGGACCGCACCAGGAGTTGCCTTTGTCTACTACCCCGAACCTAAAAAATGGATTAAACTGGAGCGCGCACTTTCTCTTCCTGATTATAGTGTTTTCTTGGGTGTGTCGTCCCTTGGGGATGTAGACGATCGCAGTGTGGTGCTGACATGGAACCCGGAGGGTCTTTCCGGACCTGGTGTGAAATATGAGATACACACTTTGCTGGTGGATAATAAAGATTATTGCATTCTTCGCCATCAATTCCTTGATGAGTTGTGTGAGGCGATCCAACCATCCTACTTTGATGATGGGTGCTCAAATCTCGACTTGGTTGACCTTGGCAACAGCAAAGTATGCGTTATCATCGGTGGTCTCGCAGAAGGCATTCCATCCCTTTGCATTTTAGTAGTTGAATTAGGGTTGGTACAAGAGAAGGAGCAGCAAAGGTTCTTATCTGTGCGTCTACTCGTGAATCGAGTCTTCGATATGAGGCCTTATTTCTTAAAGGACCGCGGTGTTCAAGTGCTCTGCACCTCCTTTCTTTTCTCGCTCAGCAACGGAACGTTGGACATAGACAGGGATTCCGTGAAGGATCATATAGGTAAGAAGATTGATAGGGTGTAGTCTTTTCTTTTTTTTTTGTGTGTGTGCTTATGTTGTCATGGTTGTTTGATTTATATTGGTAGGTGAGAAAGTTCCCACCCTGACTTCGGCATCTCTGGAGGCCTTTTCCCGGAAGAGGTCATCCGGGGAGGACGGCCCTTCGACAGAAGGTGATAATGTGGTCAAGGTTGCTCAATCTAAGGGGAGTAGTTTAAAGAGAAGAGAGCTAGAGTCAGGTGTTGTAGGTCTTGATAAGTACGTGGAGGTTTCTCAATTGAAGGATAAGGCTAGAGAATTGGGTATGAAGGACATGACCGAGGCTTTGGAGGCGAAGGAAAAAGAGTCAGAGGAAATGGTAAAACAGATAACTACTTTGCAGTCTCAATTGAAGGGACGCGATGAGAAGATTGAGGCATTAACTCTAAAGGTGTGTGAGCTGGAGAATGCATTAAAGGATGCTAAAAATTCAAAGGAGCCAATGGCTTATGACATGTTTGGAAAAGGGTTTGATCGTGCTAGGACTAGTTGAATTAGGGGATTCTACTGTCATGAGTGGTTTGGAAGATGCAATGGATTTTGGGAAGTAGGATTAATCTAAATCAAACCCTCTTTTAGGTATGCATTGCATTGCATTGTATGATATCATATATGGACAGAATTTTCAGATAGTAGAATTTATACTGCATTGCTTAGAATTTGTTGAATGAATGATTTATGTCAATTTTTCTTGGATTCATAAAACTTCTCATCTTTCTTTTTAATGAAATATTTAGGTGAATGCTAACATGAACTAAGAAAAATGCTGAAAGGATGTCTATAATTTGAGTTAGAAACTGTATACATCATTGTTGGCACATTAAGCTTTAAAGTTTAATGAGAAACTTTAAGAATGCTTTCACTAGAGTCAAGCTAATCAAATACCATACTTTTTAGAGCAATTTATAATCAAGTTGAGGTATTATTCATCATTAATTTTTACTAATTCTGAACTCTGTTTATATGCATATTATACTTTTATTAAACTTAATGCTTCTGGTGTATGCTACTGACTCAACCAACACCACTTTCGGTTTCTTTCTCTCCCAAATTCCAACTCAAAAATCTTCCATTTATTGTTGCTGCATTGTTGAGAGTTCTATTACAGTTTTAACACTTCTAGCGTCTTAATTACATATATATATATATATATATATATATATATATATATATAAGACTTTATTTATTACAAAACACAAGTTTAATTTCCAACAAGCTAAGAAAAATGAAAGTACATGAAAAATTTAAGTTACATAATGCATTACAAGATCTAATGCAGCCCTCATCAGTCATCATAGCCTAGCTTCAAGCTTAGAAAACATGCCTTGCACAGGAGACTAACATGTTTAAGCGTTCCCAACTAAGACTGAAAGAGAGAAGAAACAAATAAGTTAAGAAATTAGTTAAGTCTCCATAGTAAAATTACATATAAAATATAAAATTAAGACGTATAATTATACATAGTAGTCGATTAATTGTGATGCTAGCTATCCTGGCAGTGGTGCTCGAGTTGGTTTTGCTTGTGTTAGCAGAGATTGGAAGGGAAGGTGGCAACGAGGCTGTCTGGGAACAATTGAGAGTCGTAGCATTTTGTAAGGAGAGTTGTTTGCTATTTGGAGAGGCTTTCTTTTAGCATGGGACTCGGGACAAAGAGACATTATATGTGAGACAGACTGTGTGGAGGCTTTTACTATTGTCAATAATTTACAAGATTGCTCTGGGTTTACTAATCCTTTGGTGTTAAAAATCCGAGATATCATGTCTTGGAAATGGCGTGCTGATCTTCGGTTGATCTTGAGAGATGCAAATACAGTAGCAGATATCATGGCAAAGACTGCAATGAGGACTATTTCTCCCCAAGTGGAGCTTCCATTGCCTTGGAAGGAGTTTGAGAGTAGTATTCAGCGGGACTGCCTTTCTTAAGCAGTTTCTTGTCTTTTTTTTTTCTTTCTTAGTTTTTGTTTATTTTCTTTTAAGTCACCAAAAAAAACATAGTAGTCGATTTAATGATCGAGTTCTTATAAAATACTAGAATGAGACCCGCACGATGCGCAGGGCGGTAAACTTCTTCATGTTGATCAGTTCTGTTTAAAATTTTTTTATATTTGTTAAATTTAATAATTAAATAAATTAATTAATTTTTGAGAGGCTTATTAGTTATGAAATACCCATAAGTCAACTGTGCAAATTTTTCAGTTTGTGGATTGATGTTGATTTTTGTACTCGAAATTGTGCTAACCGAATAATCGCCTAAAATATTATAATATAATAGGTTATATAAAATAAAATTGTGTTGTATTTGTCTCATTTAATGTATTATATAAAATATAATTCTTTGAACTAAGGAAAACAATAGATTTAAATTTTTTTGAAAAAGATAGTACCTTTTATTTAGTAACCAATGTTGATATAAGTGCAACAATTTTTTTGCCCTTTATTTGTGTTGTAATTTATTTGTTTATCTGACTTGAGAGATTTCTCTCCAATGTGAAAGGGAATACCTCGCAAACATCCATACTCCCAAGGTATAATGTTGCTTTTGTGAGCATGCATCTTGTTATTCTGTAAGAGTTACCCTTAAATTATACATTGTTAGGGATTTGGTGAATAAATTTTCTTTATTTTTTAAAAGACTTGTTATTCTTAAGATCTGAGAACAAAATTACGTTACAGATTGCATCTCTCCAAGGAAAGAGCCCAAGCTATCTGGTGGGACCAATCCAAGCAACCCAATAACACCATTGGAACAAGAATGACTAACTTCAACCTGTTCATGTATGCTTTATTTTATCAGATTTTGAATACTGATGTGTTTATTCCGCTATTAAATAAAGTTAGACATGTTAGTAGGATTTCAATGTTCATATATCATTTTGTACTTTTTTAGGTTATAATCTTTTTCATTCACAAAATTGAGAAAATATCAAGTTTTAGTCAAAGAGAATAGGTGAATCAATAAGAGCATATGAGTCAATAAAAAAAACGCAATAAAATATTCATGATACCAGATATTTGTGTTACGGATCTTTCTATGATGATTTTACTTGCTATTGTTCTAAACTTCTAAAGGCTTTATTATTTCACTTATGGTGGTATGTTATTCACTTATATATTTTGGATCTAAACTTTCTCATTTAATTTATCCAATTTTGCATATAGAGCAAGATGTTGACAAGTTTATTCGTGATCTTAATCAGCAGTAACTTAAATTTCAGCAGCTCCCAACATCCTATATATATATTGTTGATGGCTCAATATTATTGTTCATTACGGTCAGTGGTTTTAATGGATAATAGCTTACCTAATAGTCTTTAGCCAGAACTAATTAACCTTGAAAATGAGGTTGACTATATTCATTTAGAAGGCATTTTTTGAGTTCCTCGAACAATTGATTGAAATTTTAAGACTTAATTTCTTTTAAAAAATACGGTGTTCAAAAGTCAAAACTAAATTAAATAGATGATCGAAATCAAAAAATTAAATTATTACACGTGCATCCAATTATATAACACTACAACAGTAAAAATAACTATTGTTTACATTTATTGTATGATTGTAGGATTGTGAAAAACACAAAAAATAAATTATTTCAGTTTAAAAAAATTAAACTAATTGGAATAAAAGTCATTCCATATGCAATATTTTTAGAAAATATATGTGCATATGGTTTTTCTGTATATATAATCTTTTAAATTTTAAGTTATACTTATACACCTAAAACACAATATAATTTTTTACACTTGAGGCTTTTCAGCCCAAAGAACAAAACAAACTAAATCTGAAAAGAGAAACCCCACTACTATGAGCTTGCAAATTTAAAGAAATCTCAGAAGGAAGATGCTCAAAGCAAAAGGTATCCTGGTTGGATTCAAGAACCAAGTTTGCCAACTTATCAGCCACATGATGTACTTCTCTATATAAGTTGCCCATGTACTTGAATCAGTAACTTCTTTAGGACATGTTAAAATATAATGAATCACAAGTGATGCGTTAAATGCAATATAATCATTCTTACCTGGTAGGTACTTGTGAATCCCAAATAACCACCTAAAAAGCTTGATATAAGTAAGAAGATTGATAGGGTGTAGTGTTTGTTTGTTTTTCTTTTTTTTTGTTATTTTGTGTGCTTATAGTCTCATGGTTGTTTGATTTATATTGCTAGGTGAGAAAGTTCCCACCCTGTTGTAAATTAAAGTGTCGTTCATTTCCATTGAATGTGTGTAATAGATTTTTTTCATTCTCTTTATGTTTTGTAATTTTTCAGCGTTACCACAATACTACCCCTCTCAATTCAATGGCAAGTATACAAATGTTGGTTGTACAAAAATAAATATAACGGATTCATCTTCATCAAAAGCAATTCCACTGTCATAATGAATTGATAATAATAGTATTTCATATATTATAAAAAATATAGTAACTAGAAGTGTAAAAAAGAAAAGATAAATATAAATATGAATAAAGAGTAATCAGATATATACTATGTGCAGGAAAAAGTTCACAGTTGATTAACATAAAGTTTGCCGTTTGAGTGAGCCAATTTTATAAAAATATTAAAGTTCGTCATTACATTGGACGACCTTGTTTCAAACTCCCAAAAAAAATTGTATTCTAAAACTTATGGATAAAATTATTTGTTTTGAAAAATAAATAATTTTTTTTAAATTTATTTCAAAAGAATTTTCGGAACAAGATTTATCTTGAGTTATTTTTTTTTTTTCGCAGACCAAAGGATTGGCTCCGTGAGAAAAAGCGGGGTTTGCATACGATCTTTCAATAACTGAAACCCTAGCCTACGTCTGCCTTCTATATACAAACAAATAAATCCTTTCTTCTCTGTGTTCAGTTCATATTGTTGATGATGGAGTCGGCGGAAACAGGAGAATGCCTGTGGATGGTGACAGACGAATACATCTTTGGCTTCCGCGTTGAGAAGTTAGAAAAATTGGGGAAGAATGACGATGGGGATTGGAAATCCCTTCTTGAGCCGGATCGGTTTGATTTCCTTTTGAAACTTCCAGAGTCCGGCACGTGGAATCACTTTATCTTCGACGGGAAACTTTTCCTAGTCGATGATAAACCCGTTTCTGGCACCAAGATCTACCAAATCTCCTATGTCGGCGGCGACACGTTGGGCATATCTGACGCAGTAGCGACGGGCGCAATCCCTCCGCCACCGACCAGCTCCCACAGTTTCCTTGCAAACATTAAAGATGAAGTTTACTTGATGGAGCATACTGTGGTACCACCGCCAAGAAGAAAGAGGGGGTTATGGGTTTTACGTTCGGGTTCCAGTCCCCCGAACTGGCATTCCTTGGCCGCTCCTCCAACCGAACTCGCCTCTAGTTATTCGATTCATGGTTTCGTGTTAAATGATAAACTTCTCTTCCGTGGCGGGTCCGCACGAGGAATTGCCCATGTCTACCACCCACAACGTGACGCATGGTCGGCATGGATTAAACAGAAGCGCGTACCTTCTCTTTCTCTTCCTGATTATGATGTTTTCTGGCCTGTGTCGTTCCTTGGAGATGTAGGCGATCGCTGTGTGGTGCTGACATGGTACCTGAATGGTCTTCCCGGACCTTATGGGAAATATGAGATACACGCTTTGCTGGTGGATAATAAAGATTATTGCATTCTTCGCCATCAACGCCTTGATGAGTTGTGTGAGGCGATCGAACCATCCTTGTTTTATGATTCGTGCTTACATCTCAACTTGTTTGACCTTGGCAACAGCAAAGTATGCGTTATCATGGTTGGTCTCGCAGAAGGCATTCCATCCCTTTTCATTGTAGTAGTTGAATTAGGGTTGGTACAAGAGGAGGAGCAGCAAAGGTTCTTATCTGTGCGTGTACTCGTCAATCGAGTCTTCCAGTTCCATATGAAGCGCCATCTCTCAGAGCACTTCTGTCAATCGCCCTGGACCTCCTTTCTTTTCTCGCTCAGAAAGGGAACGTCGGACATAGACAGGGATGCCGTGAAGGATCATATAGGTAAGAAGATTGATAAAGTGTAGTCTTTGTTTTTTTTTTTTTTTGTGTGCTTATGTTGTCATGGTTGTTTGATTTATATTGCTAGGTGAGAAAGTTCACACCCTGACTTCGGCATCTCTGGAGGCCTTTTCCAGCAAGAGGTCATCCGGGAAGGACGACCCTTCGACAGAAGGTGATAAAGATAATGTGGTCAAGGTTGCTCAATCTAAGGAGATTAGTTTAAAGAGAAGAAAGCTAGAGTCAGGTGTTGTAGGTCTTGATAAGTACCTGGAGGTTTCTCAATTGAAGGATAAGGCTAGAGAATTGGGTATGAAGGACATGACCGAGGCTTTGAAGCCGAAGGAAAAAGAGTCAGGGGTAATGGAGAATATTGAGGCATTAACTCTAAAGGTGGGTGAGCTGGAGAATGCATTAAAGGATGCTAAAAATTCAAAGGAGACAATGGCTTTTGAGATGTTTCGGAAAGGGTTTGATCGTGCTGTAAGTCAAGTTAAGGCTCTTGCGCCGGATGTTAATGTGGATGATATGGATGTATCCAAGATTGTGGTAAATGGAGTATTAGTGGATGCTGACATCCCGTAGGAAGGTTGTGATGTCAAAGAGAATGAATGAATGATATACTTGACATTTTTCAAAACAAAGAATGAATAATTAGTTACCTAACATAACCCTCTATATATACTTGACACTTTTCAAAACAAAGAACAAAACAAACTTACTCAGGCTTGGTTTGGTAAAGCTTTTCGAAGAGGTGCTTGTGCTTTTTAAAAGCTCAAGCTCCTCATTTTGTGTTTGGTAAATTAAAAAGATCATATGCTTGTGCTTGCAGCTTTTAAAAGATCGGAGTACTTTTGAAAGCACCTAAGGTAGAGCTTTTCAAAGTTGGCTTGTGCTTTTCAAAATTTAAAAGTCTAATATAACCTCATATGTTAACTAATTTTCAAATTTAATGCTTGCATTTATGTCTATTATAGTATTTTTAAATTTTAAAAGCTATTTTACCAAACACAATTGTTGTTGCTTGTATTTATTAAAAGCTATTTTTAATTTAATTTACCAAACATAAATGCAACAACTTTTAAAAAGCCATCTTTTAAAAGTTAGCTTTTATAAGCTACTTTTGAAAAGTAAAAACTTTACCAAACTAAGCCTCAATCTGAGAAAAGAAACTCCACTGCAATGACAAAAAAAAAAAAATTTTCCACTACTATCAGCTAGCAAATTTAAAGAAATCTCAGAAGGAGGATGCTCAAAGCAAATAGTATCCTGGTTGGATTCAAGAATCAAGTTTGCCAACTTATCAGCCACATGATGTATTTTTTTATATAAGTTGCACCCATGTATCTGAATCAGTAATTTCATTAGGACATATTAAAATATAATGAATTATAAGTGATGCGTTAAATGTGATATAATCAATCTTATTTAGTAGGTACATCTGCATCGCAAAAAACCACCTAAAATACTCGTTATACGATGTTTTCTAATTATTATATATCTTCGCAATTACTCTCTACTCTGCAAGTGAAACTTTTTTATAAGATGTCTTGTAATTAAAGTGATTCTCAACTGCTCTTTGGAGAACTCTTATGCTGATCGTAGGATCTGTCTTTACTAGAGAGAATACGTGTTCAGTTACTACCTTCGAATCCAACCTTCTATAGTTCTGGTCTAATGTTATTTGCATGCAAGAATGAATACCACCATATCTCCTAACCTCCCATTTCTCTTGTTTTTTACGATATACAATGCGTATGTTCCATTTCTCTGAGTGCAGTGTACATCATACTTCAACTGGTCACTCTCTACTATCATATACTCCACAGCTCGCTTGAGGCTATACATCTTTACCGCTATCACGGCTTCTTTGTTGTCAAACTGTTGCCCAATCTCAAGCTCATGCGTTGGATCATCCTCGGACCTTCGTTGACCAAAAGACCAATCTACATTCATTGCGTCAAGGTTCAACGTCGAATAGTGAGCAAAATGATCGTATGGTCTGAAAATAGCAGGCTGGATTAGCGCAACTTGTGACACTGTGAAGTTGTTTAACTCCTCATCTTCTTCCTCGGGTATGTCTATTGGTTTGGTATCTACATCTTCATGATCAGACACAAGATGAGCTTGATAATGATCTTGTTTTGGGTCTCCAACCACAGAACCATTATGACTTTCATGATCTACTTCTAACACACATCATTATAATCATCAGAATTTGACTCGTCTTGACTCTTGACTCTCCTCCGATGGCATATTCAAATCAACCTTCTTATGTTTGTTCTTATTGCTGCAGATGATGCATTCTCATCACCAACTTTCGACGATGTCGTTGTACACATATTAAAGAGAAACAAAAATAACTCTAACAATGGATGTTTGGAAAATGATTATGCCAATCCCTAATTAATCGTATATCTTCTTCATCACATATTCGATACTTGGCCAAATGAAACATTGTTAAAAGTCATGTTTACATATAAAAATAATATAAACAAAATATCAAGCAAAAAATAAGAAATTAAAAGAATAAATACTTTTTGTAAATTAAAGTGCCGTTCACTTCCATCGGATGTGTGTAATAGATTTTTTTCACTTTTTTCATGTTTTGTAATTTTTCAGCGTTATCATCTCTTTCACTTCAATCGACAAGTATATAAATGTTGGTTGTACAAAAATAAATATAACGGATCCATCTTCATCAAAAGTAATTTCACCATCATAATGAATTGATAATAATGGTATTTCAGATATTATAAAAAAATATAATAACAAGAAGTGTAAAAGAGAAAAAATGAATGTAGATGTGAATAAAAAGCAATCAGTATATGCGGATATATACTATGTGTAGAAAAAAGTTCACCGCTAATTAAAATAAAATTTACCGTTTCAAAGAGTGAATTTTATAAAAATATTAAAGTTCGTCATTACGGTAGACCATGTTGTTTTAAACTCCAAAAAAATGTTTAGTAAATTAAGATTCATAGCAACATTCACAAACCTGAGAATCAGTAAATCAACTTGCTCATTGTATGCCGCTCCATTTATTCACTCATGTCTAACCGAATTATAGCTGCCTCCTGAAAATATAATCAAACAATTTCAAGTGATGAAATAGTAACCACAAGTCCACAAAACAATAGTTGTAGACCAATGAAAATAATAATAAAGATGCATAGTATAAGGAGAAAATGAAATTAAAAACTCTCCTACGATAGATAACATTTTAGATAAAATAAATCATTCACATAACATCAGGAAAAAATAAATAAAGAAATAACCAAGACGAAAAACAAAACAAAATAACATTAAATAGAAAAGAAACCCAGCAAAACAAATGTCTCAATGAAACTAAACTTTTTTAAGCAGCACGTAAAAGAGGACTAGAAGTAAACATGTACTTTTACTTATCATCAAAAAATAAATATTATAAACCACATAAAAGAAAATAAATTCAACATAATTTATATAAAACAATCATCTCAATAGAATAAATTTAACTTATCATCGTAGTATTTGATTTGATTCTCATAACACAGTGTTCATTCTTTAGCAATCAAAGGCCACAAAAAAGAATCGAAACAAAAGGTTCCAATTAATCTTTTCACAAGTAGAACAAAATTTCAAGCCAAAACTATTTATAGCTAAAAATCAATAAAACAAAAGGTAATAATACAAACAAATATCTAAAAAAAAATCACAAACAGAACAAAATTTCAACCCAAATCTATCCGTGTTTTAAAAAAAACCACATGAATATCATGCTCAGGATATTCTACAAAATACAATCATGAACTTCCATTATAATTTTTCACATTTCAGGTAGCTTTTTCTAAATATGAAAAATTTTCTATTCAAATTTCTATTTCAGTTCAAAACGAAAACAAAATCAAATAAACTCAATATGACCCCAGAAAGTAAATTTCTAAATACAAACATAAAAAATAAACATTTTCTGCAAGGAAATATATTTTTTATGTATATAATAAATTAGCACTCAGCCTGTCAACAAAATTATAATTTTATGTAATTTAATACACATCCAAAAAATCCTAAAAAAACCACAATTGATAAATAAATGTAATCATATACTAATAGATTGCAATTAAAATAACAGTAATTTATAACACATAATTTTATATAGAAGGAGAAAAATTAAAAAAAAGGCAAAAAAGCTAAATTTGATTGTCAATTTCTTTTCGTGCAAAAAATTCAGATAAAGATAAATATAAAAAATGTTTATAACACCATAATCCAAAATTTTTAAAAAAAATTATATATGGAGAGCAAGATTTATCCAATACATTATTAAATAAATAAATTAATATAAGAGAAAGAAATTACTGAAATCAGAATTGAAGAGTATTTACAACAAATTCTAATACAACATTAGTTTTTGAGAATTCAATATGATAAAGAAAAAAATTATATGTAAATAAAAACTGAGACCTCTACCAAAACTCTAAAAACATGAAGTTTAAGAACCAATCAAAACCAAAGCTTTTATAATCATAATAATAAAAAAAATTAAGACCTTTGCTTTTGATAGCAACCTCATGGTCCTTGAAAGTCTTTTTTTAATCATTGGCAGAGCAAATGTACCCAAAATAGCCACATTTTACTTTTTTCCAAAACTCATGGTGAACTAAAAATTGCTTTGAGAATCCAAATACTGCTAATAATAGTAAAAACTTATACCAAAGAATTTGGTAGAAATAAAAAATAAAATTTAAGAGAATTGCAAAAGTAGGAGAGAAGAATAAAAATAAATAAATAAATAAAAGTGAGGCAAAGTATGATGTAAAAATTTTAAAGTATCAATAGAAGAACACTTACAATTTATAAGATCAGATCACTATGAAAAACAAATTAAACCAAGATATTAAAAAAAAAATTAACCCTATATAAAAGAGATAATTTTCTCATAATAGTGTTTATTTAACTCATTTTGTGCACTCTAATGAACTTCCTTATTCTTGAATTGATTCTGAATTTTTCATTGAATAAGCTAAAAGTAGTAATTAAATAAGTTTAGAGACAAAAATACTATATTGATCTCATTGGTTTCAAAAGAATCCTAAAAAATATTAGCATAATACTAAATTACATTAATTAAGTCATTATCATAAACTAACTAATGATAACAATGTAAAATGAGAAAATGACTAAACAAACTAATCTATATTTTAAGTTACTCCCTTTATCTAACTAACGTAAAAGCTAAAGCATTGTAGAATCTTGCTTCAGAAATAACCAAATACAATCCATTTTCTCTTCTTGCGCTTAACAAAAAGGATCCAATCTAAAAAAAAAAAATCAAACTCATTTAGCCTTAGATTCGTTTGTGATGGATAAGTGTTCCAAGAAAACATAAATGTCATAAAAAAATCTAAGTAATATTGCAAACATATTCAGCTTTAATTCATTAATAATCTTTAATCATAAAAATCTTCATTAAGTGTTTCAGAGAACATCTTTAATGAAAAATAAAAGAGAAGAACAAAGCTAGGTAAGGGAACACATGAAAAAAAAAATCAAACAAAAACATAACATGGGATTTCACTTGTTTTCTTTATATGTTGTGATACTTGTTGTCAAGCTTGGTTAATTAAGCGTGCTTGCCATGGCCATGTATGAACCTTGCAGCTTCCTCTGTGTATACATGAGTTCATTGTCCAACCTGTTAATAGTGGCTATGCTTGTCAACAATAGATATTTGAGAGAGGCAAAAGTTACAAACTTATAATTTGATTTCACTTACGAATTGCGAACAACTTTGCCCAATGTTGAGGCTGATGAGAATGTTTTGCCATCCAGATATCTATTTTCCCCCTTAATCCTTGGTCTCATTCTCAGGTATATCTCTTCTGCATTCAGCTCTAATGGAAAATCTGAAGCCTGTTATATTCCAAGAGCAAAAGAATGATTAAGATATGATGAGGTCCATTTCCTATTGTGAGATAACATACAAAACAATTTCTTGAAAATTATGATAAAGTAATAAGCTTTACCATGACCCATCCCCAGATATCAGCATAGGATGGGACATCTGCAAAAGTGGTCAACTATTTAATTTGAAAACTATTAAATCAAAATAGCATTACATAAAGAAGGGTAAAAGATTACTTACACTTAAAAACCTGTCTCAATGTGTTGTAGATAAATGAAAAGACCTCAATGTGGCTGAATATTCTAGCAGGTCCTGCCTGACCAATATATAAATGTCACTTTAATTTTGCTTCCTCTAATAAATGTTTGATTTATGTTATGGACATTGGTCTTATAGTACCCATGTCACAAATATGCCACCCTCCTTCAGTCTTGGTTTGACAGTGAACTCATAGAAGGATTTTGTGTAAAGTTTATAACAAGGGCCTCCATAGTCCCCAACTATCACATCATACCTCTCTTCTCCAGCTTCTAGTTCAGCCCTTTAATTCACCATGACACATTCTGTTAGAATTTATTCATTCCTAGCTAATAGAAACTTGTTATATATGACCAAGGTCAATAGGCCATTATGCTGATGATCAATAATCCAGGAAGCACAAGAGTTTATTATTTGATTATTATCAGACCTGGCATCATTGATGATGACCTCAAGTCTTGGATCATAGAAAGTTTCCCATTAGCTACCAAGTATGATTTGCAAAAGTCCACCACCTCCTGATGTGATAAAACCAAGCATCAATGAAAATGGAATTAGTTAATAATCTGGCTCCATCATCATGTATAATAATTATCTGTTAACTTAGTACTTAGGAGGTTTTAATTTAATTTACCTCATCAATGTCACAGATTATAACTTGGTCAATGGTGTTATGCCTCAGCAGTTCCCTTGCAGTGGATCCTTCTCCTCCCCCCATAATAAAAACATTCTTTGGGCTGAATGAACAAAAGTTCAATGTAAATCACATGGGATTGGGGATGAAATTAGATTCCTAAAGAACATAGAGGAGGGAGTTACTTAGTTAAATTTAGGATTAAGTACGATTTTGGTCTCTAAGATATAGACCAAAAAATTTTTCGTCTCCAACCTTTTTTTGCATACAAAATCGTCCCTAAGTTCTAAAATCAAGTTTTAAAATCGTCTTTTTTATTTAAATATTAAAATTTTTGACCAAATTACTCATAACTAAAAAATTATAAAATAAAAAAAGAGAAAAAAAAATAAGAGAAAGAGAGTGTTTCTATTCCTTCGAAGGGGGAAGAGAAGAAGAAGAAGAAGCTGTCCATGGATCCACTTCTACCTCCGCCTCCACTGTCACTTCCGTATGATTTTAGTCCCTAAAGTAAGGACGATTTTAAAACCAAATTAAACCTTAAGAACGATTTTGTATGTAAAAAAAGGTTAAGGACAAAAAACATTTTCGGCTTATGCCTTAGAGATCAAAATCGTACTTAACCCTTAAATTTACATATTTATAATTTTTTTTATATTTCTTATATCTGATTTTCTATGTTCATGTGTCTTAATTTTTGTGTGTTCCCTTTATGCAAATTTATGTATATTTTAGAAGGAAAACATTAAAACAACTAAAAAAAAACACACACACAAATATAACACATACTTTCAATAGATGATTCTTATGAGTGAGTTTAACATTTGATGTTTTTATGTTTATTTTAGTCAATTTCTATGTTTTCTCGGTGGCTTTTCTATGTTTAGTTTATTAGATTGGATATTCTATTTTGTTGATTAGTAATTCTGTGTTCATGTTAGAATGAAAACTGTAAAACTTAGAAGTAAAAATAATACTAACTTAAAGGACAAACACACAAAACTGTACTACCGAGGGTACTTTAGAACTTGCAAATGATTCTCCTAATTAGTAAGTTTTTTTTTTTTTTTTACCATATTTCTATATGTTTTTTAATTTTGGTGTTATATTTTTAACTGTATTTCAATAATATTGAGATTTAGTTTTTTTTTTTCCTGTTGTTGAGTTTAAAAAACAAATAATAACATTTTTGATGATAATAAACATGATTTTGGTTAGAATTAATAGTCTAAAAATATTGTGATGAATTACTTAATTTTGCAGGTCTAAATTTTATTGTGCAGTTTAAACAAAAAAAAACAAGCAGCCCAATAAAAAGAATAGTGTATATTCAAGGCAACTGATTGAGACTAAGTCCAAAATCGAGTCACTTGCTTCTTGAAGAGGAATCCAAAGTGACGAAGGTGAAGTTTTGTGGTTTCGAGTAAAACATAAAGAAGAAAAAAGATGTTCATGTTTTTAATCTAACATCAAAGAAGAAAATGGAAAGTAAAATCTTAAAGGCAATGTCAAATCAAGATAGAGCCAAAATAAAAGGCTTAAACCAAGCATAATCAAAAGAAAAAGGTAAAAGATTTTTTTATTAACATACAAGTCAATTATTCGTTAATTTTACCTTTCTTCTACACATGCAATTTGGGTAACAATAAGAGAGTGGAGGCTACTTTCTTCTGTTGTGAATTAATGGTGGATATTGAAATTTGGGGGCCAAAGCACAATATTAAAGGTTTGAATTTGGCAAACTTATTAAGAAAACAAAATCAATGAAGCTGCAGCTCATCTCTCTTCTACACAGTTTAACTTTGATCTCAAATTCCTAATTTTTTGGTCTGATTGATGGAAAAAAGGAAAATTTTAACTGATTCAAGATTTAATGAGTTTACTTAGGAAAGCAAGCCTTAGCCTTGGCAACAGAACTCAATACAAAATGGAATACTCAACAAGAGTTGGCTCAAGGAGAGTGAACCAAAATCAAAGTTTTATTGAGAGCTTTTTTACTACTCTTACTCAACATTTTGGACAATATTTATGCATCAAAGGAATATTTTGCCAAGATGGAGAGCGCTACATATGAGAATGTTAAATCCGGTCATCTTATCACTTTAGAGCTGTTTAACATCATCTCCTTCATAGTCTATCATTGAATATTCAGTTTGTATGTTTTATCTTTTTTTGTTTCACTTCAATGGTAAGGCATTTATGTGAGTCATTTAGAAAAAGCCATTAAAAAAAAAGCAACGAGAGGTAACTTTGAGAGAAAAGCCAAAAGTTACTTCAAATCTCTTTTGATTATATTTCTGTTTTATATCTTGTACCTGAGAGGTATTCGTTACTAAGTTGGGTGAACACTTAATGTGTTGTAAGTTTAGAGAGTGAACCTAGCCAAGTCAAGTTTAAGAAGAAGTTTGATTTGTCTCTGATAAGCAGATTATGCTAAATCTTTGGGTATTGGTGTATGTAAAATTTGGAAATGTAGTGAAAATTCCACCACTATTGTGGTAGAGATTAGATGTAGGTTACATTACACTTGTTAGCTGAACCAAAATACTATTGACTGGGTCTTCTTCTCCTCTCTGATTTGTTTCTGACTTTGTTCATTAAGAGACAAAATAAAATTATCTCCTGCATAATCTATCTTACAATCAGAACAGAAATCAAATTTTATTTTCTAATTTGAGGATTAATAAATCAAGTTTAAAAGAAGATCATAAATCTAACATCTCCCTCTCTTTTGGCCATCAAGAATCTTTACATGTGAAAATCACAAATTTAATGGTTAGATTTGTGACTTTTTTTTTAAAATATGTAAATTTAAGAGTCAAATTTATTTTAAATACACAAATTTAATCTTTAGATTTGTATTTAAAATTAAAAATATTTAAATATATAAATTAGACCTCTGATTTATTTTATAGTAAAAAAAATTATCTCAACACAAATCAAACTCTCTTTAATATAAAAATTCTATTTTATTTATATATAAAATAATCTTTAATATTATAGCCAAAACATTTAGATATTTAATTCTTTTTTTTTGCAGGAGTTTTTTCTTTTATATATGTTCAACAAATATATGAGCATAAAAATTTTAATACACAGCACAAAATTTTAATATACAATACAAAAAAATTTATGTATTATATTAATAAATTTGTGTGTTATGTAAAAAATTTTTTATATTATATTCATAAGTTTATGCATTATGTGCAAAATTTTACATACTTTGTAAAATTTTTTGTATTGAAGTAGTGCAAAAACACATAACCACATAATGAATACGCATATTTTTTTTATTGAATTTATACCATTTATCTTATAACATAATTTTATTTTCCTTCTTGATAAAACACTTATTTAATTCTTGAGAAATTAAGACACTGGTAATTTAGCTTTTAAAAAATAATCACATTAAAGATAACAATTTTTGAGAAAGAGAATATTTTAAAATATTCTGTCAAAAATTATTCATATCTAAAAGTCTATAAATAATTATTATTTAAAAACTAAATAACATAAAATTTTAAGAATTAAATTAATAATTTACTCTCTTTTTCCAAAAAAAAAAAATATGCTTTAACAAAAATTGTGAAATACGTATTAGCAAATGGAAAAGTCTAGGGGCCAGCAACTTTTGTGTTTTCTGGCCAGCACTTAACCATCAAAACAAAAGTGAATGATCTCCACCATTAGATGTAATCTCACACTATTAAAAATATTATTAATGGCCAATTAATGATTACAAAACACCAAAATTACTGACCCTAATATTCTGCTTAGCAAAAATGTGTTAATATCGTGAGTGTGAAGGCCTAAGAGAAAAGTTAAAGTTGTAGCATTATCCATTGGTATGCATATTGTAAGCAACGTACATACATAGTGAAGAGTGAAGAGTGTGTGTTGTGAGAGTGAAACAAAAAAACCGTTGGACACTAGATGAGGGAGCATAATAAAAACCGGTGGATCATAATACCGTACCCCAATCACATATGTTGTCTTTGTCTCCCATAGGCAAAATATATCAGCTCCCAAGTGTTTGGTACAACTTTACTCCTAATAACCTAAGCGTTGGAGAATGTTATCCTAAAGTCTAACCTATAAAGGGCCTTCTGTTACGTTGCTTTAGCAGTGTACGGGTTATGGAAGGCCCCTATATTTTGTGACACTGACCCCCTACTCATCAAAAAGTCACGTACGTACCCTCTTCCCTCCTTCAACTCTTTTGCTTTTTCATCCCCCCCTCCCTCGCTCTCTGCATTCCACGAAAATGACAAATCTCTTCTATCAAAAAAAGATGTTTATTAGGTTATGCGATAAAACGATTAATTACATGCACTGTATAATGTGTATAAGAAACACAAAATATGCAAAGAAAGAAGAAATTGAGGTTGGTGTGTGGTTTGTAAGAGGGAAAGAAGTGAATGCAGCTTTAATTTTTACTCTCGCCGAAGAAGCCATGGGACGTCATTTCACACTTATATATGTATGAAGACTGCTCTGATCTGCCTCAGACCTCGCGTGCACTCACCAGATGGCCTCATCCCTCACATTAGAGTACACCATCAAATGATCATTATTAATTATTATGCTTCATTTAAATAAATGAAATTGAGAGAGGACGAAAAGATCATAAATATGAGAGCAGTGGATTTGGACTCCTCTCATTGTCACATCTTAAAGCCAAGTAGTATGCATGTCTCAGCTGCTCAGCATTTTGACTCCATTTTTGACTCGTTTGAGTCCGTCTTTCCACTTTTTAATTTAGATATGGAAGGGAAAATGGTGTAAGACGCAGATATAGAGTGTATAGGTGCTTTACGCAACTATGGTGTTAGGAGCAAAAATTGGACTGATTTTTGAGTACACAAATTGAAGGGTCCGATTATTTTCATCAAAATTTAAATTTCCTCTTTCACACTAATCGAACTATCCGATTAGTAAGTTTAATTTTTTTTTACAAAGAAATCGGATGGTCCGATTTCTTCATTCTTGTTTCAGAAAAAGTTGTTCCCACATCTATGTCTAGCACTCACATCTTCCATAATAATACACAGTACACACATACTTCTCATATCCAAAAAAATTAGCCCCGTCTTTCAGCCACTCTCTTCTAATATATAAGTCAAAGAAAATAAAAGAATGAAAAACTAATCATATATTTACTACTTCTTTTTTCTATTTTTCTTCTTATTTTATATTTTTATCAACGTATAAGTAAACATTACATAATTTAAAGATAGATACTACCATGAAGATTTTATAATTGTCTTCGTATGAAAATGTTTTCTTTTGATCTTGGATGATAGATTGTTTGGCCGGCTAGATTTTAATATATTATAAAAATGTTGTTTTTGTTTAAAGTGTGGCTAAATAAATAAATTACATTTTAAATAAAGCATCTTTATAAAAAGATGTTTTTGCCATCTTTATTTAAATAGTTATCTAATTTGAATAGAAAATATAAAAAGGTTTCAAACACTAAAATTAACTATTAAAATCAGCTATTAATGTATTTGTGTATAAATACATGTGTAGTTTAATTTATTTTTAATGTGTATTTATATTCCAATATGTATTTTATATTGATAGCTGATTTTAATAGCTAATTTTTGTATACAAGTAGCATAATCACAAAAAAATGAGATAAAACTCAAAATAATCGAGTTTTATGTTTCAAATAAAATTAAGAACAAAGTCATTTTACAGTTATTAACATAATATTTTTGAGATGATAACCTTAAAGAATTGCTTAAAATAATATTTTTTTAGTTATTATGAAAATTTTTTAAATAAATAAATTAAATTTTTTATTTAGAATGAGATAAGTAATATGATGTAAGAATATAAATAATTTAAAAATTTTAGTGCATATATAGAATTTAATTTATTTATTTAAAAAGGAATCCGATATTTTGTTGCGACAAAACATTAGGTATTTATGTATTGTATTTTTCTTTTTCGTTGCAATCAATGAGACGTGTTATAGCTTATATAGGCAAGGTTTTAGAAATCAAATCGGCTATCACTTTAGCTACTGATTTATTAGTTTAAATATTTAACCAATTCATGATCAATAGTAATTTTTAAGCTTCAATACAGGTAAAAAAAATTATCAGTAATACTAAAGAGATAATAATTTAAAGTAATTTTATTTAATTTAATATTTATAATTTTATGTATATAATATTGATAATTACATATTTATTACATATCATATTACTTAATTATTTTAACAACAATTAAGAAACACAAAATAAGATCCAAAAATATTTGGGTGACAATAGATATCAGCCAAAATTACTACATTTTGCACTCATTAATTACCACTTATTATTAGTAAATCACTTTTGGCGGTTATTTATTTTAATTTTAAATATAATAAAAATAATCGCTAATATATTTAGCAGCAATTAAACATTAACCGTTTTATATTTTGTCGCTAAAAAATTTTAGTGTAAATTATATAATTACTAGTAAATATCTTTTTAATGATCTCAAAAAATATATAATTGCCATTATTATAACATGTAGCAATAATGAAAAATATATAATTGTCATAAAAATATAAGTTAAATAAAATATATAGTAGTCATTATATTATTATCACTAATTAAAAATTTGTCAATAAAAATGATTTTTTTTTGTAGTAGCTAAAATAAATGAGTAATATTATGTGTAATAAGTATATAAGTTTAGATGATACATACATAAATTTTAGATGTAAGTTAAATAAAATAACTTTGAATTATTTTCTTCCTAACATGCCAATAAGGTAAATGATGGTTAAGAGTGCAAAATAAAAATATTTTTGCCTTTTATTGTCTTTTAAATATTTTTACTATTGATGTGGTAAGAAAATAATAATTCAAAGTTATCTTATTTAACTTAATATTTTTTATTTTTTATATGTAATATCTAAATTAGCAATTATTCTAGTAGTAATTAAAGAATGCAAAATAAAATAACTTTTGATTTCTTTAGACTTTGTATTTATAATTATAATTGATTACAATGTTAGCTAAAGCCTTTGTTTCTAGAACTATTTATTTATTTTAACTTAAAAATTTTTTAATTTCAAATTCTAAATTATAAACCTAACTCTAAGAATAAGTAATATTCGAGCAAGAGTTGGTTCCTCTAATTAATAATAAGGTGATGAGCATGCATGTTATAAAAGTTCATGATGATGCAATGATATGTTAAGTAGCCAGAAGGGCAGAAGAAGAAGAATGTAAAAATGAAGAGATGAAGGTTGAGTAATAGTAGTAATGTATGTAACTGGGAGATAAAAGCAATTCCAATAGGGCAGATGAATAGAGATTAGACGAGTCATGTTTCAATTTAAAGGGACTTGTGACTTTGCCTTTCTCTCTTTCCCTTTCATTTGTCTCCATGCTTCGTATTGGAGACAACAAAATTGGGTCCTTCCCGAGGCGGCAGCACCACAACCACACCACCCTGTAATTTTATCCACCACCTTCTACGCCTGAAACTCCATCCCATAATCAAAACACATATTCTTTGATGAAGGAAAACCGAGAATAATTAAATTAAGACTAATGCTAGGAGACCAGCAACTTTTGTAATTTGTAGCCATTAAATAGCCATCAATGATGGTTTTAATGATGTGAGATTTTATCAAATGGCTCACTTTTCTTTGCTGGTTACATGCTGACCAGAATTTAACAAAGTTGCTGACCTCCTAAACTTTTCCTTAAATTAAATAAGAAAGAGCGACCAAGAAGACAAGCATGCTCATATAAAAAAAAAAAAAGCAAAGAAAGAGAAAACCCTATTATTTCAGCCTCTGTGACACTGTAATGACTGAGTAATTAACAGTTTTCCCCATACTTAACAATTTAGAATTTAGACAACTAAAAGAAAAATATAAAAAAAAAAAACAGAAAATGGGGAATTAATTAATAATGCTGAGAGATATGGATTTGGCTAGCTAGATCTTGGGGGTTCAGTAATTGGCAGCGCGAGAAGCCGAGAGAGTGTGGCCCCATTGCATGACGTTCACATCAGCAGGGTGGCTATTATTGATGCCGTTTCCTCCACCACCGGCATTCCCCACATTGAACACAGTAAGAGGGTTCTCACTCACAACTGCATTACTGTAGTTATTATGACGATCAGCGTCGTCCTTATTGTCACCGTCACGACCACCAGCACTGACACCCTCGCCAACCTGGTGGAACTCAGGCCTCTTGAAGATGGAGGCCGACACCACAACCGTGCTGGCCGCCACGAGTGTCCCGGCCACAACCCCGCCGAAGATCTGTCCCTGGGAACCGGAGAAGGAAACAGCGAAGCTGGAGCAGGTGGGGGTAGGGCTAGCTGAGGAAGCATCCGTTGAAGCTGAAGCGGAAGCTGGAGAGGCAAGAGGAAGAGGACGAGGTGAAGGAGTGAAAGGGCCAGCGATGTAGCTTCCAGAGAATGACAACAAGGTGAAGGGTCCATGGAGGGTTAATGCAGGAGCATGTGAGTAAGGGTGACGTAAGGTGACGTTCGCAATGGTTCCTGACCCACTCAACACTGACAAGCTTACCTGGCGCCGCCGGGCAAAACTCACCACCGCCTCCACCACATCCGAGCCGGCGGCAACCTCGATCACCACCGGTTTCATCACGTGGTCGCTTTCCTGGGTGATCACCACGGGTGGCTTCGGCTTATTCTTGGACCCCGGAGGCCTGCCACGTGGCTTCTTCTGGGGCGGCGGCTCGGAGAGGTGATGGTGGTATGAATGGTTGCCGGTGGACGACGAGGGTGGCAGCCTCCTGGAGACGACGGCAGCAGCGGTGGCAGGGGTGTTGTGGTCGGAGGAGGAGTCGTCGGAGGTGTGGGAAAGCGACATGGTGATGCCATGGTCAGCCATAGTTGTAGAGAGTGGAAGAGAGGATGATGAATAAGAAAGATAATGAAGGAGAATTTATAGTAGTCAGAGTCAGGAGAAAAGAAAGGAAAAGAAAGGAAAGGAGGTGTGAGTGTGGGTCCGTGGGGTTTCACGAAGGAAAGAAGGTTCAATGCAGAAAGAAATGACTGTGTGGGGTCAGTACACTTAGACTAGATCTTTTACGCACTAGAAAACAAATTCAAAGGTCTAACTTCTATATGGTCAACAAAGCAGTGCAAAATAATAATATAGTATGAGTAATACTAGGGCCAGCAACTTTTGTGATTGATAATCATCAAATAGCTATCAATGATAATTTAATGGTATGAAATTGATGTGAGATTTTATCTAATGACTCACCTTTTTCTGCTAATTGTATGCTGGTCAAAATTCAACAAAATTACTGCCCCTAGTCTTTTCTATATAGTATTTCATTAGTGTCAAAAACTCAAATTCATCCATGCACCTTTTTGGCTTCTTCGTGTAACATAAACAACTACAAACAATTCATTTTTCATGCTAAATATATATTAATCCCTCTTTATTATACTTTTTTTAATTTCTAGAAATAGAGTTAAAAGTAGAATTGAGTTTGGAAACTAAAATTTAATATTTGAATTTAAGGTAAAAACTTCATTTTAAAAATTTATTTAATATTAACTGAAAAAAGTTATTTTTCTAATTAAATTTTTAATATGAATAAACAACTTAATTAAGCTCTTTTGAAAAAATAGCTTAAATAATAAATGCCTATATTAAAAGTAGCTTATAAATAAGTTATTTTGTATTTAATTTTTAATTTTTAAAATGCTTATTTTTAAAAAAATGTGATAAAAAAAAATTTTTTTTATGAGAGAAATCATTTTTTTTAACTTTTTTATAAACTCCTAAATAGTTTCTTAAAAAGTTACAATTTAATTTTAAAAAATTGTACATCTGATATTATTAAATTTTATAAATTAAAAGCTCAAAAAAATTACTTTTAAAACTTTTTAAACGGACTCTATATATAAACCCCATATCAATAACTTTTTTTTATTAACTATACATCTATCAAAAAATTCGAATTTTTTCTCCTTTAATGAGTCTATATATAAATAATAGATATATTTATGTGCATATATTTTAACGGATATTCTAATATTATATCTATATTAAAAAGTATATTCAATAATTAATAATTTTTTTTATTAACTATATATTTTTTTATTAGGTAAATCAAATTTTTTGTCATTTAATAGATAATAAATATATCTATATGCATATATTTTAATGGAGATTCTAATATTATATATATTAAAAAATATATTCTACATGTCAATCTCGTCAATATTAAAATTTATAAAAAAAAAAATCTATCAACTTAAGAAATCGCGAAGGTTTAAGTCTTTCATTCCTAAAAGATCCCGTACTAGATTCGACATAAAGTCTAATTATATGTAATAATAGTATTATTGTAACAGCAGATATAATTTAATAGTAAAAGTGCGATATACATGTTTTATGGATATTTTAATAGGCCAAATTTAACTAATTAATTAGCCTTTGGTGAAAGAAAAAATCAACATCCTTTTTTTCTTTTTAACTAAATAGTAATTAATATTTATCTTTTATTTTTAAAATCACTTTTCCTCTTTTTATAATAACATCTCAATCTATTAATCTTTGTTTATTGAATAAGTATAAGTATCAATTCATTAGTTAATGTTAGTCAATTTTTTTATTATAAAATTATTTTTAATATTTTTTTAAAAAATTTAAAATTTATTATTAGAATTTAAAATTTAAAATTTAAATTTTTAGATTTAAACCTTAAATTCTAAAGAGAAAACTAATTTTCTTAAAAAATCATTTAACCTTTATATACTTAAATATATGGGTGTGAGTTTTCTTATTCTATATTTTGTAAAATTTTAAAGTTAATTCGTATTTAAAAAAATGAGTATATTATTAGGTGTATATTAAAATAAATTATTAAAATTAGACACTAATATAAAATAGATATTTGAATATAAAATATATATTGAGAATTAGTTAAATAATACATATATTTATATATAAATATATAATAATTGACATGAGTGATTAATTTTAGTGTATAAATATTATTATTTTTTTTAAAATGACCAAAAACCGTTGCTATTTTAGTGTGCTGTAATATCCTTGGTTCGTAAAATTTTATTTTTCGACTATATCCGTGGTTTGTGAAATTACAATTTCTAATAGGTAACAGGATGTATGTCTTGCTTTCTGGAGAACCCTTCACTTAGTAATTAATTTATTAAATAATTATTATTAAAAAATTGTTTTCTAATTCATTGTCATTCTTTAAGCACCCAGAGACGTCGATCTTTTTTTCTTCATTATATTAATTGTGTTAATCATTCTTGGTTGACGTATATAATTGGATATTTGATTTGTTTTATGAGAAATATTAATTAGGTTATCAATATTTTTTTATATTTATTTTATATTCCAGTCAACATTAGTTAATTCTTTACTTTTTCATTAAAAATATTATCTCCTAACATTCTCTTTTTTTAAAGTCAAAGATTAAACTTAATAAAATTTTATTTAAAATCTCTTTTACTAAAGTTAATTAATTAGGGCTAAATTACATGCAATCATTGAAAATCAAATTTGTTTCAGTAAAACAAAATAAATAAAAAAATAGATTCAGTTATTATATGTCTTTAGACACATGTTAAGATTATTATTGGTAGAATTTTTAAAATTTTTATTTTAATAAATATATAATAAATATATTAAAAACTAAACTTTGTATATTTTTTTAGAATTTTTTTAATTGATAATAATATTAACATATTCGACTATGTTACGTATACACTAAAATCAACCACCAAAGTCAGCTATCAGTAATTCAGTATAAAATACATATTAGAATATAAATATACATTAAAAATAAATTAAACCACATATATTTATATATAAATACATTGATGACTGATTTTAATAACTAATTTTAGTGTATATAAATAGTATTTTTGTAACATATTAACTAAACTCTAAAAATAATCCATGGGACATCGTCTTAGCTAATTAAAGCAACTTGAATCATTACAAACCATTCTTATGATTGGCCAACTTTTTGTTTTAATTTGTACTAGGGGTGTGTATAGGCCGAGTGAAACCGAGTTTGATGTGATCCAGATTCGACCCGAAATATATACCGGGCCTATTTATTAGATCCAAACCCGGTCTTAAACCCGATGAAACCTATACACTTTTGGGCCACGATTATACCGGGTAAAAATCGGACCGTTAACATTACATTACGTTGGTACCTTCTTATAAGCTAGCATGTGAAAATATCCAAATTTCCAATATTTCAACCATTATTTGACATGGTAAAATTCACTTAGAAAAATATAACAAGAACCAACTACTCTCTGAAATTAAAGCATAACCATAATTAATACTAATATTGTCTAATAACACCAAATATTTAAATCAATACAAATAACACAATATTATGCATTAGTCTAAAATCTTATGCATTTTAAACATAAAACATTAACTTATAATCTTATAATAACTAATAACACAAAATACTAAGGTTTACAATACTTAAATTCCACATAAGAATAGCCATCATCCATCACTAATAACACAAAATATTAATTGTGTATGATGACCGCCGAGTTCGGGTGACTTGAGCTATGGCGCGGACCCGACCCGAAATAATGACTGGATCTATTTTTGAGACCCTTTCCTGACTCTAGACCCGATAAAATCACACCAAATTAACCCCTAAAGTATTCGAAACCAGGTCGAATCTTCGGGCCGGACCGGGCCATGCACACCCCTAATTTGTACATTTGGTGCTAAAGGTTTATATATTTTGGTTTTTCATTTTGTTTATAAATTATAAGATCCATTTTAGTTTTCATTGAAATTTTGAAATGAGTATTTTGATCTTTGAAATTGCATTTTATTGTCTGTAATTAATCTCGGTTTTACAATTTTGATAATATATCATGTTAAATAACATGGATAATTATATGGTATGTCACTTGTGCTAAAAGTAATATGTAATAGACACATGACATGCAATGTGTGCAAAAAATGCCACATTATACACCCGTAGACCATTTAGTCACGACGTGTTATTTAATAACGGTAGACGACTAAAATGATTAAAATGAATTTTTTTCATGTTAAAAAATTTATAAAAAATCAAATTTTAATTAGTTAATATTAATTTTTTTAATTTTATATTTTTTTTAAAAAAATTAAGATTTAGAATGTATAATTTCGATTTTAAAATTTTAAAAAATTTATTTAAAATTAAAATTTAAAATAAATAAATAATTTTTAAAAGGTTAACTAATATTGATTAAAATATTTGCTCATTAACATTACTCTTTCATCTTTACTTGTTCCCTAACAACAAAATCAAGGTGAGGTTATGTAAAAATATTTCGGTTTTTTTTTTTTTTTTTTTTAACGTGTCTTAATGTTAGGAACTCGATAATAAAATTTTAAAATGTTAGATACCTAATTGCAAATTTAATAGAATTGAAAAGATCTCTGAATTGATTTAACCTACGTAACCCTCCATCATATCTTTAAATTTGCATACTATATGATAAACCAAATTCAAGTGGGTGCATAATAGTGTTCTCCGGAACAAGAGTCGTAGTTAGGAATGATTAGGATAGATGATGGAAGAACACAACGTGTGGAGTTTGAATATTCAAACGTTATTTAATTTCATTTTGACCTATTTATTAATTTTATATGTTTGATTTTAATAACTTGTGGGTTCGTCAAAACCTAGAAATTTTTCCTTTTACAACGGGTGCTATATTCCAATAGTATTAATTTCGTCAAAATTATATTTTTGTGCAAAAAAGTAAATATAAATTTTTTGACTTAAATAAATTATCTCAAAATTAAATATATAAACAATTAAATACGAAAAAATCCTACGAAATATAGTAACTAAACCAGGTATTAATTTTTGCGTGCTTTTGTGGGTAGTACGGTTCATCCTTCATGCATCTATTTGATATTAAAAAATTTCAATTAGAAAGTTTTTTTTTATTTAATTTAAATTTTAAATTTTAAATTTCAAATTTTATATTCTAAATTTTAATCTTAACTCTTAAATTTTTAAAAAGATAATGATTAAGAAAATATTTTTATAATAAAAAATTAATATTGATTAATTGAAAGTTAGTTTCTTATAATTTTTTTTATACTTTTGTTGTTAAAAAATGATATTGGTTCGTAGTGGGTTTTTTTTTTTTTTTTTTTTTTTTGTGACATGTGGCAATGAGTTTAATCTTAAAAGCTTTTTATTAATTAAGGAGTGATGTATATGTTTTTTATTAATTAAATAAATTTTAAATTAAGAATTTAGAATTTAGAATTTAAAATTTATGATTCAAAATTTAAAAGTTTAAGATATTTTTATTTTATTTTTAATAACAGATTAATTTTCAAAAAATTATTGTACTCTTTATTTTTCGAAACACGTTATAACATCTAGCGTCATAGAATATATGTGGAATTAATGACAGTTACACCAAATTTCTTTAATCCCCCTCTTAATTTTATTAGCAAAAACCTGTGCAAATGCAAGGGGCTCAATGTTGATCTTATTTCATAACTTATTAATCTAGAATTTTTATAAGTTGTGATTATAACAAATATAACTTAAATATATACAAATTATATTTCCTATTTTTTGTTTTTTATAATATTATCCATCATCATCATAATAATAATAATAATAATAATAATAATAATAATAATAATAATAATATAGTCTTTAATAATAAAGTTCTATCATGCATCCTAAAAAATTTTAATTTTGATCTAAATACATACTAAACATATAAAATAATAAATAGGTATGTTCTTGTATAAGAAGACGTTTTGAAGTATAACTCGTCCTAATAAAGAGATAAGTAACTTTTTTTCTATTCTATGGATGAGGCATACGTAAATTTTTCGTGAACAAAAGAGTTTGTTAGAATACTTACACAAAAGATTCTAACACTCAAATAAGTAAATCGTATTAAAATAATAATAACCCTCTTCTACTAAGTGTTTTTTTTTTTTTTGTATGTTAGTTGTTATCTACCGTTGCGTTTGTAAGTTGAGTCATAGATTACTAATTATACGCTAGTTGGCATTTGGTTTGTTATCCCTAATGCCTCGGCAAATTAGTTATTCAATTTCTATTATTATGTACATATATATACAATAGCTATTAGGGTATTTTTTTTTAACTTTTCCTTTGAGAATTCATTCAGCCCCTTTTTGAAAATTGGTTCTCTGTTTACTTCCCTTCTTTTCTCTCTCTGCGAACCATCTCTCTTTTCACCTTCTTCCCTTTATCCATTCTTTCTTTCTTTCTTTCTTTCTTTGTTCTCAGACTCATCTTACAGTATTTGATGAGAGTGAAGCCTCTCTTTCACCAATTTTCACATGGTGCGGTGAGCGTGGAGGAGAGGTAAATCTCTGATCGACGAGACTGAAGACAGAAGGCTTGGGATTTGACGCTGCAGCAGATTCATCGATTCTCACTTGTGTAATGGCTGATAATCAAGGAATAAGTTCTAATCCATTGGATGCTCAGTCAATCGCAACTTTCTTGAGCCAAATATCAACATTTCAAGCTCAAATGGCAAAGAACAATGTCAATCCAATGCAAGATCCGTCTAGCCCCTACTACATTCATCCAAGCGAAAATCCGGGTAATCCTTTAATCTCAATTACTCTCAATGCTAGCAATTATGGTTCGTGGAGTAGAGCAATGTTATTAGCTTTGAAAGGAAAGAACAAATTGAAGTTTGTAGATGGATCTCTTACAAAACCAAATGAGGATGATACACTATTTGAAGCTTGGGAAAGGTGCAATACATATGTAGTATCTTGGATCAATTTGTCATTGAGTCCTGAAATATCAGCAAGCGTGGTTTGGAATAACATTGCTTCGGACCTTTGGAAAGATTTGAAACATCGATATTATCAGGGAGATAAGTACAGAGTGGCTGAACTTCAGGAAGAATTATTCTCTATGAAGCAAGGCGATTTAAATGTAACTGCGTATTACACCAAATTAAAATCAATTTGGGAAGATCTAAACAATTTTAGACCGATACCTAATTGCAAAGGATGTGAATTTTCATGCTTATGTGGATTGGATGTGATACGACAATATAGGCGTGAAGACTATACAACTCGGTTTCTTCGGGGTCTAAATGATCAATACTCCACTGTGAGGTCGCAGTTGATGCTTATGAACCCAATCCCTGATATAAATTCTGCCTTCTCAATGTTGACTCAGCAGGAAAGACAATTTAGTGATACTCATGAGTCAAAAGTTTTCTTCAATAAGACTAATTCCGGACTTCAGCTTAGTGATGAGAGGAATCGAGGCAGAGGCAGAGGAAGAGGCAGGTTTCAGGCTGGGGGAAGAGGCAGAGGAAATCGAATACAGTGCACATTCTGTGATAAAACAGGACACACAGTGGATACATGCTATAAGAAGCATGGCTTGCCCCCTCATCTTAGGCAGAGGCAAGTTAGCAGCATCAATTACACGGCTGCTGAACTACCAACTGAGAAGAAAAGTGATGAATTCAGTCAGAGCAATCTAAGCAATTACCAAAAGGAAGCTAGTGATTCACCAAAATTAGATCTAACTTCTCACCAAAAGGAAGCTATTATCAAACTTCTCAATGGACAAGAGGCTCATGTGCAACCCCAAATTGCAAATCAGGCACAACGTTCCGCAAACACCACTTCGATGGGTCAAGGTAAAGGTATCATTTTAAAATACAGCACAAATATTTCATCCTTTGTTGCTGCAAAATCTTCCCTTTGGGTCATAGACACTGGGGCAACTGATCACGTGACATTTGATTTAAATGATTTTGAGTCATATATTCAAACCAGCCCCATAATTGTTAGAATGCCTGATGGGAGCCAAACGGTTAGTAGCACCATTGGTACCATTAGGTTCTCTAATCAATTATACATCACAAATGTACTTTTTATTCCAAATTTTGACTTCAAACTGATTTCTGTGTCTAAAATAACTAATGGATTGAAGTGCCAAATGCTTATAAATGATCAAATTTGTGAGATCCAGGACCAAGCTACTTTGAAGAGGATTGGAGTAGCTAAATGTGCGGATGGACTCTATACTATGGATAGTCAAGCTGTTGTTGGCATTAACAAGCATGTAAATCACTTCATTCATGATTCAAGCACTTCACCACACATTTATGCAGATGCTGTCACTTTGGACAGCAACTATGTGACTACACACACAGCAAATCATGTAACTGCACTCTGGCATTCACGCTTAGGACATGTTCCACGGTATAGACTAGAAATCATGCACAAAATTTATCCTTTAATTGATTGTAATGAGAACATAGATCCTTGCAACTCTTGTCATTTGGCAAAACAAAAAAGATTACCTTTCTCTTATAGCTTGACTGAATCTGTGAATTGTTTTGATTTGTTGCATGTGGATATTTGGGGCCCTATTTCCACCCCGTCTTTGCAAGGAGAAAAATATTTTTTAACGTTAGTTGATGACAAAAGTAGATATACTTGGGTTCATTGTATGAAAACAAAATCTGAGGCCTCTGAAATTTTAAAGAATTTTGTCAAATTTGTGCAAACTCAATTTAACAAAACCATAAAATGCTTCAGGTCAGATAATGGACCTGAATTTGCTTTGAAAACCTTTTATGCATCTCAAGGAATTTTGCATCAAACTTCTTGTGTTGAAACCCCACAACAAAACGGGATAGTGGAAAGAAAACACCAACATATTTTAGGCATTGCTCGAGCATTATTATTTCACTCATCGATACCTAAATGTTTTTGGAATTTTGCTATTCGACATGCAGTGTACTTAATAAACATTCAGCCTAGTCAATTTCTCAAAAATAAAGTTCCATTCGAAATTCTTTTTGGTACACTGCCAACTTTGTCAAATTTAAGAGTTTTTGGTTGCTTATCTTATGCATCAACCCTCACTAATGGGAGATCAAAGTTGGACCCAAGAGCTCGAAAGTGCATATTCTTGGGCTTTAAAGATGGTGCCAAAGGATTTACTCTTTTTGATTTGAATTCTAGAAATATTTTTATTTCAAGAAATGTTGTCTTTTATGAGGATTGCTTTCCATATTCTGTGATTTCTAATCATTCTCATGGACATGACCAACCTCAATTTGCATCCAACTTGCATCAAAACACCTTTGACCCCTTTATTGATGACACTACCAACTTGTGGAACCCTTTGCTGTCCAATCCTGCACACACTACATCTCCAAACATTACAAGTGGGGACAACCATCTCCCGAGTCCCATTTCATCACATGCATCACAAACTACTCATGCATCATTAACACCTCAGCCAGCGCACAACTCTTCATTACATACACCAACACCCCCAATTGAAGTAAGACAATCTTCAAGAATAAAGAAAATGCCAACGTACCTTAAGGACTACCATTGTAAGATACATACCACAACATCTACTATCAATTCTCTTTGCAGGTACCCGATATCACAATATATATCTTATGATGCACTTAGTCCCAAACACAAGTCTTTTTCTTTGGCTGTTGCTACAACTGTTGTGCCTAGCAATTATGAGGAAGCAATTGTTCATCCTTGCTGGAGAGAAGCCATTCATAGTGAACTGGAGGCTTTGAAGCAAAATCAAACTTGGTGCATTACAAAACTCCCTGCTGGTAAGAAACCTATAGGTTGCAAGTGGGTGTTTCGGGTCAAACTTCACCCCGACGGTTCCGTTGAACGCTACAAGGCCAGGCTTGTAGCAAAAGGATTTACCCAAATAGAAGGGGTTGATTTTATAGACACGTTCAGTCCAGTGGTTCGCATGACAACCATGAGAATTGTATTGGCCTTAGCTGCGGCCAAGCAGTGGCACATCAAGCAGTTAGACGTTAACACCGCTTTCCTTCACGGTGATTTGAATGAGGAAGTATACATGAAACTTCCTCCTGGGCTCGATTATCTGGCTGTAAGATCAGATTCAGTTTGTAAACTTCAAAAATCTCTTTATGGGTTGAGACAAGCAAGTCGACAATGGAACTTAAAGTTGACTGAAACTCTCACCACTGCGGGCTTCACCAAATCTGAATCAGATCACTCTTTATATACGAAAATCACTTCTCAGGGGGTTACTATCATTATGGTTTATGTTGATGACCTGGTTTTGACTGGTGACGACTTGGATGAAATTGAGAGAATCAAAAAGTTACTTGATCTGCGGTTTAAAATTAAAGATTTGGGTGATTTAAAGTATTTCTTAGGAATGGAAGTGGCCAGATCCTCCAAAGGAATTCACATCTGTCAGAGAAAATATGCGCTTGACATCCTCAAAGATTTTGGGTACTTAGATTGCAAACCTGTTAGCACGCCTATGGATTACACTTGTGCTTCCAAATTGTCACGAGATAGTGGCACTGCTCTAGCTGATCGCACTCCTTACCGGCAGCTCGTTGGAAGACTATTATACCTAACCAATACACGGCCAGACATTGCCTATGCTATGGGGCGACTTAGTCAGTTCATTGATTGCCCAACTGATGAGCACATGCGGGCAGCTTTTCGTGTGTTAAAATACTTAAAAGGATGCCCATCCGTTGGTGTTTTCTTTTCAGCAGACAATGACCTCAAGCTCACTGGTTTTGCCGATGCCGATTGGGCAACATGTGCAGATACTCGAAAGTCTATCACTGGCCACTGCTTCTATCTTGGGAGTTCCTTAATTAGTTGGAAGAGTAAGAAACAAAGCACCGTCGCTAGATCCTCATCCGAGGCAGAATATCGAGCCTTGGCATTGGCTACTTGCCAAGCTCAATGGCTGTCTTTCATCATGCATGACCTTGGATTGCCCCTAACGAAGCCGATTACTCTCTTTTGTGACAATAGATCCGCCATTCACATTGCCACTAATCCTATTTTTCATGAACGCACAAAGCATATCGAGGTGGATTGCCACACCGCTCGGAATCAGCACCTTTCTGGCCTCACTCACTTGATGCCAGTCTCCTCGTCCAATCAGCTTGCAGATTTTCTGACAAAGGCTTTGGCACCAGGTCCTTTTGCGATTAACCTTTCCAAACTAGGCCTTCTAAACATTCACAGTCCTAGTTTGCGGGAGGGTGTAAGTTGAGTCATAGATTACTAATTATACGCTAGTTGGCATTTGGTTTGTTATCCCTAATGCCTCGGCAAATTAGTTATTCAATTTCTATTATTATGTACATATATATACAATAGCTATTAGGGTATTTTTTTTTAACTTTTCCTTTGAGAATTCATTCAGCCCCTTTTTGAATATTGGTTCTCTGTTTACTTCCCTTCTTTTCTCTCTCTGCGAACCATCTCTCTTTTCACCTTCTTCCCTTTATCCATTCTTTCTTTCTTTCTTTCTTTCTTTGTTCTCAGACTCATCTTACAGTATTTGATGAGAGTGAAGCCTCTCTTTCACCAATTTTCACAGCGTTTGTGTGGATTGTCCTCTTATAGACTCTCTTTAGTTTGTTATACTTATTTAAACTCTATTTGTTGTCGAACTTAAAAGGAATGTGATAGCTAGTGTGAATTCATAATTCAGTTAGTAATTTGATCTTATCCTTTGCTATGAACATTCTTTGAGTTATATAACTACCTCGTCGTGCTGAGTTATACAAATAGATAAAGTAGGGAAAATTGTATTATTTTCTAGTCGTAGCTAACTTAGATAAAATGCCTGCTCGGTTGTTGTTTTTCCTAAATACAGATTAAGGTAACATGTGGATGAGTTCAAACTTAACATAAAAAAAAAAAAAAAACGAAATAAATTGTTCAACAAGTGCTAAGTATTGTTGAAGCAAAGGATCGCATACGTGGTAGTTACCATTTACCTGTTCGACGATTGGTAGAGTCACAATGCATTGTGAGGTTGGAGATATTAAAATCTTTAGTATGACGTAGCCTTGCGAGTAGTGCCTCATATTTGACCTAGTTATTACTTGCCTTGAATGCAAATTGTAATGATAAGGAGTGTTAGGGGATCAGTAACTTTTGTAATTTGTAGCCATCAAATAATCATCAATGATGATTTTAATGGTGTGAGATTGGTGTGAGATTTCATCTAATGACTCACTTTTCTTTGCTGGTTACATGCTGGCTAGAATTTAGAAAAGTTACTGAGTCCCTAGACTTTTCCAATTGTAAAGTTCTATGACAAGTTAATAATTATCTTTTAGTAAAGTGCTTGCCCCACATCTTTCAATGTTTGATGCTCCATCTACATGAAGGTTTCTTATGTCTAACTCCTAATGAGATGTGAACTCGACGATGAAATCAACGAGTATTTGTGATTTTAATGCTCCTCGAGTTTTATATTGCATGTCAAATTTAGAGAGCTTGATTGATCACTTTATAAATCGACTAACTAGCTCAGGTTTGGATAGAACTTGTCTTAGTGCCTGGTCTATTCGCGCTATAACGGTGTGGCTTTGGAGGTAGTGCTGTGGTTGTCAGCCTGTGATGACTAATGTTAAAGCGAGCTTTTCAAGCTTTGAATATCTAACCTCAGCATGCTATAAGACTTTGCTTATGAAATAAACTATGTGTTGGGAGTTTTGTAGCACCCTAATATTTTTGAACTAGTCTTAAGTTTTATTTGAATTATATTGGTTGTTGATACTCAAATTTTATGAAATTTTTGAAATAAAATATTTATAAAAAATAATTTATAAAAAAATAGTGGATAACTAGTTTTTATTTTTGAAAGCCATTTGAAAATAAATTATTAGAATCATTAATAGTTGGAAAATAGAAATATGGACCTCGTGATTCTAACATGGAAAATGGGCATACTAAACTATAAAGCTAAAAACAATGACAAACTTTACTCATATCAATTAATCATATAAAAAACAAATAGCATAGCCACATTTGTAGTCACTCAGTAAAGATAAAATAAGATACACAGAAAATTCTAATTCTCACTTTGCATAACTTGACTAAAACCAATCGTCTATTCTTCATTCTTAATATGAATTTGAACAAGTGCTTAACATTCTGTATCTATATCCTTGATATCTCGCTCTTAATCATCTTATAGTGTACTGATCTTTTCAACTCAATCGAGTAGCATATTATTTTGCACTGCGTCGTTCCTGAAGATGGTACGGGGAGAGGGGTGAGACACAAAAGTTTTTTTAGTAGTTTATCTATATGGTATCATCGTATCCATCCGCAACCACTCCAAATTTCAAAATAAAAATAGTGGCGATGTAATGTTGTTCAATTATTATTTTCAAAAGTCTTTGTTAATCGGAGTGGTGTGACTTTTAAACGCTTCTTATTTACTTATGTTATGACACATGTGACTCATGAGTGAATGTTTATAACATTAAATCATACAGAATGCAAAATGAACTTTGACTTGATTTTTCTTAACATTCTCCTAACTTTTCTTTACATGAAAATAAAATAATCCCTTGTTAGACATACACTCTTATGTAATGCATGAAATTGACTTTAACTTATCTTACGCATTCTTTTAACATTACTTTGACGTTGGAGGGTATTGAGCTCAAATTGTGTATAAAATTGATCGGAGTCATTTTCCTTTACCAAAGGTTCAATAATCAATTTAGGAAAGGTTTGCCATGTATTATATTGTAAGGACTAGGGCGAATAACCACTAGAAATTGTATATCTGTCACCTTAGTGTATGGGTGTTCTCCTATGGTTGCTTTTAAACATACATAACCTAGTAAATGGACTCTTTTACTAAAAAACCCTACCAGCTCTCCAGATGATGAGTGGAACAAGACATCGATATTGCTTCTTAGGTCTAACAATGCCTTTTTGACTAATTGGTTTTCAACTAGTATTGAGATAACTACTAGATCATCGAGGTTTGAGTTGGGAGATTTAAAATTCGTATGCTTGAAAGTGATGGGTGGCATATCAAGCTAACTTGATTGACAAATGTTAGTGCCTTCCATCACAAAAATCCTTCGGTAAGTGTGTTTCCTTGTCGAGCTAGTACAACCTTTGACAACAAAATCACTTGAAATACAATTAATTATACCTCAGGGTTGTGTTGGTGTATCAGAGATAACCCATTTGTTTTTGTCTTTATGTTTTATTCCAGTTGAAACTGTGCCTCGTGTTGTTGGGTATGTGCTGTTATGAGGTGCTCAGTGTGTTTGGTTGACAATGTACTTGTTCAGGAGCCTTTGCTGAGCTAACCTTTCAAAGAGGTCCTTGGCTACTACATAGTCATAAGTAGTGTTTCCGTATTTTTTATGAAAGGTGTAATACTTTGATGTGTCCATGTACGTCTGGTCTTGATAAGTGTCTGCTTGCTCAGAGGTCTAATGAGTATTGAATGTAGGATTTTATTAATAATCTCCTCTCTTTTGTGTTGAACTGTGTGTATGAATCATATCAAGGCGTCAATTTGAATGGCTTTCAATTATTGCGGGAACCCTGAGACTTGTTGCGCTTATCATCCTCCTGGTTGAAAGTGTGCTTCTCATTTCTCCTAGCTTGGGGAACCTCTTTTATCTCCATTTGTTCTTTGGCCTTGTCACGAAATTCTGCTAAAGTCTTTGGTTTGGCAAACAACGAGGGCTTCTTAAAATTTTTCTGGTCAAAGACTGAAGGTTCTCAAGTGAGTTGAGAAGGGAATTGAATCAAAGAACCACTTTTATAGATAATGCAGCGGATTAATAAATCAGGAGATTATTTGTGATTTTTTCTCCTGATTATGTATAACAGAAAATACAGAAAACATGAAAGGAGAAGAGTGACACATCCTGGTTCAACCGCGAAGTGCAATGTGACCTATGTCCAGTCTCCACTACAACAATGATAGAATATTTACTATAATCAAGATATATTACAATCACCAATTCCAAGAGACTCACACTCTTGTAAACCACATAAACTATCCCAATCTTAGTAAATCACCTAGGTGCTAATCCAACCTAGTTAAACGGAACCAAGTGCACTCAAACCCAATACACTTTCCAAATCAAAACTATCAAACAAAGGTTAATGATTTTTTGATGCACTACTCTCTTTGCTATTTATATCTCTCAAAATAAACTTGAATCTATAAAAGAGAAATAAGAACACACTCAAAAACAAGAAAAAACAAGGGTTGTTTCTATGGTCTTCAATATGCACGAAACTGGTTGCCTTCTTCCTTGATAGAATATTCTTTGATAGAGTTTGAATGCTTTCTTTAATGTTGGAATCTTTCCTAATTTGATCAAGCTAGGCGTTGCACCTTTAACGCTCTTAGCCGTTGGTTTGAATGAGAATTCATTTCTTGTTTAGCTTGATAAAAATGCAGTAGCTATTCAATTGCTCATGAGGTTGATTCTTGGAGTGTTTCTTGCTATTTTTATTGTGCAATCTCTTTCCTAACTTAGTTTGATATGATATGCATATTAATGTTGATGATTTGCACAATTCCATCTTGCTTGATTGATCATCCTTGATTGATTCCTATGATGCTCATCATAAAGATTAGTTATAATAGAAAATAGTTAATTATATTTGTCATCATTAGATACCAAATCAACTCTTAACTCAACAAAATACCACTTTTGAGAGCATGGAGGTGGATGTGTGGATTAAGATAGGGAATTCCATTGCTATTTTGCTTAATTTTGCCATATAATCTTAGTTGCTTTCATGCTGGCCCTGCTTGATGGTGTTCAGGTAGTTGAAGTCATGGACATATATTTTTGAGACAATAAAGTTGTTAGTAAAAATATCAGCAAACTCCAAAAATGCAGAAATAGAACTTGCAATCAGTGAATAAAACTATAGTAAAGCAGCACCATCTAAAAAGTTCAAAAATCAACGATATAAGATAGAGTTCAGAGTCACTGTTCAGTAACATCATAGAACGGAATCCGGTGATATGTAAGTTCGGGTCACTGAGTCCATCATATGACATTAGGTTGTAGGTAGAGTGAAGTTCATGAGCATTTAGAAACTCATGATCTCCTTAGAAAAGAGATTAGAGGGTCATTTAGCTCCTTTAGTTGGAGTTGCCTCTACAGTGTTGGTCTTGAAGGTATGGTCATCATTCACGTTGCCATTAGTGTTAACCTTCATATCATCATTACGCCGAGCTAACTGCTCTTCCATCCTCTGGTTTTTAGCTTGTAGTGCAACAACCATGGTCAATAACTCCTTGGGCGTCAACATGAAAGGGGATTGTTCATCGACCATGGTTAGATTCCTGCAAAAAGACAAAAAAAAATATGGAAACAAAAAATAATGGGGTGAGTATAATAACTCGGCCAATGGTGGACTCCAAATATTTTTGTGTAGGAAGACTCGTCGAGGTATAACTCGTCCCGATAAAGGGAGAAGTAACTTCGTCCTACTCTTTGGATGAAGTATACGCTGATTTTTTGTGAACAAAAAGGCACGTCAAGATACTTGAAAAAATACTTCGACACTCAAATCAATAAAGTGTCTTGAAATAATAATAATAATAATCTTTTTCTATAAAGTATAGTTTTTGTATGTTGTTATCTTGCTTTGCCTTTGGGTGGATCGTTCTCTTTTAGACACTCTTAATTAGTCCATTAGACTTGACTTATTTAAACTCTATCTGTTGCTGAACTTAAAGGGAATGTGGCAGCTTGAGTGTAATATAGTTGGCAATCTGATCTTATCCTTTGTTGCGGACATTCTCCGATTTATAACTACCTTGTGCCAAGTTATACAGATCATAGTAGTTAAAATATCGATTTAACTCTTAAAATCTTCTGATATTACGATTTTACGATTTAAATCTTGTTAAGATTTTACGTTTTACATTCTTAATTTACATTTTCGATTTCACGTAAAATCTCAATTTTTTCTACCTTGATACGGATGGTATCAAGTTAGATGTGTTACAGAATAATATTTTTTGTTCATAAAAATATAATTGAATTGCTCTTAATCTTAAAATCAGCCCCCTTTTCTCTCGTCTTAGTTAAAATCATTTCCAATAATGCACAAATCTAATTTCTTTAGTCTACTCATTTGGCAAAAAAAATTTCAATTAGAGCTAAATTTATATTCACTCTCTATTTTTGTTTTTCAAACCAAAGACCAAATTATTTGATATTAATTGATAATAACTTTATAATATTTCAATCAAAGCCGTCATAATGGGCTAGCCTATCGGACTGGATCATTTAAGAACAATAAATGAGTGGATTTTTGGCTCTAAAAGTAGACCTATAAAAATGAGATGTTAAATAGGTTTAACTCAATTAACCTATAATTAAATGGGCTGGCTTGCAAAATAAATTAGCTGACCTGTTTAGCTCGTTTAATTTTTTCTTATTATTTTTTTTTATATATCTTAGGTTCTAACAAAAAATATTTCAAGTTTCAACCCAATAATTAAAAGGGCAAATTTTTTTTCCTGAAGTTAATATTTTAATCTAAAACATGATTAATTTAAATTGAAAATGACCTATTTAGACAAAAAACACAAGTTGATCTATTTAGCCAGGATACCATTTCATAGAGTTTTTTTTTTGTGACTATATTAATCGCCATCTGTGGGGATCGAACCCACGACCACGTGGTTAAAAGCCACGCGCTCTACCGCTGAGCTAAGATGGCTTATAAAATTCTAAATCATCATGCTTCACTATTGCTACCAACACTTGAGTAAAATTGTTTGAAATATATTGCACACTAAATATAATAGGTAACTGATTAATATTAATCTAGATATATTAATTAGAATTAGATATATGTATATTTATCAATTGGTCAGACTTGATATCACTTTCAGTTAACACTTTGAAATGCCGAGAATCAACATTAACTCTATTTTAAAAATACTTGTTATAGTGACAATTCAAATATCCTTATATATGTATATTGAAAAAACTTAAATTATAATAGCAACTTTAGTTGGGGACAAAAGAACGAAGTTTATGATTATCTAATAAATAAAAAATTTCAAAAATGTTACATTGTATAGGTTTATCACGTCAAGAAATAGAGATCAGGATGGGCCAAACGAAAATGCAAAGATATAAGTTGTTTGAGGAGATAAAATATGATTTATATCTTGGTTGTAAAAACTTTTTGACATTATCATTCATAATTCAACATTATAAAGTGAATTTCTTATATTTGATAAATTTTAAGCAATGTTAGAGATTGGGTTATGCTATCATTATGTCAATAACTTTCTATATATACTCCTCTCATACTTTTTTTTTTCTTTTTTTTTTTTCAAAAAAAAATCAAAAAATTATTGATATTAAAATAAATTCAAAGTCAAGTGCTGAAATGCATGCAAAGTTCTTGAGAAGGATGGAAGTCAAGCAAGAAAAGATGCTTCATTATCGACAACAATAACAATAATAACGACGACAACAATAATAACAACAACAATTGAGGCTGATCAAAATTCTTGGTAATAGGGAAAGGGAATGGAATTAAACAAAAAAAAACCATTTTTGCAAAAGAAAAAGAGGAGATTATAAAAAAAAAAAACTCTTGCAAAAGAAAAATAGCTGGTTTTAGAAAAAAAAATACATTTACAAAAATAGCTACATTGTCAATTGATAAATTTCTTGTTAAGTTAACAATAAGTCTAATGAAAAAAACATAATTCGATGAGAACAAATGAGATAATATTGAGTAGTAAGACGAGGATTATATTAATCCAAGTGTCGCTAAGGATATAGATAAAACAACCAAATGTTATTTTTTGAAATCTCTTAATACTATTTAGTTTTTTGCTTGTTAATTATTTTATCTCTTCTATTGTTCAGTTCTTTACATATGTTAATCATTTGAACTATTACAATTATCTTTTTCTCTTTTGTTGTATTTTGGTAGTTTGAGGTTTTTGTTCTTTTACTATTCTTTAGTTCTATCAGGTAGTGTTTGTTTTGAGGTATTAGGACAAAGATTGAGAAACTGAAACACAGTATCATGTTTGTTGGTTCAGAGACTGGTACTAAAATTTTTGTTTCTGTCCCTAAAATTTCAGTATTTCAGTATCTCCAAAAAGTAGGGACACAGGGGACTGAAATTTTTAGAGACAGAGACTGAAATTTTAATAACATTTTATACCTAAAATACCTTCATTTCAATTAATTAATTCCAATTTTATCTTTTGTGTAAATTAAATTAGAGTTTTATTCTTGTTTCAATTTCTGTCTCTCACTTTGCACCAAATAAAATACTAAAATTTATTTCGGTCTCTGTCTCTTAGTCTCAGTCTCTCAGTTTTAGTCTTTCAGTCTCTGTCTCTCTACCAAACACTACCTCACTATTTAGGGAGCGGGCTCATGTATTCACGGTCACAAATTATTTTTATTCTAATTTATGATATAATAATTTTAGCCACTTCAAATATATGCATATGGGTGTTACATTCTTTTTTTTAGATGATTATTTATTCGTGAAACTACTAATTAATCAACAAAAAAGGAAGTGCACCAATTTTTCGAGTATGAATTGATTTGTTAAAATCTTGACAAGAATTATATATAAGGATTTGAAGTTTAGTTGGAGACCATCAGACCAAAATTGATCAAAACTGAAAATGCCATTGTTGTAGCTTCGCCAAATCCACACAGCAGTCAAGAAAAGAAAACCATTCTTCTTAACATTTAAAGCAAACCAATTCTGTAAATTATAGTTCGAGAAAAAAGATTAAGAAAAAAAGTCGTTCCTATGTCACATAATTTTAGCCATGCTACAATTACGCAAACAATGAAAAATAGACTCCACTCCATTGTAGCAACGAGGACAAATATTAGAATTAGCAATATCTCTTTTAGTTCGGAAAGATGCAATAGACAAAGTCTCATGAAAAGCAAGTCGCACACGAAATTTAATTTTTTCTGGAATTTTTAATCTCCACACTTACTGCCAATTATTGTTATGCTGCCAATAAAAGATTTTGCGCAACCCATTCATACCCATTCTTGGCCGTATAAAAGTTAGAATGTCCCCAAATTCAACCAGTTTGTGGTCCACATTAAGCAATAGAGTTGTATTTGTTGAGCTCAACCCGCACATTATCGGGAATAGAAGAATAATACTTCTTTAAACACCACCTACTATCCCCCAAATATCTTGCACCTTGAAATCCAAATAACTAATATGAATATAAGGAACATTCATTCGCAAAGGGTCCTCTAATTTTTATTTGTCAAATTAGAAAGATTGATCCAACAATTTAATACATCAAAAATACTCTTCTTTAAGATGGATTATGGATAGAAAGAAGCTCACAAAGTGAAGTATCAGATAAATATTTAGCTATCATCATTTGAACCTAAAATTTCTCTTTTCTATATAAAAGATGTCAAATTAGTTTTTTCAAGAGAACAATGTTCATTTAGCGAGCATTTTTGATATCAATGTTCATTGTTTAATAGTGGCTAGGTTATGAATTATGATAAGAAATTAAGAAATGTGGATAAATAATTTAGGCTCGTTAATTTTTTTTTTTGAGATTTATTATGATTGATTAATTAAAAATTTAAATTAAAAATAATTGATTTCTACACAATAATATTTTTATGGGTTAGTTCAACAAGTTTTGTAGACTTTTTTTAATTTTAATCTTATAATTTTACAAATAAAAAAAAAAACTAAATTCTACTTATTTAACAAAATAAGGTGGTCCGAATTGAGTCTAAAAGAATGACAAAACTCTTCTACGTGTGAAATTTATGCAGAAACTGTTCTAAACGAAGATTCAAAAAAAAAATTTCGCGTAAAAATAGAAATATAAAATAAAATTCTACCAAAATTAATCTAGAAATCCGAGTAAAAATTTCTATCCTATTTTCATTAATTTTCAAAATTTGTGAATTTACCTAACTACCTTAAATATTTTATTTCTATTATAGATGTTTTAGTCATTTCATGTTATATATATATTTTAATTTTCATTTTCATTTATCTCTTTTTCTTATCCCTAAGCTACATTTAAAAGAGGAATCAAAATTAAAAAATTAAAAAAAATTAAATTAAATTTTATTTTTATAAAATATATTAAATAAAATTAAATAAATTTAAAAATAAAAAAATTAAACAAATTTTTATTTTTATCAGTCCGTTCCCTCTGTCTGCAGCTACCCCCCTCAGCCCCTCTCCACTCTTCCTGCTCACCCGCACTGTTCGGTCTTTGCCACTGTGGTCTGCCGTCTCTGTTCTGCTTCTGCCTTGTTGCTGCAGAGCCGGATTCCACACCTCTACAGCTGTCCCTACGGCTGCACTGCTGGTCAACACCACTGCAGCCACCTTCATTTTCTACACCACACACAAAAAATTAGTCAAATTGAGGTACGGGTTTCTTTTAAACTAAAGCATTTTTATTTACAATTGCAAGTTTAATAAAAAAGTATTTACGGGTTGATGATTGTTTTATGGATTGTTTACCTTTAATGAGAGTTTGATTGATCTAATTTTTATGATTGACGATGGTCATGAATGGTTGATGATTACTCAAGTTTATGAATATAGAAAACCTAATTATGGTTGATTGTGGTGGTGGATGAGGATTGATGGTTATGTTAGTTTAATTGGAGTTTAATGTGGTGTTGAGATCATGATTGGTGCTAAATTTCTAGGTTGGAAATCCAACTGGAAATCCAAAAGGAATTTGTTTATGGTTCATGGTTATAATAATGAAAGTTGATGTTGAAAATCTTTTTAACGTATTAGAGGTTGAGAAATTGTCGAGGAATGGTTGGTTTTAATAGAACCTTAAAGGAAATATGTCCAAGTTTTAGGGGAGGTTATGTCAATTTTTTTCTAATATTTAAACGAAAGTAAGTAGGGATTTGTGTGATGGACTTGGTTATCTCTTGATTTTGGTGATGATTGATTGATGATAGAATGATTATGATGATGTTGGTTGAGGCCCATTGCCCCTTGGTAGGTGGATTAGTTGTCTCTAAATCCTTGAGTTTTAAGGAGAGTGGATTCTGAGATTAGGAGATAAGTTGATGAATGGATAAAGAATAAAGTTAGGTAATTTGTAGTTATGGAATAAATAGGAAATTGGTTCAAGCTTGGATAAGTGGGTTTTGGGCATAGTTTGGAAATTAAGTTAAGTATATAGGTTTGAGGGTCACAATAGTTAGTAAGATTAATTAGAAAATGTCCTTTTATATAACATCATCATAAACATGTAAATTAACAAATTCCAATAGAATTGTCCATTTATATAATATTATTGTTAATTCTTTACCTTGGTATAATTTGTGAGATTAAGGTTTTATTTATGTAGTAAATATTGTTGCTTTTGTAGGTAATATCATTTTCTTCTAGTTAAATTGTTGATTTTAAGTTATTGATTTTTGAGTTAGTGTTGTCAAGTTTTTAGGATGGTATTTTTTAACTTAATAATGTTAATTTTGGCAGATGCTAATTTTTTTAGTTAAAATTATTAGGGATATTTTAGTTAAATAGCATAAAATGCGCAAGAATATTCCATTTTACCAAACACAGGAATGTTAATTCCAAGGAACCTTATACCTACCAACATGGTCAGATAAAATTCAGTCAGAGGAATTTTATGCTATTCTTAACCTTGTAGCTACCAACATGGTCAAATAAAATTCAGCCCACCTTCCAAACACACCAATATAGATTTTTGGATTCATGTTTTTTCTTTGGCTTGAACAGTGAAGTGGACTGAAAATGGATGAGGCAGAGGCAAATACAACAGTGCAAGCACTGCCTGAAATGATGTCAGCGAATGTGGAAGCCTTGCTTGAGGTAATGACAAACTTCTACCATTTTATTGTTTGCTACACATAAACTCTTTCAGTTAGCATGAATCTCAATGTGAAGTATTGAATGTTTTGAAGGCCGCGAGGTATGATGACATGGATGATGTTGTGATCTTAGCATCTAATGGTGTTCCTCTTAATTCCAAGGATGAACAGGGTAGAACAGGTATATATATGGTTATATAAAATTAGTAACTCTGGCATGGATAACCAAATTTAAGAAAATGAAGTGGTTATGATGCACTTTACCTTCCATTTGTAGTTAACTTTGCTCCTTTAATATATGAATACAGCTCTTCATATGGCTGCTGCTAATGGGCACATTGAAATTGTGGAGTACTTAATTGGTCAAGGTGTGGTGAGTGGCTTTTTCATAAATATTCTTTTTATTGCTGTCTTTTTTATCATCTCAATTAAGTCATTGTTCAATTACCACTATATGGAAAGTTGTTTTCTGTCCTATAGCAAATCACTCAATTGATCATCACCACTTTTTATCTTTTACACTTTTCAATTTAGTGGTGTCAAATCATGTTCAGTGATGTTCTGCTGTAGTAGCAGCAGAAGAGTAGAAGATGTAGTATAGAATGATGGAAGGGAGTGGAAGTAAGAGTGGAAGAGAGATTGGATAATAAACAGAGCAGGTGGAAGATTTCAAGGTGATACCTTCCCAGTCTTTGATGTATTCATTGAAGAACTAAGTACTGAAAGGAAGGAAACAAGGTAGCGTTTGAGAGACTACCACTCGCCTAAGGTCATGCCCAACCTAGATCCTTTTCTGCCCTATTCATTTCCTTTGTCCCACCTTGTATACACTCTCAGTCGTCTCTCCTATATTAGAATTCATCCCTCACTCGTGCCCTTCCCACTAACTTTTTCAGCTGTCCTATTTGTTACCTCAGCTTGCTTCAGCATTCTTCACATACCTTGTCATGAGAGTATTCATGAACTCAAATCCCCTTAAGGCATTTCATCAAACACTACCTCTCAATCCCCAGTTCACCAAACTTAGCAAACATATCACTGTACTTAAACCTCAACAGAAAACTTTACAAGCATAACCTATTATCATTGAGTTCCAGAAAAAACAAATTCTTCGACGAAATTTCATCAGATATACTGTTTGCTTCTCTCATTTCAGCCATATGAAGCGTGGAATGCAGCAAGCTTTGTTTTGAAGTAGGTGTTGTGGATTGCAGATGATGACATAACAGTGGAGTTGTTTGACCATGAGAGGGACATGGAGTTGGCAAGGGGTGAAGCAAGGTTCCAAAATGGAGGGAAGGGGAAGGAAAAGTATGGGATGTGCGAGGAGGAGGGTGTTATGGGAAATGGGTGAACGTCTTGAAAACTGAAAAGGGTGGTGTTGCATGGTGGTGGCTTTAGTTTGAGCGCGAGTTCATGAAACATGAAGGTGCAGGAGAAGGACCACAATATGTAATGGAATGAATAATGGAACATTTATGGCTGTCAGGTGAAGGAAATTATCAAATTAAGGGCATATTGTTCAAGGAAAGGAGAGGAGAAAGATTTTTTTGTAGGGGGGGGGGGGGGGGGATAAGCCATGAGGGTTGGATTTGAGAAAGAGAATGAAGTGGCAGTTGCATGGTGGTTGTTGTGGTAATATGGTAGTTGGTTGGAGAAGAATAAATAGATGACGATGAAGGAGAAAAATAAAAGAAGGTATTTTTGGAAGAAAAAGGTTGAATTTTGACCGGAGGACAAAAATAAGATGTTTGATATAAAAATAATGTGGTTCAAACGTTAGAGATAAAATTAGGGCTTAATCTAATCGTTAGGGACTTGAGCAAAACTTTATCCAAAAACTATATAACATTTCATTATTTGAGGATTTTGCAGATTCTGAGTTTCATCTTGTTAATATTATTATGTTTATTGTAGTAATTTTAGATTTTAAGAATGATGTTATCAAACACTAATTGTGTGACTTTTGTTCATTACAATTAATTTTTTCCCCCTTGTTTACAAGTAATAGTGTTATCACTTTCAGAAAGCAGTCAGAACAATTTTTTACTTTGTTTTACCAAATAATATATATGAGAATTTTTGTGTCCGCTCCCTGCAAATAAAAACATCAATGTTTGTAACTGTTGTGTTTAATTAGAGTGTTTCCAGTGGATCAATCTATAGCTTGTACATTTTGGTATGCTTTGGTCTAGGAAAAATCAGACATGATTTACTTTATATTTATTTCATCTTTTACCCTATTTGACTGTAGTCATACTCGTTGATGAATGCATGTAATTCATCCTAATCCCACATATCAAATAGCACTAGGAAAGACTTAAAGAATCCGTTTTAAATGTTGGGAATGTCATTCATGGGATGTGCTACATCAATTAACTAGAAAAAGTATCCACACTGCTTTGAAAGGAATGAGAATTAGATTGCAAACTTACGAGAGTTTAAGAGTCAATTCGTCTAAAGTAAGGGGCAAACGAAATGTGGAAATTGACTCATGAACCCTTTTATATTTCTCTCATGTTTCCCTCTCCACCTATGCTCTTGCACAAGATGGGGGTTTAAAAATGGGTGTTTGAACGACAGGATCTTAATGTTGCAAACGAGGAAAAGAATACACCTCTTCACTGGGCTTGTCTCAACGGACATGTTGAGGTAATACTGTTTTGTAATAAGAGCATCCCTCCTTATTTCACATATGATGGTTTCTTTCTTATAACAGGCAAGTGTTGTTTCAGGTTGTGAAAAAGTTAATCATGGCTGGAGCTAATGTTGGTGTTTTGAACAGGTTTGTCACGTTACTTGAGTTTGAAGCGTTTCAAAATGTATCTATCTATCTATGCGGTGCTTTGCTTTTTCTCATGCATCCTTTTTTCATAATGCATCATGTTTTCAGTCATGAGAGGACTCCAATGGATGAAGCTGTTACTAGAGGCAAACTAGAAGTGATGGATGCAATTAATGAAGCAGTCGCACTAGTTGAACTTCGTTGCGCAATGGTTTCTACACAAGAATCTTCAAGTTAATGTAATGCAAAGCTTTTTGTAATGGTTGCAGATGTTTTCCTTTAGACTAGAATGGAACATAATTTAGAGTGAAATATATTCCATCTTCAGATATAATTATATAATACTATTTGTGTTCTCTATTTCTAAATTATATACTTTTGTCCCTATCAAATTTTAAAATATAACATTTTTAATATATTTTAAAACGACATCATTTTTTCTATATACTTTTTATTAGTAGTTATGCATACCTTCCTAAATAGTTTGATTACTCTCCTAAAAGAAAATAAAGATCATAATCATAAAAATAAAAAATATATTATAATTAATAAAAAAATTTTCTTTTAAATTTATAAATATAATAAAGAAGAATGTTAGAGGACTATTAGAATTTATTATTTTTTGTCATTGTTTAGCTATTAATATTTAGGGTAAAGTACTAAATTGGTCCCTTACGTTTGGGCGTAATTCTGTTTTGGTCCTTAAGGTTTAAAGTGTCCTATTTGAATTCAAAAAAGTTTCATTTAACTTCAATTTAGTCCCACCGGAAGTCAAAGATAAATAATTAACGAAATGTCCTATATGACAGCAGTATAAGAATAAGGTCGATAATATAGAGAATAAGTACAAGCTCCAGAGGCACAAAATCAACCGTGATGCATCAATACATTTATTTATCATTTTTCTTATAATTAAAATGAAATATTTTCTATAAAACTTAAAAAAATGTTAAATGCATGTATTGATGCATCCACGGTTGATTTTGTGCTTCTGGAGCTTCTACTTATTCTCCAAATTATCGACCTTGTTCTTATACTGCTGTCATGTAGGACATTTTGTTAATTATTTATCTTTGACCTTTCGGTGGGACTAAATTGAAGCTAAATGAAACTTTTTTGGATTCAAATAGGACACTTTAAACCTTAAGGACCAAAACAGGATTACGTCCAAACGTATGGGACTAATTTAGTGCTTTACCCTAATATTTAAAAGTATAGGATAAAGTATATTGTTAGATTACTAAATTAAAGAAACTAGACTAAAAGAATTGAGTTGATGGTTAAGTAATAGACAAAAATAATAAATTCTGATAGCTCTCTAACATTTCTCTATAATTAAATTTTATAATTAAATAGCCATTTCTAACTATAAAAAATTCGAGCACGGTAAATTTATCCACAAAACAAGAGAATTAAAGTTGTACCCATGAAAGATTGGCTCTATACGACAAAACTGTTCAAACTCTACAAAACTATCCAAAAATCTCAAATTACCCTTCTTCCACGACTTACCATCACTACCAGCATCATCATCAGTTCATCACATTACCGACAAATTTATGTTATTTTCTATGTTCATTCTGATAAGATTTGTTTTTTCTCACTACTAATATATTTACTATATGAGTCTTGATTTGAAAGACATGATTTTATTTTATTTGGTCGTTTTAGCCTTAGAACCAGTTTAATGGTCTTTCCACAAGCCAGCCTTATGACTCTTTTACTGTATATGTTTCTATTTTATACTTTTATACGTATTTTCTTTTCCGTAGTTGTGGTTGTCAAAACTCAAAAGTAGTTAACTTTTTTTTTTTGTTTGCACCAGGATATCCATCAGACTAGTAGCCCAATGACTAATCCCTCGGGTACTGCAGAGGCAAAGTGGGCGACCCTCCCAAGCAAGCAAACTCCATTCCCATCCTCCAGTGAGTATCGAACCCGGGAGAGATGGTTAAAGGACACAGACCCTCATCCATCTGTGCCAACTTGCGATGGTTCAAAAGTAGTTAACTAGTTTTGCATTGTTGAATGAGTATTTTGCTTTATTGAAACCTTGAAATGAAACCTACTTTTACAAGATTTGATGTACAATATCAATTAGCAGCGAAGAAAGACATAAGGGGATCATAAACAAGTTTGTGAGCATTGACAGCCATAACAAAATCACCATGAGCATAGTCTTTGATAAACACCTGCACGAGCTTATTCCTGTCATGATCTTTGAGCTCCGACAGCAAAATTTGGACATCCGTTACATCAGCTAACATGTCTGTCCCTCCATAGCCAAAGAAAAGTGGGAATTCTTTTGGAATGCTAGCCATATCATAAGGAGGAGGATTAGGTTGTCCATAGTGTTGTATATTTTCTTCTCTATGTCCATAGTTATATTTTGTAATTTTCCCTGTTCTTATATCTATTCAAATTGAAGCCATATATGAAGAAAGATTAGTTCATCAATTTAGAATTTTATAAAAGTATAAATAAAATACTTCAAATCAAACAATATCTTGTTATTTAAAATTTATAAAATAAAATTATCAATAAGATAAGACTTTCAACATAGAATACCTAAAAAAAATTACCCTCAATAACAAAATTCTCAAATATTATTATCTAATTGAAATACTTACTTTGTGATAGATGTATTAAATTCTTCGTTGATGATGCTTGTGGTTCATAAGTAGCAATTAATTCCAGCCTTGAACCATTTATGCAGCAATTGGGACCTAAAATTTTGATTAATAAATTTCAAAATAACGCCTTATTTTAGTGAAATCAACATATATATGAATAAAGTGTCTGAAATTCATCATTCCAATGATATAAGTACCTGTAAAAAGATCTAACATATTTGAACAGTCCCTCGGTTTTAGTGCTTTGCAAATTTTCTTCAAAAGTTTGGATGCAATTGCCCTATTCATTAGAAGAGCATATTAGTAGTGAAAAATTTTGAAAAAGTTAAGAAGTGAAAAATTAACATAAGGTTCTTTTCATTACTCGTTGGGAACGATTTTACGAATGCCTAACCAGTAAGCTTTCTGTAAAAAAAAAATCAAAAAAAGAGAATAATTTTGTTATTTCGTATTTGTTGACATTTTCATTGCTCAAGTAGAGTATATTTAATTTGTGTGATTTATGTGTATCTTACATCTGCCATGAAAAGGTCACCAGCAATCTTGGATGGTGGTGAAGTAATATGATTCAAATGAGCAATTGGGCTAAGTAATGCCGCTGATCTCAACATATTCAATAGTTGATTTTGGGAGAATGCACCTAAACCTATTAAAGTACCCTGAAATTCCATGTTATGGTTATTCATAAACACACATATGTATAGTAGGATGATTTAAATAAGATAACAAAAAGTAAAAACCAGAACTCACCAAGGAATGACCCACGTAGTGCATTTTTTGACCGGTATGTTTGAATACATATCCAACTGAAGCAGGAAGATCGTAACTCAGTAACTGATCCCATGTCCAATCCCAATATGCCTATTAATAACAGAATAAATTAGCTCAAATCTAGTAGTTAAAATTTGATTTCCTCCAAAAGTTTCATAATCTGATAAAGTGGACGACCCTCCCAAACAAGCAAGCTCCATTCTCTTTCTCCGGTCTTGTTTGGCGTCGAATTTCAAAATCAAATGTAAAAATTTATATCTTATATGAAACATGAAGAGGACTAATTAAGTGTATTTATTCAATATAAAAAAAATAAAAAATAACCCTTTCATCAGGAGCAAGTGATGTATGGCCTTTGCTATATCTTGACCCACGAGAATTGGCAATCCACACATCATAGCCGTTGTCCGCTAAGATATATCCCAATGATTCTTCTGGATTATTGTACAACCATATGATACCATCCTGGAAAAAATATAATTGTCTATAATTAATGAATGTTAAATAAGATAAGTTCTGACTTATTTACCCAACTTCTCATATCTCTATTGCAGTAACACAACTTACCACAAAGAGTCCATGTTGCAAGAAAACTGGTGGCTTGTTTGCTGCCTTACCGGATCGCGCCTTCGGCATCCTCTGCAGACTAAGGATGTAACCATCTTCTGTCGTAACCTGATCGAGTTCAACAAAAAAAAAAAAATTTCCTTCAAAAAAAAAATACCTCCAATGGTATACATGGGAATAACCTTATGGAAAAGTCTAGGGGACCAGCAACTTTGTTAAATTCTGACCAGCATGTAACCAGCAAAGAAAAATGAAACATTGGATGAAATCTCACACCAATCTCACACCCTTAAAACCATCATTAATGACTATTTGATAGTTACAAATCACAAAAGTTGCTGGCCCCTAGAATTCCTCTAAACTTATTATTACAGTAAGTAGTAATAATATGCACCTTGTGTTCTTCACAAGTGTAACCGTTTTTCTCTACCATTATTTTGCAAATACCGGTATCTGCTGCAGCTATAGACGACGATGCTGGCAATTCATTATTTTCTTGCAGTGTTTTTCTCCCATGCACTGCTGTAATGCGAATCAATAATACCAGAAGCAAACTAGTAACAATATTGGCCATTGATAATGTGTTATTATGTTCCAATGCGTCTTCAAAAAATGCTTTCAATTTATTAGTACCAACTTTTGACGTGCAAAGACGAAGATTGAGAATATATATATATATATATGCTTTTCACCTTACTAGTTTTAACATTTTCTTTCTCGGGGTGGAGTTATAAAGTGTTCACAAAGCTGTGATCAATGGATACTTAGTTAGTGTTGAATGGCTAATTTTTTATTTCCCATTGTGCTAATGCATTATTGGTGCCGAAGTTTTAGAAAATGTTGACCAGCAAATAGAAGGACAAGTGGTAAAAGTTGGTCACTGGAGTTTGATAACGTCAATGACGTTCATTCTCCTGTTATTTCTCAGGTCAATTCTTTTTTATCTTTTTTATAGATATAAAATATTTGTATTATCCCATCAATATTTGTCATAATCTTGACTATATAACATGAAAAAGAGTTGAATTGTGTTATACTTTATTCCCTTGGCATCTCCATCAATAGAAATACCAGAAATTATTTTTAATATAGAAATGGAGATGGTATTTTGGTTGAATATTGATATTTGAAGTGTATTACAGTATTGTGGAATTCATTTAACACGCCCCCACGTATTGGCCAATATGCTCCCACGTGTTGGTCAGGATGTTGCCACGTGTCCAACACGCTCCTACGTGTTGCACCACGCCCCCACGTGTTAACCTTTTTACCTACAAAATCCACCCATCTGTAATTACACCAAATAATTTCATTTCCCAAAAAAACATCAATATTTTTTTTATATACAAAAAAATCAGCCTAGAAATACCATGCTTTCAAGCTTTGTTACTCCTACTTCTTGAAGCAATATTTTAGCAATCTTTTTGGATGTACCACCACCAACAATTTCAGTCCGGGTATAATTTTTGGATTTGAATCTTCTAAAGTTTGAATTTCACTTTAGAAAGTAAAGTGTGATTTTGTACTTTGAATAGTTTCTCTTTCATATTTATTCTTGGTCCCACCTATGAAATTAATAATGAGAGATCACACTTTACTCTCTAAAATGAAATTCAAACTTTAGAGGATTCAAATCCATAATTTTCACCATTATCTACATTTGAACCCATTTTATTTTAACACAAACCTTAGACTTAGACAAATAAAAATAAAGAATTAATCTCTAAATTATGGACTCTAAAGATTATAAATATATATAGAAAACGATAATATAATATAAATATATATAATTATAATTAGAGTAAAGTAACAATGAAGTTCCTGAATATTTTAATTTTAGACAAATTAGTCTTTAAAGAAAAAAAAGTATCAATTTGGTCTTTTAAGATAGTAAAAGGTAAACATGATGTCCTTTTATCAATTCATCAACTAAAATCTAACGATAATGTTTATATGTACTATTAATTATTCTAACATGTCTGTCTATCTATGAAAGATAGTAATGTAAATAACAACTTTTGGAATGAAACTTCATTTATTTTGATAAGATTGTAACAAATACAGAGCAGTTGATAAATGATATATAAAAACTCAAAATAATATTGCTCATATGATAATAATGAGACATGCACCACTGTAAATAACGAAATATATAGACAATTCAATTTTATTTTGCACTATTTATTTTTTTGAAGACAAATTAATCTAAATTTAATATATTTAAAGATCTAATTATCATTTTACTCTTATAATTATTAATAATTTTCGTAGTTTAGGCTTTGGCCCTATAATATAGTAACATTAGAAAATAAAAAAAAATAAAATAATAATATATATAATGCATCATAATTCATATTCATATCCGATATCATTTTTACCTAAAACCAATTTCTTATCGTAATAGAAGTATTGAAAATTTGAAATTGATTTAGACATATAGTTAGAGTATTACACTACACATCATAAGTAAAGTAATAAACAAATATGTAATTAACTATATAGCTAGGCATGCATGTATAGTTAATTTAATTTAATTTATTAAGCAAATAGTTAATCAGCATTTTTTGATAGTTAGTTTTGTGAGTATCTAGATCTAGAAATGATGATTTACTCCTATTATGTATGTAAAAAGATGAAAATTTATATGTAATTAATTTTACAGTAAAATTAATAGTTTAAAATCGTTAAATAATTTGATTAATTTAACTAAATTTTTATCTAATATTTTTTAATTATTGATGTAAAGTTGATTGTACCTAAATTTTTAATATAAGAATGGTGAAAAAGTAGCATTTTCTTTAAATAAACGTATATGGCTGGCATTGAGTTAGTGTTTGTTTGGGCGCCATTAAATCAATAAAATAAGATCTTTTTTTAATAAAAAAGATCTTTTTTTATTTTTTAATGTGTTTGATAAATTTTTAATAATAAAAATAAAAGTACTAAAAAAATAAAAAAATATTTTTTTGAGAAACTACAATTTACATATTTTTTTAAAAGATCTTTTTTTTTTTAAAAATATTTTTTACATTGTATATGAACAAAAAAATACTTTTATCTTATTTTATCCAAACAAAATTGATAAATAAAAAAATCTTTTTACATGAGACATCTAAACTTAAAATTACTTTTACTTTTATAAAAGTTCTTTAAAAAAATCATTAGAAAAAAAAACCTTTTTTAAAAATTGCTTCGAAACAAGATTTTAGAGAGTTCGAGTCTGACTCCCTCTGAGAAGTAAAACCCTTTCTGAACAGAATCCTGAGGCAGTAATGGCGTTCATCGAGGACGGCATCGACCTGGACGCGTCGGACTTCGCGGCGTCAGTTCCGCTGAAAAAGGTCCCAAACGGGGACGTCTTCGAGGCGTCGAGGGCGGGGGACGTGGAGCGGCTGCGCTACCTGCTGGAGTCTGGTGTCAACGTGAACGCCCGCGACCAGTGGGACTCCGTTGCTCTCTACTACGCCTGCCTCGCCGGCCACCTCGACGCTGCTCGCATGCTTCTCGAGAGCGGCGCCATCTGCTCCGAGCACACCTTCGACGGCGACCGCTGCCACTACGCCGCCCTTAATCTCAAAGTCCGCAAACTCCTCAAGGCCTTTGAGGCCCGCCCCCCTCCCTTGGCCCCCTTGCAGGCCGCCCTTCGTGACACCTTCCTTTCCTCCCCCGCTAACCGCTCCTTCTATGACCTCTCAGACACCGACTTTCATCTTCCGGGTACGATATCCTCTTGCCCTTTCTTTTTTAATCTCTTTTGCTTCATTCCTCTGTGCCACAGAATTTTGAACCTAAAGAAAATAGTTTTGTTTTTAGCTGCTGAAATTGTGAGCTACTTATGAAATTGAATGGCAATCATATTGGACTAATTTAAATTACTTAGACCACTAATTACGAGGTTGAAATTTTAAGATATGATAATATCATCAACTGCATACAATAATGATTCTTGAGCCACTCTAATAGTACTGTATTTCTCTTTTCCGTGGTTGTTTTCTAATGTGGAATAGGTATGTCATAGTTGATGTTTTAATGTTGCAAAGAGCAAACGATTATTAATTGTGTTTTTCCCAAATAATGATATTGTGTGAGACTCAATAGTGATCTTACTGGAGTAGGTATTTCATCCACCCAGGGATCCAGCCGTGGCTATTTTCCTCCAGATGTGGTTTTTATTGTACATGGAAGGCCTATTGAAGCTCACAGAGTCATATTAAGCGCAAGGTCACCATTTTTTAAGAAAAAGTTTGAGACTGATTGGAAAGATCGCAGTGAAGTGAGATTGCCACGGGAAAAATTGTCATATCCTGCACTCTACAGCCTTATACACTTCTTTTATTCGGACAGATTAGAGATTGCTGTGGATGACATGGAAGATCTTGTGAGAATCTGTAAAGTATGCAACCTCGAATCACTGCAGAAAATTATCGAGAAAGAAGTCATTCATCAAAAGTATGCGGAATATAAAGCGTTGAAGGATGTAGATAACTCACAGAAACGATACATTTTGCAAGGTCTGTCCCTTCCTGTAGAAGACAGGCTTCCTGCAGCCTTGCACTTAATCCTTCAAACTGCCCTTTCAAATTCAACCCTTGCAAACGGTCAAGATGATGCAGTTGATGAAATGATTGCTGGCATAGGTGCTATGAAAATGGGTAGATCTATTGATGATCTTGCTGATGTATGCGTAAGAGTTGATGGGAAAAATTTCCGTTGCCATCAAGTGGTTCTTGCATCAAGGTCTGAATATTTTAAGACAAGATTGTTGCGTATGAAGGACTTCCATGAAGGGGAAGATGAGTTATATTTGGATTTACTTCCTTGCATTGAAGAGCATGATTTGAGTACAGATGCATTTGAGAAAATGATTGAATATATGTAAGTCTCCTTTCTACCCAGTAAAATCTGGAACTTTGAAATAGTGGAGGGACAGTAGTTGATAACTTTTCGTTGTTTGCTTATTATCATCTATATGTTATCTTGTAATTCAGGATTTTTCTTGATTCATATTAACCTAATATGTAATCTTTCTAATATGCAATCATTTGCCTGGTTTCACCTTGTATCTTCCATACAAGTTAGAATATGTAATCTCTATTGAATGAACACAATCAATTGTTTTCTAGTTGCAATATTTATTCAACATCATGCTTGTTTTAAGTAGTTTCTGGTTGAGTGATTCTAATTTGTGAAGATTGATTGTTTTGAGTTCATTCATTATTATTATTATTATTATTTTCTTGCAGGCCATTTTTTGTGTATTTTTTTTTTTAAATAAATGTTTCTAGAATTTTCCTTGTAGGGGTGCCTTCATAGCATGATGACATTTCTGTTTGCTGCAAATTTGATTATTGTAAATCTTATTCTGCTGTCTTATTGTTTCAGGTACACTGATGGCTTGCAGGATATAAACCCAGATCAGGTATGTATGTATATGTTCATATAGATTTCTGTTGGTTTTGTCTTGTATAGTCTTACACTGACAGTGTGTATTGAACAGGCTGAGGAAATGTTTGACGTCGCTTCTAGATACTTATTGTTTCCTCTTAAGCGTGCGGTTGCTGATGTGTTGTTGCCACACTTGGAGATGGTGTCACCCGAAGAACTCTGTCATTGGTTAATATTAGCAGACCTGTATGTTGCATTTCTGTCATGCTTGCTTTGTTTTACATTAGTGGCTGCAACTATTGTTCCATGTTTGATATTACACTTTGGTGGAGGGAAGGGATCTGTCAAACATTTCTATATTGTTTTCTCAATGTGTTTTCTATAGCTAATAGAGAGCAACTCCTTGCTCTCAGAAGAAGCCCTTTATACAAACCAAGAGAATTTTCTATCGGATAAAATATGTTTTTTGTCTTTAGCGTTTTTGAAATTCTTTAAAAATACTGCTAATGTTTAATTTGATTCAATTTCACTCTTAACATTTGAAATAAGTTTCAATTTTATCTTTACTACTTTTATTGTCAATAGTTAATCAGCATTTTTTCCAATTTTGCCCTTAATCTTTATCTTAGTGAAATTAACACAGCAGATGTAGTATTGAATGAAAAGGAAGTGAATCAGGATGATTTCACTCCTGCTATAGTTTTATTGGATTGGAAAAGTGCCGAAATCACAAGGAAAAAGTAGGAGTGTTGACTGAGTGTTGGAGAGCTAGCATCTTCTAATTCTGATCTGATTCCTTACTCTAATGCCTACCTCCCCTTCCACCATTCGGTTACTATTAATACCCCTCTTCTTCATTCTTCCCTCACTAACTGTACCAGGTGGCAAGTTAGTTACAAAACCCACCACAGCCCATAGTTCACTCAATTACATTTTGGTCCCTAATTTCTAATTAGCTTGATACGTAATATACCGTAATCTTCAAACTTCACCATTCTAATCTTCAAACTTCACCATTCTTGTCTTCTTCGTCCTGCCATGCTTCTTACCTCCAATGCTCAAATGCTTCCATCACATTTTTATTCTGATATCAGAATGCTTCTCCCCCTTTTCATATTTGAATACATTACGGTAGCTTGCAGTTGAGATTTGAGAGCTCTTATTCTGTTAACATATTGATAGAAATAAAACTTAACTATACAGAGAATAGTTCCTTGGTTTCAGACTTAGTCCTCTATAGATTGCACAAACAATGAAAATGCAATGAAGAGACATTTCACAGCTTCCTCTCCTTATATTAATCCCCAGTTTAACTGGATTTTCCTTTAATAGGATTCATAGCTTAGACATTCCTGCCTACCTGCGTTGTTGTAACAGTGGTTGACTTGTAGACAGCTATCCTTTCTTCCATAAAAAATATTAATAACCATTTGGCCCTATAATGCTTGTTTCAATATTTTTCACTAGTATGCTTTTTTAATTCTGTTCAAAACATTTTAGGCTCGAATTATGAAAGTACTGTTTGCTTAGCAAGCTTTATCATAATAAGTACTTTGCTAAGCTATTTTTCTGAAAATATGGTGGAATTTGAACTAATATATTGTGGTGCTTGTTCCTCAGATTTCATTATTTCCTGCCATTCATTGAGCTGGAATTACAAACTTGAATTGTAAATATGATTGAGTGTAAATAAGAATTACCCAAGTGATATTAATTCCTTTGTGCAGAATCTATCTTGGTTAGTACTAGGCAGTGTTTTATGTCATATATTCTGTACTATGCTTTCTGTTGTAACATGGACTATTAGGTGGTGGCAACTGGTAAGATGTCAAAAACTGGGTAATAAACATGAGGATATCTAGATATGATTGAAACCTTAAATGTTTGTATGGAAATTATGTTCACTTAACTATTTGGACGAATCACACTATCAGAAGAACTGAATGTCATGATACAAATAGTGTAATTGGCCTTAAAATTGTTACAGGATGAAATTACTCTTTGGTTAAAAGCATTTGTTATATAATTAAATTGTCTGTCTTGGAAGTGTTGTGCGCCTTCTGTGGTAACTTATGTATTTGTAATTTATGACATCATAATTGATATTTGGTCTTGTGATTTCACATCTAATAATCATGTAGCGTGCTAGATTATGTTTTTGATTTAGTAGTATTTGAGAATTTCCTTGTCCAGGTATGGTGTTTTCAAGATTCGGGAATATTGTCTGGACACCATTGCTTGTAACTTTGAAACATTTGCTGATACCAAAGAGTTCAGGGCAATGCTGTTGACTTTCCCTCCACCATCTGGAGACTCCTCTCTTCGTACTACTGTCCCAAGCATGCCTGGATCTGATCTAAAATCGGATCAAGGAAACCTTCTCGATGATTTGCGCGAGAAATGGCTTGAAATTGAAGCTGCTGAGCTCGACGAGAGAGATGAGAGTGCGTTGCAATTTGATAAGCGGCTCGAGATGCTTATGCTTGTTGCTGAGCAAGAAAAATCCGATAATTCAGAAGCTGATGGTATGGATGACCTCAAAACGTTGGGTTTGTCTCCAGACAGCACATTAATTTCAGGTGATGCAGAAAGAACTGTGATAAGTTAATTGGAATAAAATGTATAGCTTTTCTTTGTCAAAGATAGTAAGTTAGGTGGCTCGGAGTTCTTAAGTTGGGTTTTTGTAACTTCTGTTGCTCGAGCATTCATTTATTCATACGGCTCTTTCATAATCACTAGGTAATATTAGACATCTTCAATTCTTATAGTTATACGAGTGAGTGCGTGCACTTGTACTTTTCCTTAAGCAAGATTTGCACCTAAGCGTAATAAATAGAGTTCCGAGTTCAGGGGGTGAAATTATTGTGCTATAAAGTAACTTCATGTGATCTGCAAATCAATTCAATATCGACTTTATTGTGTTTCCAAACACACACCCTTATGTATGGCGCAAAGGAAATTAAGTTGGTATTCTTTTTCAAAAACAGAAAACATGAGAAATATTGAAATTAGAAGAAGCTGATCTCACGTATGATATATAATAAGTTAATGAAAACAAATGTTTAATTGTTTATTTGTTACCAAAGTAAGTTGTTAATGCTATGCATATTAGACATAGTGTCTTTATTTCTGGTCACTGTCTAGCCGGGATGAGGACCACTCGACCCCAACCTCAGTTTACCCTCATCAGGTGACCTTAGATGCTACTCTACATACTCCCCATGATTCACCGTTCAGGCCTAGCATCGGTATCAATGGCCACTGCCACTGAAGTTGACAGTTGCTGTGATACCAGACTGCTGTTGTCTTTGTCACCTGTGGCTGATACTATCCGGAAGCATCCCTGCAGCTTCCTTCCACGTGACATCTGTTCGCCCTGTCTTCACAGCACACCTCTCCCTCATCTTCTCTGATCGAGCCAGAGGGAGCTTCTCCTCTTTGTGCTCCTGTTTCGCTTTCAGAGGCTGCGTCTCCTTCAGGTCAGGTTGCTGGAACCTTTATGGTGGATCCCCCCTGCTCCATCCTCACCAGGGTTGCAGCAGAATCCGCCGTCCTCCTCAGTAAATTATCAAAAATACTATTTGTATACCAATCAGCTACTAAAATCAGCCACCAATATATTTGTGTATAAATACATGTGTGATTTAATTTATTTTCAATGTGTATTTGTCTTCCAACATGTATTTTTTACTCGTGGCTGACTTTGGTGGCTGATTTTGGTGTACACGCAGCATAGTTGGTAAATTATATATGTTAGATTACTATTATTACTTCAAATATCTCATCTGTTTTCTTCTGTTTTTTTTTGTTCTTTTCTCGAATTGTGGTTGTTAAGGGCAATTTCTCTAACAAATCTTATGAGTTATTGGACAAATGGGGAAGTTAATAAGGGGACTTTGGTGATCACTCTGTCGTTGCCATTACAACACCACCATTGTCTTCTGATTTTGCTGCAGATGAGGGGTCTGTACTCGCAGCAAGTGGTTCGGTTGAAACAAGTTTTGCAACGGTTGATGACGAAACTGAGTCAGGTAGAGATACCTTTGTTTCACGCAATCCTTTACTTGAACTGCAGACGCTCCCAAAAAAAAAAATTAGGAAATTGGATCTTGACAGTGAAGACTAATCTATTCTGTGAATGCTAGCCTGATAAGGTTTTCGGTGATAATAATTTAAAAATTTTGACTATTCTATTTGCATGCTGCCTTATAGAAAAAACAGCACATCAGGATCTCTAAAGATTCAACATTACAGCAATTTAATTAACGAAAGGATCACTACAATAACATCATTGTTACCTTGAAATAAGGAAAATCAAAGAATAGCATTTTCAGGTTCTTTGTTGTGCCAGACTCCACCACAATGGCATATGCTCCGCAATGACATCTTGGGTTGTCACCTTTAGCTGTCCGATTCCTCCCTCCACTGGATGCGCTGCCAATGCTTCGATCAATTCTAACACTTCTCCCTCGCAGGCGACATGGAGGATACGAGGAAAATTAGTGGACATGGGGCTCCGTTGCCGCACAGAGGAGTCCAGGGACACTTAACGTTTGACGAAGCAAGTTAACTCACATGTATGACAGTTTCGTTAGGGACTAATGAAGTAATTAAATTTAGTTAGAGAGTAAAATGCCTCGTTTGAAATTATTTGAAGACCAAAATAAGTAAATACTCTTGACAAAATTAAAACAATTTGGCCAATTCCATTATGTAGAACTCTTTATTGGAACTCTATCAAATACTTTGCCAACTATATAGAGGAAAGGATTGCTCATGGAACTAACGTGTTGAAGGGAGCTCCATGCTAAACAATTTTTATAGTTTTCAACTACACCAAATTAGTACACACACGTTATTATAAATTGTATAATTTTTATTCATTGTTGTGAAAACCCACTCTAATAAAGGCCAACCATGCAATAACGGAGCCTAACCTAACTAAATCCTGTTACACCAATGGCTAAGGTTCATCCATGCCAGCCGTTGCAAGTGCTTTGTCTTGCCATTTTGTTGTATTTACAAAAATATCTATACCATGTGTCACTGTAGGATTCAACTAGAAGAAATCTCTGTAAATCTTTTATCCAATTGTCTCTTCACCGTAGAGTGTCTCATATCTTAAATTTATAGACAAAATAGAAATAAGAGTATTTATAAAATGATTATTTTTAAATGTATAAATAAAGAATATTACTTTTTTTTTGTTTCCATAGTATTTCCCAACCCAACAAGTTGAAAACTAATCTATTAATAATCGAAATTCCATTTAAGAATTTACCATTGGCAAATAAATTATTGCATGCACTAAGCCTCCCGTCACTTGATTAAGTGAACTAGTGAACTAACTACTAAACCAACCCAAATTGGTTAAGGACATTACTTTTTAACTCGTTTCATATGGTTTGAACATGTAGAAGATCAATAGAACATCCAATTAGAAAGGTAGATGAGATGGAAGATAGTCAGAAAACGAAAAATAAAAAGACCTAAAAAGACCATACATGAAGTAGCAAAAGGAAATTTACATGAAAATTATAGACTTGATGCAGGATAGAGTTCATCATACATGATATAGTTCAATGACATCGTCTGGCTTATGTAGTGGGATAGTTGTTATTGTTGTTGATGTTGTTGTTGTTGTAGTAGTGTAATTGCATAGTCATTGGAAAAAATTGTTTGCTCAAGAGATATACAAACCTTTCTTCCAACCTACATTAACACCTAACTTCTATGCTTACCTACCCTTGCTTTTTGTAGAGCCAACAGCAGTTGTTCTATACTTAGTTCAACAAAGTCTACATTTGGAAGATTAAGAAATTGATGATATTCGTCTTCTATAAAGTCCATTTTATTCAAAGTTGCTTTATAGTTCATAGCAGCTGATCTTGGGTGACCTTTTGCAACTGATACCTGCAAAACAAGACAAATCATCATGTCAGTATATCACTGAGTAGTAGGATGCACAAATTCACATGTTTAGATTAGTTAGTATTGTATCTTGGAAAAAGATTTTCCTCCGATCAACATTTGGGCCTTAATGTGTTCAAATTTTCAGAAGAAGACATACAATATCAGATTATTGAATCCAACTATCTAAATTAATCCAAAATTTCATCCCAATTGGAAAGAAATCAATTCCAAGAACAATTCATGTCTTGTATTAGCAACCCAAAACAAAATCCTATTTTTTGTTGCTGCTGTTGTTGATGTAAAATAATAACCACCCAAAGAAAAAAAGTATACTCAGGGATTCGTAGAATCATAATTATGCAGCTCAACAAATCATTTCATCTAAAATTGGAGGGAACTTACGCAATGCCTTTCTCCAAGCTCGAACAGCCAAAATCTCCACTCTGTCATAGGCATTCCTTCCACTTTAGCAGTAATATTAGTCCAGCATGTGTGAGTAAACTCCACTTTATGCAACTCTTCAGTCAGTCCACTCCCTATGGCTTTAACGTATGCTTCTTTTAGGCTCCAATACCTGGAAAATGTCATTATACATCGATAAAGAGTTCTTAATATTAAGCAGATAAAATATATTGTGAGATCTGTGATTGTCTCAAAACAAATATAAAATATATAATTTCAAAGACTATCTTTAATCTACGTCTACATTATACAGAGATGAAGATCTTAAGGATCGATCAAGTCATTCATGGAATTTTCATCAAGAGGGTGGAGATAACAGTTCTTTGAAATAAAGCTAGGCAAGCATACCAACAGGTTTATCAAAGCATCGCAGTAGTTGAGGAAACAGTGTGCTCATATTCTTGAAATATGATAGGAAGCACTCTATGTTTTGTATATTGCAATTGGGTTTTCCCCCAAACAAATGACAACATTGAATTTTTATGGCATTTCAAACGTGTTAAATTTTGAAAATGCAGAATTGAGGTTTTTTATTTTGGCAACAGAAGAAAAAAAAAACTATGTAAAGATAGAACGGAAGGAAAATAGCACTAAAGAGAGAGCAAAATCTCTTTCAAGGTAACGAAAAAAAATCCAAAAGTAAATAAATAAATAGATGCAGAAAATTTTCAATACTTAAGAAAAAGTTGTTCACTCTCTAGAAACTGGAAGTCCGGAACAGCAGCAACAACAAAATCCAAACCGCATGAACATTTTGTAATTAAACTATTTCCTCAACAAATATACAAATAGATCACGAGAATACCTGTAAAATTCAATTAATACATCATAAGATGTGCCAGCATTAACTATATTGTCCCATTCCAAACTGGAAAAGTATGATGCGAAGAAATGTATGAATTCTGTAATTGTTTCTCCCTGTGGTATATCATAGGAGACAATGTCTAACCCCACAAGGTATACAGATTCGGATGCTATGGCCACATAGTCACCATGATGAGATACATTGAAATTAAAATTAGGTAATCCGAGGCCAAGTTTATCATAATCCTGAAGCAAAACCATTTAAACTGTAAAGAATAAATAGAGCTACATGGAAGCAAATAGAAAAGGTGGCAGAAACACAATATGAGGAGTGATAGTATCACAATATAAAGAGTGATAGTATGAGTGTAAGATATATGCCAACATCTTAATACAAGCATCTCCATTTATTCAAAATGGATAGAAAAAATATACCTATGATGAAGAATAGAGAAACTGCAAAGCTTTACGTGATTTAAGGAAGCAAAACAAATCAACACTTAGGAGACGAGCACTTTTGGAACAAGTTATACAACGTTGTTTAAATCACTCAGAATTTTTCTTAAATTAACCATGTAATATGCATGAATTTTGAATGCAACTGTCAATGAAGAAATTTGATACAACCCATGAATGTGTGCAGAGAAGATAGAACTATCGAAAATCCTAGAAACTTTGATCCCGATTTCCGTATCGTGCAAACAAGGTATTGAGATGATCGGTTTTAGAACAATATAATATGGTGTGAATGTGTGATAGAAAAGGCAAAAGTACTAATCCTTGTTTAAAATAATGTTGGGCCCCAAACAATAATCATTAAAGCTCATCTGCGAGATACAAGCTCCTCACTTTTGGCATAACTCAGAAGGTTCAGGGTCATTTTCATGATAACAACTCGAGATAGGCATTATAAACTTGCGAGTGATGCTCCTTAGTAGGTTTAAATGTGCATAGTTTATGAAAAGGTAAGAGAAGTACTATTATGCCAAGCTAATATATCAAGGCTTAGTTATTCCTCGTTCTTCCCAAGGTTGGTCCTAAAGAGTTGGTAGCAAAATATAGAATCACATATCCCTCATGTTCTAAAAGAAATGGAAAATAACAGCAAAATCAAGATCAATGAAATGGAAATAGAAACAAAGTTTGACTTTCATCAAATTGAAGAAACAATCCTGCTACGCGTACACCCTTGTACCAGACACCGATTTGACACACTATAAAAATACGTAGGATCCATTAAATATTATTCGTTATTGATCAAATTCAAAATCAAAAATCAATTTCAGTTAGAAACTTTCAACATCACAATTTTTATAAGAGCCAACAGTGTCGCGGAATGAAAAAAAGCGTTTAACCTCCATGACAATATCAATTAATGTCTCAATTGTTAGAGAATAAAACAGAAGATAAATCACAAGAATTTCTAATAGCAAGATTGGAAAGGGGAATATTATGAAAAAATCACAGTAGGTTGGTGAAGTAAATTATGGATGAATGACAATGCTACATGATTAAATTTTCAATGGTGTGATTGAAAGAGTGAAAATGAGGAAAAGAAAGCATGGAATGAGTGTGATTAGCTTGAAAATGAGCAATTCTTCATTGTTAATTAAAAAAGATAATCTGCAACTAAGTAGCAAAGGTTGTCTACGAAATAGGGGGAATGGGTTGGTTCCTAAAAGTAAGGAAGCCAAAGGGGGAAAAAACCCGTACACGCACCATGTATTATTTTAATTATTGAAGAATAATTGAAACACATATTAATAGTAAATATGGTATACTAATACAGGTGTGTGGTGTGTTTGGTGTATGAATAGTAATAGTCATACCACATATGGCTTGCCCTCGGGTGTTCGCTTTATGGAAATTTCACTAAGTGGGATTCGCAGAACATCAGATACAAGAGCATACTGAAGCATTCTGCTGACAAGTGCTCGTTTCCTATCTTCCATTTTCACAAACCTGGTACCCACCAGTACACACCATTAAGTGTTTAACAAAAGCCAATCAATTTGTGCAGCAACCAACTACAAAAGCACTTGAATGTATGTACCTGGTAACAGAGGAGTGCTCGTGGGAAGGAAGGAAAGAGAGGGGAAAGGATAAGTCAGGGGGTTGTGGGTCCCACTTTGAGATGTCCACCACCCATCTCCTTACGCCTTCCTCCATTCTCATTCCTACTGGTTTCCTTTTTCTTGCTAACCAAAGACGCAATTCTGTTAATATTTCCCAATTGAATGGAAGAGAGGTCTCCAGCCACGGATGTTTGAGCGGCTAGTTGCTCAAGCAACTTGTTAAGAGCACTTTGCGCTCATCTCACTTCTGTTTTTTCCAACCTCATTAGTAAGGTCAACACATCATAGGATACAGGAAAATGACCTTTCCTTAAAGTTCCCAACAGAACAAACTTCAGACTCTAGAATATTAGTTTCGAGCCTCACCTGTGCTAGAAAATCAAAGTTCCAAATATCATAAGCATTCATCATAAAAGGAGTTTATAATATCATTCCAAGTCATATTAAAGCTTCAATAATCAACTTTCAAAGTTCCAGTTTCAGAAAGTATCTATATAACTATAATCTTGAAATTAAATCGTTATACCCAAGAACAAAATCCTAAGGACCCTTGTCCCACCTTGATAACTATAGACAACACATAATATGATAATGAAATAACGAAATGACTTCAAATCTTGAAATAATGAACCAACTGAAACACATAGAAATATTCAGTATTGAAAACTATCTCATCAAATACATGTATGCTAAGCATTTAAGCAAACAATAAGAAAGATAAGACACCACAATTTAGTCAAATTGATGATATACTATCACTCAAACATTGGCCTCTTGAGGAAGACCTCAAAGCAGCATGTGACCAATTATTCCCAATAAAACTTATGTTTTATAAGGAGAATCATCAATGAACAAAATAGACAACTTTGGGCATTGCTCACTCTAGAATAGTTCTTGTGTAGTTTCTTTGGGCAGTTTGCCTAGTTAACTAAAAAAAAAAAAAGCATCTTTTACTTTTACTAGAAAATATTTATCAATACTAAAACAATAAAATGTGTGTTTTATAACGATTATTAGAAATTAAATATAGAGGGTTAAATTAAAGAAATAAACGAAAAGAAAATGAAAACATTTGCTGGTTTTATGGGATTTTTTTCAAATATTTGGTTCTCATATAATTCACCAATGTCTTAGCTTCACTTTTAAAAGATGCATATTATCACTCGTTTAGTCAAACATTTTTCGGTTCTATTATCAATAACAATTTCATAAACAATAAAAATATATAATATACCTTCCTGATCCGCTAAGGACGAACGTGAGAGAACGAGAGAGAGAAGAGCAACGAACAACTTCCTAAGAAGCAGCAAAGGCCAAAGAGAATGAGAAGGGAAGGGTTCAAAGTGTAACTTCCCTAAGAGTGAAATTAGCTAGGCAGTAAGAGAGTGCCTTATAACTTAAGGTGCTGAATGAATTGGCTGAAATTGCCTTAATAAATATTGCAAGTTCTGTAACTTAGACCTCAATCATTCACAGAACAGAATCAATCGTTCGAAAATAAAAAGAGAGCAGAAACAAAATAACAGTGACCAACGACGAATTGAGGTTGAGAGGGAGGAACCAAGGAGGAGGACTACCTGAACTGACGCGACGGCAGAACTAGAACAGCAGCAAGCATGGAAGGCCGAGGTGGAGAGGGCGGTGAAGATATGGAGCAGAGGGAAGACTCCAGCGAGTCACCCACGAGCTCCGGCAAGAACAGAAGAGAGCGGAGAAACCGAGAGACTACCGGAGCGAGCTTAGGAGTGTTTCCTGAGACTGTGACAACGGTTTGAAAATTAATTTTTATAAAACATTTTTTAATAATATATTTATAAAAGTTGATAATAAATATATTATTTAATATTTTTACACGATTTTTTTTGTTATTTTTAGGACCATTTACATAAATAAATTATTTGCATGCAATTGCGTAAATTTAAAAGACAAACAATTTATTTATGTAAATTGTCCTTACTTTTATGTATCATATATATTGCCTCGCCGCTTAAAATTTTTGGATCTTCGGAGTGATAATGAGCCAATGAAAGGGGAAAAGGCAGGAAATAGATGTTTTCTATTTTTTTTAACACTTAAAAAGAATAAAGTCTGATTTCTTATTTTTTATTTTATAAGTAGAACCAAAAATAAATAGAAAGAAAAAAACTAATAAAAGATGATATTAAACATTGGATACTATCCAATTTTTTTTTTTCAGTAGAGAAAATCCAGGCAAGTGCAAGAACGAGGGTGGAGGTGCAATGACTACGGGAGGCAAAAGAGCAGCCATCACCACGAAGCCAGAGGAACCTTAAAGGTAGACGAAGAACCAATAGTGACAGGGCTCAAATCCATCAATGGTGATGGGAGGTAGAGAAAGAGCAAGAATAGTGAGAATGGCAGAGGAAGCAGTAATGACAACGATGAAGGCAGAGCAAATGGTGTGAGTGAAAGGGAGTTGGGTTAGGTGGGATAAGGTGAGGTAACAGTGGCTACAGGTGGGGTTGGGAAGAGGTGAGGTGACAGTGGCTGATTCCTGATAAGGCGGTGGTGGCTGCAAGTGAAGTGGGGTGATAGTTTCTAGAACCCATTTTTAACAAGTTTGTTTTATTTGTTTGGAATAAATTTATGGAAAAATCTAGAGGGCTAGCAACTTTGTTAAATTTTGACCAGCATGTAACCAGCAAAAAAAAAAAAGTGAGCCATTAGATGAAATCTCACATCAATCTCACACCATTAAAACCATCATTGATGGCTATTTGATGGCTACAAATCACAAAAGTTGTTGGCCCCTAGCATTTCTCTAAATTTATTTGTCTTCTGAACATTCATAGTTAAAAAAATAAAATGTTTACTCTCTTCTTTGCATAAATAAGAAAAATACCAAAGCATAAAAAATAAAACACAGAACTTGTACCCAAATATCAATTCTCGAGCTAAATCGACTTATTGCGTCTGCAGCTATTCCAGAATCTATCACGTTATTCTTCTACAATATGTAAGTTGCAACTGAATGCCCATGCTAACTTGATGTTGTAAAATAATTACAAAGCATATGATGTTTCGGATGGTAGTAGGGCCACGACCTTGCTTAATTTGAAATATCAAAATGATGAATTGAGGATGGGTTTTCTGTTGTCAAATTTACTCTGCTAATCAAATCATCAACTGACATGGTTCCAAGCTCCCCACCGAATCTAGATCTAACTGTAACTGATTTTGTTTCAACTTCCTTTGCGCCAACAACAGCCATCAATGGAATTTTCTGCTTCTCTGCATTTCTTATGAGCTTTGCCAGGCGTTCTCCATGGCACACTTCAGCACGGATGCCTTTCGTTTTCAGGTTATTGATCACATCATTGCAATACTCAAGCTGCGTGAAAAACAGAAAATGCTTCCTTCAGTTTACACACCACCGATTGTTCTCACTATGAATCATATATCTTCCCTTTCATTTTTTTTTTTTTCGTTTTCTTCATGTGGGAATATTTCCCCATAACCCATTTACCATGCATGCATACAGAAAACATATATATACCAAAGTTTTGAGTTACGTTACCTGGACATCAGTAACAGGTAACACCCGAACTTGTATTGGAGAAAGCCATAATGGAAAATCACCGGCATAATGCTCTATGAGAACACCAAAGAATCTTTCCAAGGATCCAAGCACTGCTCTATGGATCAATATAGGTCTCTTCGATTCACCATCCGAGTCAACATAGGTGATGTCGAAACGCTGTGGTAAATTAAAATCAACCTGTTGAAATTTAAGTGAAGTCAAAACAATTAGGGAAATAGTTTAATGCAAAGAGTAACATAAAAAACTATCCAGCGAATACTTTCTGAGAAAAGATGAAGCTTAAGCATACAATTGTTAATGAATGAATCTCACACCTGTCAATCTGTCATTAATTTCAAGTAACTGGATAGAGGCACAAGAATGGTTTTATGTCTCAATTTGAGCATAAAATTAAAACATTGACAATAAACAAACCCGCCAGTTATACTAAGTATTGAAATTAGTGTTGTGGCATGGATTGATAAGGGTAAAAATAAGCTCTTCCCAATAGGGCCATGCCAAAGAAATGAGTATAATTTAGCCATCATTTAGCCATCAATACTTAAAAGTATGTTGTTGGATTACTAGACTAAGAGAACTAGACTAAAGGAATTAAGTTGATGACTAAGTGATGGCCAAAAATAATAAATTTTGATAGCCCCCTCTTATTTCTCTTTATATTTAAACAATTATGAAGTTAGGAATTGCCTGTATGGTTGAACATTGCCACTTCCTACCAAGAGCATCCTCAATCTTGAGATCAATCTTTGGCCCATAAAAGGCACCTCCCCCTTCATCAATTTGATATGTCCAACCTTTATCATCCAAAGCATCTTTCAAAGCAGAGATAGCTTTCTCCCATATATTATCATCCCCAACAGCTTTTTCAGGCCTTGTAGACAAATTTACTTCATACTTGTCAAAACCAAATTTCAGCAGTATTTCTTCAGTGAGATCTAAGACACCCCTTATCTCATCTTTAATCTGATCCTCCAAACAAAAGATGTGTGCATCATCCTGTAAAAATGACATCGAGATAGCACAGCCAATCTATCAGCATACAATCTACAACAAGGCTATCCTATATTTAACATTAACAACATCACATGCCACAATTTTTCCCCCCTCGGAAAAAAAAAAATATATATATATATATATATATATATATATATATATATATAAAGTGGGTGCTTTACGCACGAGGTTTTCAGAAATATGGGCCAGGAACATCAGATGTCCACAACCTTTAACACTAAATCAAAACTCACAGTAAGTAAAAGCCAGAGATTTGTCTTCCACTCTTTTAGAAAAACAGGATCAGTGTATAGTATTTAATAGTTCAGAAGACAATGAGCTATGTATAATGATGGCAAACCTGAGTGAAACCTCTGACCCGGAAAAGCCCATGTAAACTTCCAGATAACTCATATCTATAAACGGTTCCCAATTCTGCCACCCTAATAGGAAAATCTCGATAGGAATTCAGCTTCCTTTTGTATACCAAAATATGATAAGGACAGTTCATTGGTCGAAGCTGATAGATCTCATCTTCAATGCTCATCTGATCATACATACTCTCCTTGTAGAAGTCCAAATGACCACTAATCTTCCAGAGTTCAGCTTTTGCCACATGTGGTGTGTACAGAAGATCATAATCACGAGCCATGTGAATTTTTTTCCACAAATCTTCAATTATGTGCCTCACAATGGCGCCTTTTGGGTGCCAGAAAACTAAACCCCCACCAGCATCATCCTGCATAAATAAATTTCAGTCACACAGGCAAGATTTCATCATGAATCAACAGTTACTTACCCACAAAATTATGAATGATAAGATATCCTAACAAATCTGCTTCATCATGGAAGCAAATAAGAAAGGAAACCATAACGCAAAGAACATGCACCTGAATTGAAAACAAATCAAGATCTTGCCCTAGGCGCCTATGATCACGACGCTTAGCTTCCTCCTTGAAGTGAAGGTAAGCTTTCAATTGTTCTTCATTCTCCCATGCAGTACCATATATCCGTTGCAACATAGGTTTCCTTTCATCTCCTCTCCAGTAAGCACCAGCAACAGATTCAAGTTCAACCGCTTTCTTGTTGATTTTACCAGTAGAATCAACATGAGGTCCGGCACAAAGATCCCACCATTCCTCACCTTTATGGAAGAAAGGATAAAGTTACTCCTCAGGCAATATTCTTCTTGAATGCAATGTCAAAAACTGCAAGGCAATCTTTCTAAGCACACGCTTTTACACTTGCAAATTCACAGTACCAATATCAGACATCCTACATTATCCATTTATATTGAAGGGTTTTCATTGATCAAGCTAAAGATGCAAAATAGTGCAGCATTCAAAACATTCAAGCTTAGTGGCTACATATAAGCCTCCAACCCACAAAAGATGAAAGTTTAAGGGAATGGCAGGGAAATGGAGGGCATATAGTATAAAATTTACACTACAAGTCTTCCCTTCCCCACCCTTTTCTTCAAAAATTCAGCTTACAAACAATCCCTTAAGAGACAACAAAGAAATAGAGCTCCTCTGCTCCACTGAAGGTGACAAACGAAAAACCAGAAATAATCTTTTACCAATTTAAAGGATCCGAGAACAAGAAATATAACATGTCAAAGTAAGAGTTCACAAGCAAAATGCAGCATTGTGGTCTGATAGAGAATTAAGGTATTATGCTATGGATACAACTGACAATCAACTTATGTGGCTGAAGAATGTACAAAAGGGGAGGATAAGTAATCGTCGGATAGATGCAAAAGATATAGCTAAGGCCAAAAGGGATAAGATAATGTAACGGTGTATACCAATCCCTTTTAATATCAGTTAAAGGAAAACCAGTAGCTGCATGTCAAGGGGACGCCAAATAGGCAATTCTGCCAAACAAAATCAATTGTGGAAAAGGAATCATTAAAAACCCTAGAATTTCTTTCTAACCAAATACACCAAAGCACTACAAAAACCTAACATTGCCACAGAAACTTTGCATCTTTACATGAACCAAAACCCCCAAGCTTAATGAGTAGAAAATTATGCAAGTCCATGTCCATGGGACAAACCCAACATTCTCCAAATATTGGGTGCAGATTAAGAGTCTTAATGGTACACTTACACATATTAGCAGACAAAAGCAATGAGGGACCTGCACTTCTAGAGCATCATTAGAATTAACCCAATTAAGAACAACATTCCAAGAAAAAGCTTTGAACATAGGGAGATTTAAACTGGCAAATGAGTTTGTTCAAGAGAAATCTTATGTGGACGACAATGTCTTTGACCGCAATACTATGAAACCTCTTCAACTGTGGGATAGACAAGGCCACATACATATACTCTCTCAAAACCTCACAAGGTGGGACCCTAGTTTAAAAGGTCATACTTTTTAAATATAAAATCCATATGAAAATGCAGCAACATAGAAAACCAATAAGCGGTTAACCTATTAGCATTGAGGAATAATAATTTATTACAAACTATAATATCCAACCGACTCAATCAACAAAGTGTTAGGAACTGAAATGTAAAGGAAAGTTAAAGGTGTTAACTTTGTAAAGAAAAAAATGGGATGGATACCAATATTGACGAGCCCTTTCAGGAAGTTTGACTTGTAAAACAAAGAAAACACATAAAGCGAGAATATTAGAGAAAGGAGAATTTAGAGAGTTCAGAGAATTTGGAGACAGTGAAACTCTGAATCTGAAAAGCTGTTTTTATTACTGAATCACAGTGGTACGACTTATTATATACAGAGAGATTGTAGCTTGTGGTGTAAGCTAGGCAGAATAGCCTTTTCATATATTAGTTATGACAGCTGTAACTAACCGTAGTTGTCATATCATAGCTGAAAGAGGACTCTAACTAACTCTTCTAGACTCTTCTAGATTATGCTAGCTTACTATATTAGAGAAACGGGTCTGCCACAATTCGGTTGTTATGTGGGATATAAAACATGTAGCAGTTTAGAATTCTATATTTGGGCTTAGGTTGTAGCAGTTTAGAATGACTAATATAAATACACACATACAATTTGACTAACAATCATGAAGCTGGTGTATCTATACAGCAATCCTTTATTAGACTAGAGTCTCACCAGAATAACTATACTAAAACATACTTGTCTATATGAAACATACATGCACCTAATCCACACTTCAATATACTCTCTTTCTCTCTCTGTCTAAGAATACGTACAGAAGACACTGGGGAAAGAGCTGGAAGCCTACCAATATGATAAATCGTGATGGGTTCTTCTTTAATGCTTTCCAAAATCTCTATCTTGTAAGGTTCATTCAGAGCCATTATTCTTCTGAGAGCTTCATCTCTTGAAACTTCTTCTCTTACAAGGGGTAAATTTCTGCCAATTATTCGATCCTACAGTCAATTGAAAAAACATTAATTATATTCTGTGGATACATAGCCTAATGGATGGTTTGAGAAGAATGTGACCATAACAAGTAAATAAATCCCACATATAAAACTAATAGATTGACTCAACTTACCATCTCCTTCTTGATTTTCTTCAAATCATTATCAGTCAAAGACTCGATATCGAAATCATAATAAAACCCATTTTTTATCCAAGGCCCAATTGTGACTTTTGCATCAGGAAATAGTTTTTGAACAGCCATTGCCATCACATGTGCACACTGTATGTCTGCAGCTTGTTAGTCAAACAGCTGAATCTAGACATAAAAAGCATTCAGTAACTTGTACAACAACTAAGAGTCACACCACAGAATTAACTATCACTATTTATTTCTCATGAAATTCTACATACTCACTGTCAGTTTTCTTTATTATAAAGCAAAAAAATTTTGTTTATAATTATGAACAACAGAAATCTGAATTTCAAATTGAACTCGCTAATGCTAATGACATCTATGAATGTTGCTTGACTTGCTTTCACCTCTTACACTAAAAATGAATACGTAAGGAAACAAATAATAAGTGAACAATGAAAATCACAAATAAAAGATTGATGCAATACATTTTGGCACCCACAGCACAACGTATCGCCAAAAATATCTTCCTCTCCATTTCCCTGAGTGGAGTTCATATATATCTTTCATTCTTTCCTTACCATCATGTCCCTCAGGGCCAACCAAATGTTCTTAGTGCACTACTAACGAATACCTCACTACCTCAAGTCCAAAATTAGTGATCAAAATTAATTATGCTCAGCAATTAAGGAAATGATAAAGAAACATCTTCATTTTGGGTAAATCGATCGATTGTAGTTATCATATGTAGTTATTTTTTAGGGTGTGAACTAAAAGCACGTGTAAAACTGTCCTAAACTAATATATAAGAAATTAGTGTAATTATAAGTTTTTTTTTTTTTTGGTGACTGTGTAATTATAAGTTTGCAGAAAACAAAAACTTTTCATTTCAATCTTATGCGAAACGAAGAATTCACATTACCGTGTGGCGAATCCTGAGAAGCGTCTCAGAAGATTCGTTAGTTGGAAGAACAATTTTGTCCTCGCTCCCCCTCTGGTTCTGGTTCTGGTGGATGGAGGAATCGGTGGCGACGGCGAGAGTGATAGTTGAGAGGCATTTTTGTCTTTTGGCACGGTAGCGGTTAAGGAAGGGGCTGGAAGTGGTTGGAGAGAATAAGGTACCGTGAAGTGAACCGGAGCGCTGCGTTGAGTATGGTTTATGGAAATGGAAATGGAAAGGGAAGGGCGTAGAGGATGGAAGAGGGGAAATGGCAAAGGTAGCAGCCATTTTGGGTGAATGGACCAAAAAACACCCAATAAAATGAGGGAGTCTCATATCTTAATAACTGTTAATCTTTTATGTTTTATGCGTCGTGTGAAAGAAAAGACTGGAAGAGGGAATGAGTGATGACTGATGAGAATTGATAAGGGTGGAGGAGGAGTTTACATTTTGATGCGTGGGATTGACGGCGAAAGCTATAGCACTTTAAAGTAGTGAGTGCAGCATTTTTTTAAACTTAACCTACTATCAAAAATGATAAAATAAATTAAATTTATTTATTATTGTTATTTTTTTTTTTGTTATGGGCTGAACAAATAAATCGGTTAGGGGTGTGCATGGGCCCGGGTGAAGCCGAGTTTGATGTGACCCAGACCCGACCCGAAATATATACCGGGCCTATTTGTTAGACTCGAACCCGACCCTAGACCCGATGAAACCTATACACTTTCGGGCCACGATTATACCGGGTAAAAACCGGGTGAAAACCGGGCCGTTAACATTATATTACCTTGATACCTTCTTGTAAGTTAGCATGTAAAAATATCCAAATTTTCAAGACTCCAATCATTATTTGACATGGTAAAATTCACTTAGAAAAATATAATAAGAACCAACTCTTCTCTAAAATTAAAGCATAACCATAATCAATACTAATATTGCCTAATAACACCAAATATTTAAATCAATACAAATAACACAAGATTATGAATTAGTCTAAAGTCTTATGCATTTTAAACATAAAATATTAACTTATAGTCTTATATATAATGACTAATAACACAAAATATTAATGTTTACAACACTTAAATTTCACATAATAATAGCCATCATCCATCACTAATAACACAAAATATTAATTATGTATGATGACCGGGCCACCGGGCCGATTTCGGGTGACCCGAGCTATGACCCGGACCCGACCCGAAATAAAGACCGGGTCTATTTTTGAGACCCATACCCGACCCTAGACCCGATGAAATCACACCCAATTAGCCCCTAAAGTGTTCGGGACCGGGCCGGGTCTTCGGGCCGGGCCGGCCATGCACACCCCTAAAATCGGCATTAACAAAAAAAAACTAATTAACTCGTTTAATACAGGACTATCTTTACACCAAAAAAGTACTCAGAAAAATTTGATCGAATTCCTCCGTTACTTTATTATTATTGATGTGATGTCTTCAAACATTTTTACGCTAGCAGGTGCTTCCACTATTATTCTGTCTAACGACAGATTTTGACGCTCTCGAACCCATTCCATTCCACTTCTACTATAAATGGACCTTCAAAGTCCGAAAAATTGCTGCCATAGAAAAGGAAGACGCTATCCGTCGCCGCTGCTGGTTGGCTAACTCCAAACGTGAAACTGATTCTGTAGAAGAATCCGGTCTCCATGAAGGTGCCATGATTCTCAGATGACGACGCAGTCAAAGCACAAAATACATGAAAAATTATCTTTTATTTCAAATTATTCTCAACGTGTACGTAATAGAATGAAAAATTAAAATACAATTATATTTAAACAATTATTTGTATTATTTTTTATTAATTTATTCAAAAAATATTAAATTTTGAAGCTAATTGGTATAAAATATTACAGATATAAAACTAAAAAAAAATATTTGTATAAGAATGAGCCTAATAAATAATTATTCTATTTAACATATAACTAAGAGTATTTCTTTCTTTGCCAACGAGCTATAGTTCAAATGGCATAGTCTCTATATTCACCTAAGAATTGGTAAAAAAAAAAAGAATACTTTTTTTTATTAACTTTTTTAAACATTAATTATTTATTTTACATGCAATATAGAAAAAATAAATATAATATTTATTGAGTAGACACAGTTACGTAAAATTTTTTTATTGTCATAATATTTGAACCAAAGAAAAGAAAGTATTATTTTAAGAAAAACCAATAATATATTTTTAATAATATTCTTAATACAAAATAATAAATTTTAAATATTTTTTTAAATAATATATATTAACTAAAATAATATAATTATCCCAAATAATATATTATAAATATAGTAAAATGACATATTTCAATAAAAAATTATATGAATTTTTGTTTCGCACAAAATAAAATTATTATATGTTTATTTGCTTTTTACGTTGTATATATGTTTTTTAATTAAATTAATATAATACAAAATCTTTTATCATTCTATTCATATTTAATGTTTTAATTTTGTTTCTCACAAAATAAAATTGTATATATACATACATAACACAAATTTTTTTATCATTGTGTTTATATTTAATATTATAATTTTATTTCACATAAAACAAAATTTATTTAAATTTTAATATTATATACATAATATATATATAACACAACATTTTTTATCATTGTTTTTATATTTAATATTATAATTTTATTTCACACAAAATAAAATTTATTTAAATTTTAATATTATATACATAATATATATTTAATATTATTTTTTTTAAGATTCTAATATATCTTTTTTTTTCTAGATTTAGTACATAAATTTTCAACTTATTTTTTATATATTATTTATTTTAATTCTAAAGTCCAATAATTTTTGTGTATAGACATGTTGTTTTTAATATTTATATACTACTTTTTTATTTTGAACTTCAGCTCAATATTCGAAACTTATAAAAAAAATCTAAAACTTGTAAAAAAATGATTAACCTGATTAATAGGTTACTTTTTTAAATTCAGACCATTCAAATAAAATATAATAAATATAGAGTTTAAATTTAACGAATTCATAAGGTATGCAGCACTCCATACTTAACAAGGAGCGTTTAAGGATGAGCCGGAATTGACGGTTAAGGCACTAATCCAATCTCCCTCCACTTCGTTCCGTTTCGCGTTTCGGGGAAAATGCATAAAAGTAAATACGTAATTAATCCATGCATTATCGCTTAATAAACTCGCGAGTTTGACTAATAAACTTCTAAAATTTGGTTATAAATTTATAATCTGATTTAGATTAATAATTTTTATTTATTAATTTTATATAAAAATAATTGTATATAAATTTTTATTTTAATTTTAAACATTGGCAAAATATTCTAGAATTTTTTGTTATATATAAGATAATTTATTTTTTTACATAATATTATGTGATTGATTTACACTTAATCTAAAGTAAAAATTTAGGTGTCATACGTGAAGATTTGATATATTTAACTAAATTGTTATCTAATTATTTTCAGTTATTAACTTTACATAAAATTAATTACACCTGAATTTTTATTTTAATCTAATAAATAATTATAGATTAACTTATTTAAATTAAAATTAAAATTTTAACAAAAATATTTTTTTAATTATTATATATTTTATGTGATAAAGATTTAACTCAAATTCTTAACTAAAAATATAACTCAATCAAAATTAAAAATAAAAAAAATAAAGAGATACAATAAAAAAGAAGAGCGTGGAAGATAAACAGAAGAACAAGAAGAAAAAGATAAAAATAAAAAAATGTGTAGAAGAATACATTAAGGTCTAGTTTGGATAAACAATTTAATTAAGTTATTTTTGAAGAAATAGTTTAAATAATAAATGCTTATATTAAAAGTAGCTTATAAATAAGTTATTTTAGTTTGATTTTTAAATTTTAAAAGTATTTATTTTAAGAGAAAAGTGATAAAAAGCTTTTTATTATAAAAGAAGTCATTTTTTTTAACTTCTCCTTAAACACCAAAATAACTTTTTAAAAAGTTACAATTTTATTTTAAAAATGATACTAGACATTAATACTACACCTTTTCATAAATTAAAAGTTAAAAAAAATCACTTATGAACCTATCCAAACAAACCCTAAATCACTTATCTCTCCTGCATCGCAGCAAAGAACACAAAAAATTCCAAGTAGAAGTAAGAAAGACAAAATCTATCTAATTCATCACTTGTCTTTTTTATACACGAAGCTTTTTTGTTTAAGATAAATACCACATCTTTACTTCTCAATTACCATTTAATTTAATTTCAAATTTCTAACTCAAAGTTGAAAACTAAATTCAATCAAAATTTAAAAAAATGTAAAAAGAGATACAAAAAGAATACACTGAAAAACAAGAAAAAGGAAAAATAGAAAAACATATAAGAGTAAACTACCATTTCTATCCACAAAAATTGAAAATGCTGACACATCTACTCATAAAAAAAAGAAAATTACTATTTGTACCCATAAAACATGAATTTCATATAACAAAATTATCCAAACACTAAAAAATCACATAAAAACCCCAAATTACCCTTATCATCATCCGCATCATCCACTCTTCCTTCTCTCCTTCCCTGTCTCTTTCTTGCCAGAGCCAAACTTTGAGTTTAAAGGCACCACTACTTCATTTCTTTTATCACTATCATCACTACCACCACCACTATACCTCCATTATCATCTTCTTCACATAAAGCAACAACAACAACAATAAAAAAAATAAATTGTCTCAGACCACCGCACCACCACCGGCGACCACCAAGTTGTCGCCCCCTCACCCGATTTCCTCTCTTCTTCCTCTCTCTCGCCCCTTCTCACCCGTGTTCTCTTCTCTGCTCCTATGCGTAACCACCACTCAACAGTCGCTGGCGCCGTCAAGTCCCACTCAACCTCCACTCGCTGTCACCGCGTCCTTTACCCTTTTCTTTCCTCCTCCACCCTTTCCTTCTCTCTTTCTTCTTCTTCCCCTCGCCTCACCTCCACGAGCCTAGGACCACCGTCGCTGCCTTTCGCAACCCTAGAGCCACCGCCGTTGCCTGATCGCTACCGCTGCCCCAACCCATTCCAACTAGCCCTCCATCTCTCGCTGACACAGAGCTCCGATCCAGCCCATGTCCAGTCTGCGGTTCCACCCGCTCTTTCCCAATCTGCAACCATTCGAAAAAGTAGAAGAGAGCGAGAAGCAAATCACAGAAGGGAAGAGAGGGAAAGAGAGAGAGGAAGGAGTTGATAGAGTTGACGAACTCTGGCGGCGGCGACGAGCTCAGAAAATGGAAGGAGAGAGAGAGAAGATGGGGTTAGTGGTGGTGGTGGTGGAGGGAAAAAGATGATGCAGATGATGATAAGGGTAATTTGGAATTTTTCTGTGATTTTTTAGTGTTTGGATAATTTTGTTATATGGAATTCATGTTTTATAGGTACAAATAGTAATTTTCTTTTTTTATGGGTAGATGTGTCAGCATTTTCAACTTTCGTGGGTACAAATAGTAGTTTACTCAACATATAAAAAGAGAATATTTTGTAGGGTTAATAGTCAAATTCGTCTATGAAAGATCATTCATTTTTCAAATTAGTTTTCAAATGATTTTTTTTAGTCATTTAGTCCTTGAAAGATAAAACATAAGTCAAATTGGTCCTTCCGTTAGTTAGATGATGGCGTGTCACGTTAAGTGCCACATGGGATGATGACGTATCACGTTAAGTGCCATGTATCACCAAATGATTAGTTGACGTATCAGGTCAGTGACACCTAGTACATCATGTGTCACTTGACATGTAAAAAAGTTATTTATAATCAAAATAATATTTGAAAGTCCAAACGTAAGTCATTTTCATCCCTAAAATTTTAAAAATTATTCAAATTAGTCTTTATATATATATTTTTTTTCTTCATAATATTAAATTTAAAATATTTTTTATAATACTCATTTTAATATTATTTTTAGACCTTAATAAACAAAATTCTCTTTACATGAAATAATAAAAATAATTAAATTATTATAAATTTATTTTGTCATCTGTATTTTAAAATTTTACGTTTTCAAATTATAACTTTTTTATAGTGAAATTTTTTTATTTAAACGAATTTATCAAATTATTGTTGATTATATATTTAAAAATTTAATATTTTAAATCTCACTAAATAATATAGTAGTTATTTTAAAATTTAAATCTTTTAAATTTTTAAAATTATAATTTTTATTACTGTTTAATTTATATGGTAAAACTCAATAATTGAAAAACCGATTTGTCGCATCACTTGTTGAATCTTAATATTTTAATATATATAGACTAACGTCATAACCACCATTAATTACGATTTTTAAGCCAGAGTCTCCCATAGCAATCCAAAATAATTCATGGATAACAAACATCTAATTCTTGTAACATAATACTAAATATCATAATAAATCAAGCATATATAAGTATGCATACTAAAAGTCAAATTTTAAAGTATAATAAAGTCAATTAAAAAAAAATATGTATACTTTATAAAATATACTAATATCATTTCATGTGTATTTTTACAAAATTATAAGTTTCTCAAAAATTAATATTCATTCCAATAATTCAAAATTCACATCAATCAAATATTTTTAAGTGCTAAAAATTATAAATTAATTTATATATTGATAGTAATACACTTAAAAACAATAATAGACATAGTATTCATTCGCAATTTGATTTCAAAAAATCAAAAACAACTCTGAGCACGTCACCGAACTACCAAATGATGTCTAACAACTCTACAACTCTAGAATAATAATAATAATAATATTTGTAAGCTAGTATTGGATGAACTGTGTACTTAAAATTGTGAGCTTCCTCAAAAATCGTTTTCTTCAAGTCGTGGCTATCCAACACATATAAGAGGTTACCACAACCAAAACACCTTGCTCAACAAAAAAGTATGAGTTCTTCCCATTGCAAACATCTTCCATAAATTTTTTTAATTACAGGTCATCACTTTGTACAACCTTGATCTGTTCTATGAGAAAAAATTGAACCCAAATATGTGCTAGGTCAGTTCATGATTCTCCAAGATCAAATTATATTCCACTAGCCTTAAGTTGGTGGACTTCTTCAACAATTAGTCTCCTTATAAAAGTGATATGTGTTTGGCTACTCATAGACTTTATATTAATAAGGAGATCCACCACAATATTTGTCTTGCCATGATGATATAAAATAGTACAATAATAATTCTTTAGCAACTCCATCCATCTTTATTGTCTCATATTCAAATTCTTTTATTGAAATATACTTTAAACTTGTGTGGTCGGTATAGATCTCACGGATCTCACCATAAAGATAATGCCTCTAAATCTTTAAGGCAAAAATGATAGCTATCATTTTCAAGTCATGAGTTGGATAATTTTGCTTGTGGTTCTTGAGTTGTCGCGAGGCATAAGCATTATCTTGACTATGCTGCATCAATACACATCCAAGTCCTATCCGAGATGCATCACAAAAAACGAAAAATTTTTCAGATCTGGAAAATAAATTAAGAACAGGTGTTGAGGTTAGACAAGCCTTAAGTGTCTGAAAACCTTCCTCGCAAGCTTATTATCAATGAAACTTTACATTCTTTTGAGTTAACTTAGTCAATGGCATATAAATCCTCGAGAAATCCTTGATAAATCGCTAATAGTAGCAGGCAAACCCTAGAAAAGCTACAGATTTCTATCACCGTAGTAGATTTTGGTCACTTCTGAACGGCTTCAAACTTCTTTGGGTCCCCCATAATTCTATCTCTTTATACGACATGTCCCAAAAATGTCACGTGATCGAGCCAAAACTCACATTTAAAAAATTTGAAATTAAGCTTGTGGTCCCTTAAGGTTTGCAACACAATCCTCAAATGATATCTATGCTTTGTAGCACTTTTGGAATTTCAGGATATCATCAACGAAGACGATAACAAAACAATCTAAAAAAAAGTTTGAAAACCCAGTTCATTAAATCCATGAAAGTTGTTAGTACATTTATCAAGACAAAAGACATTACTAAGAACTCATAATGTCTATAACGAGTACAAAAGACCGTTTTTCAAAAATCTTCCTCTTTTATCTTCAATTAATAGTACCTTAAACCTAGGTCAATCTTAAAAAAACATATAATTCCTTGAAATTGATTAAACAAATTATCAATACTTGACAATAGATATCTTATTAAGTTGACAATAATCCACACATAGTCGCATCATTCTATCGTTCTTCTTTACAAATAGATATATGTTATATAAATTTATATTATTTTATTATATCTAATTCAATCAAAATTAAACTTAGAAACTTCTAAATCTTTAGACTTCACTAGTTTTACCAGTCAATCTACTTTATATTCTATTTGGATTTAATTTTTGCACCATCACCTAATATTTATAGCATTTTCAAGCAGTTTGGAGCTTACGCATTTGTATATCTATGTGGAGTATCTTCATGCTCAATTGGAGTTAATACTCAAATTCATCTTTAAAATTACATTCGTAGTTCAATTTCGTCCTCAAAATTTCAATTTATTTAATTTGATCCCCCTAATTTAACATTTGTTACTTAATTGTATCAGTGTTACTGAGACATTATCAAAAGAGAGGCTTGAAAACCCTCCTCCATCTCATTAAATAACGATTAATGGGAAACGTCATATAAGGAGGAGTGAATATCTGGCATCCGCTATTAAAATTTAACAAGATGATCTGAAATGTAACATTTATTTATGTTTAATCATAGTAGCCGACAAACCAACCATCTCTTCATTCTTGAGCTCTGATACTTGCCACTCCAAAGTTACCTGTAAAAAAAATTACATTTAAAAAAGAATGGAAAAAGAAAATGAAGAAACTTTCTAATGTACACTGTACAGGAACACACATGCACGAAGTTATCAATTAATCATAACAGCAATTATAACGTTTGGTCCTTCTCTTCTCACTTTAATGAAATTCTTTTATCAAAAAGAAAAAGAAAAAAATTTCCCTACTTATTATTTGTTCCCCCTATTCAACCAATGTCTCCCTCCTCCACTTTTCCATTCATGTTATTGAATAGGGATATAATTCAGAAACGATAATTAATGTGCATAAATTTTCTAAATGGCCAATTAGTTGTTAACAAATGAAATTTCAATACTGAACAATTATTTGATAGCTGAGGGAGTTGTAAGTAATAAATATGCTCACCTCACGGAAGATATTGCTATATGAAGTCTGCACAAAACCCTACAAAGCAATTAAGAGCTTAGTCAATCTAAATAGAACTTATAACAACCATTTGAATCTGAAAAAGAAAACGAAAAATGGAGAAAGCAGCATACACACCAATTTTTTGAATAGGTTAAGGGATGCTTCATTTGATTCTCCAATTTTGACACGAAAGACATTGATTCCTAAGCTCTCGATAGAAAAGGCCATCATAATCAGAACAGACTCCTTTCCTAGTCCTTTTCCACGGCTATGCTAGCAAAGACCAAGAGAACGATGAGCTTTAATACTGGCTGTCTCAGACGAAATCAAAACCAAAACCTTGCTGTTAAATTCAGGACCAGAAATGGCTTTTATTGTTAAAACTTCCATGATCATCATATAAACAAAAAGTTGATGTAAAGATGTTAGAGGATATAACTAAGAAATAATACAGTTTCTAAAATTTTATTCTGGTCTGATGGGTTATTATACTATACACCAACAGGACAAAGGTTATCGAAATGCAACCGAGAGAAAATGCTTGTATATTGACAATAGACCAGAACCATTCCAGAGTAGACTACAGCTATTTCAGAACAGAAACAAATTCCCCTATTAGTTTTAGGGATGCAAATTTAAAAGAGGAAAGCAGATTCACACTAATAGAAATCCATAAACTAAATGATGTAATCTACCTAACTCAAAGAAACCCATTTTAACTTGTTTTCATCTATATTCTGCTATGCCTACCGTTTTTAACTTTTTCTCTGGGTATCTTTTTCTCTTTTTGATAAAAGAATATCACGGAGTAAAGAATGTTATAAGAAGGAAGGTTAGGATGGCGTCCTTACGCGCGCGCCCCCCGGGGGGGGGGGGGGGAAGAAATGGTGTCAGAAGATAAGTGAAGAATAGCTTTCCAATCTCTCAATATTCTGAATTTCTGATATTGTAAGAACTCTAAAAAGATCATAAGCATTACACCAAAGGAGGCCAAACACCCAAATTGTGGTTCAACCAAATACACCATATAGTGGCATATACTGGATATTGCCAAAAAGATTCTGCCTTCACTGTTCCCAAAGCAGCAAAAGTAATCAACAAAAACTGATCTAAGATTTACAACTAAACATACCAAATATATCAAGTTAACACAACCTTTGTTCAGGGTTAGATGACAAAGGAGAAATTTCAAGGAGACCCAATAAAGTGACTCTCAAAGGATTCTCTAACATTTAGGTTACCAGTAAAGGTAAAAATTCCAAGAAAAGGAAGAACCATATACAGTATAAAAATTCTAGATAGGAGAGTTATGCAAGGATAATAGACGATATAGATGAGGAAGGTTAGTATAAAAGACAGCACCTACTCGATGATCCTCCTCCAAGTGAAAGTGAGAACAATCACCCACCTTCAAGGAAAGCAAAGGTTTGGAGGTAGGAAAAATAAAAAACGAGAAATGAATTTCCAGGGGATAGAATCAGAATGAGTAGCATATGGATAGCAATATTAGCCTCCCAACCATTTCATTCAAGCCATACTTACTACTAATAACTTGATGCCATAAAGAATGGGGCTCCAAAGAAACTACTTTAGCTGGTTGTGCTAGTAAAATTTCTAAATTTCCTCAGCATCTAAACTGCCAATAATTATTATTAGGGAAAAAAAAAGCCTACAATCTCATCCTTGAAAATTCGAGGTATAAACATATTTGTCCCTAGAAAAACCTGTAATTTAGTCACATTATTACAAAACACAGTTTGGCCCTCTAACAAAACTGATCCAGGATATAAAGTTCAGGAAACTAATCACTTGCTGTCTATTTCTAGGATGAATATGTTATCTTGAACTTTCAAGGATGAAGTTGTAGTTTTTTTTTTTCTTATGATTATTTTTTTATTAACATAAAATAAAAAGGAATGGCATTCATTTTCAATAAGAAATGAGCTGTGAAACATATCCAGTAAAAAGGACTAGAAAAAAACTGGTGAACTCTGAACCAAATATGTTAAAAACTAGTTTATGACATGAAAATTAAAGCTTTTACCTTTTTGGTTCAGCAATCATTACTTCAATCTCTGCCATGTGAGGATTATCCAAGTCATTCATGAAGATATTTACATCACCAACCATGGCTGCAATATAGCATATATTAGTCTCCAATCTAATCAAATTACTTGGAATCAAGAAAATTGCCCATGTAGCTGCAAGCCTACCTAACTAAATTGCTGTTCAACTGAACAAGTTGAATACACGAATATTTAACATAAGGATTGCAAGTTGAAACTAACGGAAGCAAGAAGGATGGCGGTGTTCACAAGATTACTACCCGACAACAGGTTTTAATGCTCATACACTGATTAAAGAATTAAAAATCTGAATAGCCCCAAGTCAATTAATCAAATCTAAATCCTTAACGAAATCATGTTGCATCCCTTTAATCATATCGAACAAACCCTGCTACCTATTCATTAAATACCCAAAGCAAGTTCTATTTTGCAAAAACTGAAACTATTCATATTCATACAATAAAATAAATGATAGAGAAAAGCATTATCGATCGGGGGAGTAAAAATTTAGAATATAAGGAGAAATAGAAAATTTTGAACAAAGAGGATTTTCAGAATAACAGCTAGTAAAAGAAGAACTTTTTCTTTTGTGTTCTTCTTAGGTTCCCAAAGATTCCCAAATTTTCCGGTTACAGAGATTAGGTCATAAAATCAACAGGAGAGATACCTTCAACATGGGGTTCCCCATGAGAGAAATTTCCAAGAAGCAAATCTTTATCGAGTACAATAAACGTATCCTCTGCAAAAAAAGAACAGAATCAGCCATAAACCCTAAATTGCTCAACAAAAATAGAGAGAGAGAGAGAGAGAGAGAGAGAGAGAACTGTTAAGGTCCTGAGACCAGGAAAGTTGCATGTGATACTCTTGGTCGAGGGAGAGAGATTCTGAGGCAGTAGCCTGAAGAAGAGAAGGGTCTTGCATCCAGGAGTGATACTTGGGCACGTGGGACTCCATGTACGGAACAAGAATGACTTTCTGTCCCTCTAAACTCACACTCCCTTTGCCTCTCGCCGCCATCTCTACCAACTACGAATGTTATGTTTCTTTTCTTTTTCCAGCCGTTAGATTGGAATTAAATAGAGTACAGTGTGCCCTAAACGAGTGGCTCATGGATAGTAATGTAGGTTTCCATGGAATCTATTAAAATGGAAAATAAGCAATTACGAAAGACCTATTGTGTAGATGCTGAATCATTCTATATGAGAATCTTGTGTGTAAAATTTCTGCCATTTTGGTAAGTCCTGGCCTAATTTTTTTTAGTAACGTAAGTGACTAACTTGAATTCCTTTTCATAGTGCTGCTACAGTTTGTTCTATTATAGGGGAAAATTTTCACTTCTGTTTGAACTTTGAATAATTGATATATGCAGCCAGAGCTTCAAGAACTTGATGGTATATGGAGGAATCAGGAGAGGTGGGAAGGATGAAAGGAGAAAGGTGCTATCAAAGTTTCTATTTCAGACTTTAGTTCCCTTGTTTACTTTCTGATAACAAGTCATTACCTAAATGAATACTTGGGAATTTTAATATCCGACACTTTAGTTTCCCAAGTTTTAGAATATATAAAACAGTCTCTAATGTTTACCTTTGTTAGACAATATAAGACTCCCAGTATTTATCATGCTTTCCATCTCGCGCAAGCTATTTCATAACATGTCATAGCAATCATTAGTGTGGTGGCCATATATGCGTTGATACTTTTCTTGCTTCTGATTGGACGTGGATGTGGTAACTTCTTCACTTGACAAATGTCCCTATAAACTTCAACAAGAGATATTCTTAGTGGGGTGTAAGAGTGTAGTCGTCATTCTTCTTTTGATCCTTCTTGTTATAGCTTTGACCAACTTTTTTTGTTCTGATGAGGTCTTCTTAACTGTGCAGTCTCTTCCATGTTGATGTATTTGTCGGTCCTTTCTTGAACTTCAAACAAGGAGGTTGGATGTCTCTTGGATATGGACTATGAGAATGGACGATCCCAGAGGCCATTGAATGTCCTGAAGAATAGGATCTATTTTGACTTCAATGCTTGCTCTAAGGTTGCCCGATTCAACAAATATTTTTTCCGTTTGTAAATTTTCTGCTAAATTCAGTGCACTCCTTATGGCATAGTTGTCCCTGTGATTGATCTTCCTGACTTATCTCTGATCACTACGCCTGTAGCACCTTCCGCCAAGTCCTTTCGAAAAGCAGCATCCATATTTGCCTTAATCCACTCTCTGGGTGGTGGCTTCTGCCTTCTAGATCACATTTTGTTTTGTTCGAGTGTTCAATACTTAAAAAAGGAAATGGGCCTATGTAGTAAAAAAAGGAGAGAAAGGATTTTACTCGAGTATTGTGGTTTATTCCTGCCATGCATGAATTAGTATTAGAGTTCTGCTGTTATTAATAAAGTATGAAGAACGTTGAAATCTACATTCAATGAACGTGACAATTAGAAGCACCATTGAATATTAGTAGGTAGGATTTGATTATGTAGTTGTTCTTGTAAGCGTGGTTTTTTTGTTAATAGGTCGATATGATTGAAAAAGGCAACAATGCAAATTGATTTAGGGGTGTGTTATTTTGTTATATTAATGTATGTGTATAAAGGCTGCGTTTATTTATAAGCATATGATAATCAGACATAAATACATATGGCGAAAAATAAAGTTGATAATGAGAGTCGTTAAATGATTTGACTACATTTTTATCTAACAGCTTTTAGTTATTAATTTTATATGAAGTTGACTGGACCTGAGTTTTCACTAAATACAAACATTGTATCTTAGAAAATTAAATTAACGTATTTTGTATTTTTTTGTCAAAAAAAAAAAATACAGAAACATTAGATAGAGATGTAACTTATTTTTTTATTGTCAACATCAATTTTTTATAATTATATTTTTAATATTGATATTTTTTCTTTTTAAATTTTGTATAAAAAATAAAGATAAATAAAATTTTTATTATTTATTTTATTTTCAAATAAAATATAAATTATTCATTTTTATGTCTCTATTATTTATATTTTATTTTTAATGTTCTGTTTTATTCTATTTTCACAACGAAATGTAGCCTAAGCTAAGGTTTTTCAAATTTTAAATGTCCAAAATTCGAATCCGTCTTTAATCAACAATGATTAGTCTTTCAAAATTCTTTATTCCCTCCAAATTTTGAGTGGCTTTTCAAATTCCGAAAAATCAAAATGCGAAGGCAGTGAGCCACCAATACCTTCATAGATCCCGCCCAAAAGATGTTCCTCTCTCACTCTCTCTATAAATGTTCAAACCATGATCTCCAAATTTACCCATCACCATTCACCATCAAAGATCCTCGATTCATTCAATGGCTTCCTTCAAGCACCCAATTCCCTTTATCTCCGGCAAGGATCGTTATCCTTCTGGAGAGGTCCATGTTATTGTTGGTCCCATGTTTGCAGGAAAAACTTCTTCTCTTCTTCGCCGTATCAAATCCGAAGTTGACAATGGCAGGTATTAATGAATTAGTGGATGGGTTGTGCGTTTTTTGCTTTTTAACAATCGTTTTAAAGTCTTTAATAGTATCTTTATTTTGTTGCTCTACTCGGCTGGAAAATTTTGATAACTTGAAATGAGCCTCTGAAGTGGTATCAATGGCTATCACAATGAAACTTTGGTGTTTTGGTGGGGAATCCCTTCCTTTTCAGTTACTGCTGACTATACATGCTTCACCACGTAATTTCTTTCTCTTGGAACGAATAATAAAAGAAAGTTTAAAACTGTGATCTGATAGTGATTTGTAGAATCTTCTGCTGGGGGCTAATTCCTCTTTATGTTTAAATTATGTTATGTTGTGAAGAAACGTGGCTATGTTAAAATCAAGCAAGGATACAAGATATGCCATTGACTCGGTTGTGACACATGATGGGATTAGATTTCCTTGTTGGGCACTGCAAGATCTGATGTCATTCCAAGAAAAATATGGTCATGATGCTTATCGAAAGGTAGTCTCAATATTTCATTATGTTACTGTTGACTATTGCTTAGGGGATATTGCTCATTTGAATTTGTGGTGCTATAGAGGAGCTAAGCGATACCCTTAGCTAGATGTAATGTTGGCTGAATGTTAGTAGTATTTTGGATGCAGTTGGATGTGATTGGTATAGATGAAGCTCAATTTTTTGAGGACCTATATGAGTTCTGCTGCAAGGCTGCTGATGAAGATGGTAAAATTGTGATTGTTGCTGGCCTGGATGGTGATTACTTGAGGTACTTTGTGCAGATATTCTAATCGTTGTTGTGTTTTACTGTGCTGGAAATGTTACCAATATGGATGCTTTTCAAACTTTTTTTCTGCTATCTATGTTCTTCAGGAAAAGCTTTGGTTCTGTGCTTCACATAATACCGCTTGCTGATACTGTAACCAAGTTGACAGCTCGATGTGAATTATGCTGCAAGCGTGCTTTCTTCACTCTCAGGAAGACACAAGAGACACAAACTGAGCTGATTGCTGGTTCCGATGTCTACATGCCAGTGTGCCGATATCACTATGTTAACAGTGAAGTTGTCACTGAAACTTCAAAGAATGTGTTGGAATCTGTCAAACGCAACAATGATTCACTTCTTGATGTAGCCACAAGGTTTTAGTGTGGAGGTACTTAAAACTTTCCCCAAAATGATTTCTGGAGTATATTGTCTATTGCTATTAGTTAATTCAACAAGTTATCTTGGAATTTTGGTTGTCATAGGGTCTATGTAGTTGTATATAGATATAATTATAAATATACTGGTATTCAATTGTGGTTTATAATTATTGTTGCGTTATCATATTTCAATGAAAGAAGTATTGCTTATCCTATGACATGAAATTTTGGTATTTAGGCGTTTTTTCGTTTTGGACGTTAACCTTTTGTAAAAGCATCTGTTTACTTTAGGCAAAATTGTCAACATACAATTCTATTTTGTAAATTATGTAGCATCTGTCATTTTATTTTGCAAATTACTGTGCATATTCTTCGTTTTCAAACTGGAGGTTCTTCCCGATGAGAATACAATGCACACCAAAGATACTAAATAACTACAAGGTATAAATGGTCCATGACTAGAGCTAGAGCAAAAAAGAGTAAGACTAAAAGCAGCTTTTTTGCAAGACTAAACTAGCCATGGAGAAAAAGACCAAGAGTAATTAGATTGAATGTGAATTACGAAAATGGACCACCTTTCTTCAGCTTTAAGAGTAGCCAGATGCAGCATGAATAAGTGACTTGGAGACCTAAGATGAAGCCAGATGCAGCATGAGTATTTATCTATTTAAGTCCTCAGAATTTTGAATCAGACACTTTAGTCTCTAACTAAAATTAATTACTCGATTGATCTTTAACAATTAATTTCGTCAGTCACTTAGGTTTTTGGCTTCGTCAACTCTAATGGAAGACAAAATTGTCCTTGACAACTCTAATATGGGACAAAATGATCCCTGACTTCTTTGTTTGAAAACATTGTTCTTCCATAATTTTCATCATATCTCGCATAATCCTAACATTCATACTCTCTTTCACCTTCACAGTCTTCTTTTCCATCTTTTTCTTCCTCCTCTTCAACTCTAAGATCAAGCCATGATGTAACTGTCACGTGTGTTGCACCTACTTCAGCATGTTATTGACCACACATTTCCTAAATCTGTGACTGGTACACCCACCTCTTCCGCACTTCACCCACCAGAAGCATCCACCTTCACGTCCTTGATAACAGCATCACCTCCAACCTCGACATTGTCCACCACATCCTCAAGACCAAATTCCATAACTATCCCAAGAACACGCCTTTCTCCATTCTCCAGCAAGTAATATAGATTGTTGGACATTAAAACATCATGAGAAGATTCTCCTTCGACATCATATGCAAATTCTCATTTGGAATAGACCCCGAGTGCTTTATTCCTTTTTTCCCGACAGTTTCGACCTTAAATCCAAGCTATTAGTACAACGAGCAATATCGTCATTGCTGCTTATATGAAAACTGGAGCAATTAATGAATATTGATTCGGAGAAGAAGCTGAAAGAAGCGATCGGAGTGATGGACAATGTGGTCATGGAGATGATAGGGCAGAGGAGGAGGGAGATGGTGATGACGGGTACGGGTCTTAAAGATTCATGGGATCCATTGAAGACAACAAGTACTTGAGAGATATAGTCATTAGTTTCTCGAGTATTAATTGATTGAAAACAAGTTGATGATATTTCTTCTTATGAACATTGAAGTTGCAGAGTGTGCATTGTGTAAGTTGAAGTTACAGTGTTAAACTGTTAGACTTATTCGAGATATGATGGAAATTGGAGGAGAACAGTGTCGTTTTGGAATAGAAGAGGTCAGGGACCATTTTGTCCCCTGTTAGAATTGCTAGGGACTATTTTATCCTTCGTTAGAGTTGACGGAACAAATGACCTAAGTAACTGACGGAGTTAATTGTTAGGGACCTATCAAGTAATTAATTTTAGTTGGGAATTAAAGTGTTTGGTCCGAAATTATTTGAGGACCAAAATGGTAAATACTCTAACAGAAATGGTTGGAGTTATTGTCCTTTTTCTTGTGATTTTTGTGTAGTTTCCAATAACTCCAATTTCAAGAGCATTTTGATTTTCTATTCAGATTTGCATATTTAAGGGCCTAGACCATTATGATAGATAATGGTACTCTTTTTTAAGAAACGGTGCTGGCAGGACGTTTTTCTTAGTTGGATTATTCTTAATAATGATGGGGTATCCTTTCTTAGTCGATTGTGTTAGTTGAATTTTAGGCCTTAGTCAGGTTTGTTATTGAATGAACTATAATGTTATCTTCAGCTTGTACGCAGACACACAAAATTTATCTTCAGCTTCACTTAAGCTATAAACAGGATATGATGTAATACGACACGATAAAAATTATTTTTTTTTTTAGTTTTCTCATTATGAGAGCTTCCCCCTTTTTCTTGGTAACGAACTAAATTTGATCTCATCAACATAATGTGTCGCTGCGGATTATCATTGGACTTCGAAGTCTCAATTCCATTTTGTTTGTTTGTTTAGATAAGCAGAAAAATCTGTACTGCTACAAGATTCAATCTCATGGGATCTTCTACTCTGATTTGTATTACTGTTAATAAAATTTCCTTTTTCCTTGGAAGCAAAAACAATTTAGCTCATACATAGGTATCGAAAAAGAAAAGTGCAAAATTGTATGTTTCATCTACATGCTACAAGGTTCAATTCCATGGAATCTTATGTTTTCTTCTACTCCAACTTCTTGTCCTCTCCGTTAATAAACTTCCCCCCTTTTTTATTCCCTTGAAAGCAGAAACAAAAATGTAGCTTATACATAGTTGTTGAAAAGGTAAGGTAAGGTGCAAAATTGTACAACAGGGCTGAAATGAACAGCAGAAATCCAATCTTCACTTCATGAAACCATAATCTGAAACTGCACTATTATAACTCTCCTAAGATTGGAGTATCTTCTTATAATCTTGGAAGTTGCCCTGGAATGGCGTCACTCTTCCTTCGGATACAACCCATAGCTCCTCCACGCTTCCGGATATGAGGTGCTCATCATGACTCACCTGCCAAAACACATTTATCAGGGTTTACATCACTTTGTTCTCTTATCACATCACATATACTATTGCAAGAAGTGAACATCAACATACCATGAGAATGCCTCCTTGGAACATCACCAGTCCTTGAATTAGCGCCTCGACAGCATCCAAGTCCTACATCATCAGATACTTGCAGTCAATGTTGGGTTTATATTTTGTCGAAGTCATGCAGGTTGCACGACAACCTTTTTGGTCATTATCTAGAAACATGACTCATTTTTACTGAACAGTTTTTAAGGGGGTTAAAAAAAGTTAGCCACGGAACTTTATATGCCATATGCACTTTAGCCCTTAAACTTTTAAGAATGCGCAAATAGACCCTATAAAGTTCCCTAAATGTGCATTTTATTCAAAATAAGTGCAATATATGCTTCAACTTCTTGTGATGTGCAAATCTCCCTGCTAAACTTTCTTAAATATGCAACTGACACCCTAGAAGATGATAAATGCTATTTTTGTTAACAATAAACAATTGATGGAAAAATTACTAGTGTGAGCAATCCGCATATTTGCAAAAGTTCAAAGGCTTGATTACCACAATTTCAAAGTTCAGGGGCTTAAGTTTAGAGAGGTAAAGTACAATTAACCCCAAACTTTTGTTTACAAATAGGCTATTAGAGCGATACTTTTAACCATTGAAAAATAGGGCCACAATGGCAACGAAATCATTTATGATAATGATATTAGTAACAATAACTAATGTTTTCGGCACACTTTCCTCCAACAAAATTAAAAAAATAAAAAAAATTAAGCAAGCAGCTAGCTATCCAGCAACCCCACTAAGAAAAAATCAATGTAAGAGAGACAGGGAACTTACCAGATGATTGGATGGCTCATCAAGCAATATTATATGTGGCTTCTTGAAAGTTATCTTAGCAAATGCAACTCTGCTTTTCTGACCCCCTAAGAAAAGCAATCAGAAAAGCCAAAAACATAAATAATTGCAAGGTGCATGAAAATATCAATAGCTACTCTGAACAATCAATGTGTCCTAGCATCTTTTATTGCATTTTTTGAATATCACCATATTCAGAATCTTTTTAAGAGATACAGGTACCAAAATAAGAGATAATACCTGATAAAGTATACATTGGTTGAAGTGCGAGATTTCCCGTTACACCAAAAGATCCTAAATGAGCTCGAAGCTTCTGCTCTGGAACACCCTGCAGAAGATTCAGAAAGGAAATCTGTTAATACAAGTACCTAAAAAATGTACATCGTAATGTGTAGAACTCATAATAATAATAATAATAATAATAATAATAATAATAATAAATAAATAAATAAATAAATAAATTGTGCCCTTGGAATTCAAAGTCATTAGCACCAATATCAAATGTATGTATTTATCCAAAAAAAGAGTTTCCTGAAAATGATCACTTTTCAAATATATGCAACTGCAGCTATTATCATATACATCCTTGCATTCTTCCCAACATTTCAATAACAATTGCATTTAACAATTTTCATTCTTACCAGAAAATAAATTCAATGCAACTATGGCTCAGTCAACAAATGACAACTAAATAGTAGTTAAACTCTTGAAGAAAAACATTACAATAGTTTCTATAAAGTGCTTACAGGATAGCAGCGCATCATATACAGAAGAGGATTTGAAGATAAGTCCAGTCCATCAACATGATGCTGACTGAACACTGCTATACGAACCTGCAGACAGACAGGCAGCAAGCATAACTAATGACCCAAATTTCAAAACAAGACAAAACAATGATGATGAAAAGAGAGCATAAAGGAGAGACATAGCCATTCTTATAATATTTAGTCCTTGCAGATCAAAGTCTATTTATCTTTCCAACATTAGCTTTGCAAATCATGCGTAAACTAGTTTAAATTTGTATCTAATTGGTAAAATAAAGAAGCATACTTCTCAGCAGCTGACATTCAAAATTATCATGGATGAATAAATATATAGTGCACCAACACAAAACATCAATTAGAGGGGTCACATATGAAAGCAAAAGATAGCATGACATGAAGGTGAGGGACAATTGACTTGCAATGATGAAAGTGTTGGCAGATTTAGTAGTTACCTTAGCAGATCGGAAAACTGTCCCAGAACTAGGATTTAGTTCCCCAGCAATTAATTTGAGTATAGTCGACTTGCCAATACCATTTGGTCCAACCACTGTAAAAACAAAGGATACAATTTATATTTTATAACATGAGACAAACAATGTGGCAGTCCTTTACTAGTTTCAACAACATTATCTCACACACAACAGTAGGGCACATGTATTCAAGACAAGTTTGAAGAAAAGATGCAACCAGGCTGGCATATCTACCATGCATCGGCATCATAAAAGTCACTGCAATCATCAATATGTAATAGGTAGGAATTTAAGATCGGTGATTAAAAGGAAAGAGAGAGTTCAAAGAGAAGCAATAGTGGTCTGAATTGTGTAATGTATGTCCTTAATGAGCTAAACACAGATTAGTGCTGATATACAATGAGGAGATAACTTGTGGTGTAAGATAAGAAAAATCTGAACAGTCATTTCATAGTTCATGCTTTAGTTATGGAAGCTGTAACTAACAGCTGTCCTATCCTAGCTGGCTCTATTATACTAACTAACTACTACTCTAGACTTCAATAGCTTGCTCTATTAGTGATTACAATAGAACATTTGGATTTTTTGTACGTAAGCTAGGAGAGGAAATGATGACTAATGGTTTCTATGTAATATGGATGTGTATAGGAATACGAGTGTGATAAGTATGAATATAACTAAGAAGAATAGAATTATTGATAAAAAATTAGAATAGAGAAAAGAGAATCCAGAGAGACGAGAGCCTTCAATAAATTCAACATATTCCATTACAATTTCTATCACAGTAGAATAGCAGAACCAAATAGATAATATGGAGAATATAAAAGATAGAAACAGAGAGTAGAAGAACAAAGTATGATCACAGAAAAGGGAATATCAGTGTGATAATTCCTCAGTGAGGATTGTATTGAATAACTCTGTGTGATAAAAAAAAGGGAATACAGAAATGATAATTTGGCCTTCAAGAGGCCAATTCTCTCCCCAAGTCCACTCCACTCTTTTTCATCTCCCAACAATTGCTAATTACGTCTATTTGTATCTCTCTCCCTTCTAACTAACTCCTAAAAGCACAGTGATCTCCATCACTCATTCATTTAGTTTTCTTGCCTCTCCTCCTATATGTAATATGTCTATTTGAAAGGGGTAATTTCTCCTTTCTGCCCTGAACTTCTTGGCTGCTGTGGTGTGTCACACAATACTATTTATACTATTTCTAATAATATCTAATTCTACTTCTACAAAGTAGACTTCTACTTATTAGGCTAACTCAATTATACTCATCACATAACTCGAGCCCATTTACACTCGTTACAAAATATGAATAGTAAACTATGTTAATATAGGCTGATAATATAGTTTATTACAATGATACAATAATTTACCAAGGATTCATAAGAAAGGGGAGAAAAGTCATGCATATGGATAGAGAAGCTTCTTACTTGCAATACGGCTGTCAAGGTCTATGCCGAAATTCAAATTCTTAAATAGAATGGGTCCCCCAGGATAACCAAATGATGCATCACTGCAGTAAAATTTTGCAGAAAAGAAAATAAAATAAGGTTAGAGATAGGCCAATCATGTGTCACAGATTCATTTATGTATAGATGTCTTTTGTCAACAATGAGTTAAAGAAGGGTTAATGCTCTACCTGAAGCTTATGATGGGTGGGCCCGGTCTATCATCTGGGGTGGGGAACTCAAATTTGTAACTATATTGAACCAAATGAAACATAATTAATGACAGCTTGAAAGAGAATTATTTAATGAGAGAGAAAAAAAATAGCAGTTCATACTCAGGATCGTTAATAATTTCATCCACATGGCCCATTCGTTCCAAAGCCTGGAATATTGTTCAAAGAAGAAATAAATTTCAATTTTAATGATTTAATTAGAAGCTTCAAATAACCAACCACATAAGATCTTTCTCTCTCTCCGTGTGTGTGTGTGTTTGTGTTTGATGAAGCTTTTGAGCATTTGATTGGTAATTAAAAAACAGATGCTATCAAGTACCTTGATTCTGGATTGAACAAGGGATGCTCTCTTGGCATTATAGCGGAACTTATCAATGAAGGACTGGTAGCAAAAAACAGAAACCAACACAGCTAAAATATCAAATACAATCAATAAAAAGTTACATTGAGAAGTCAAATAATCAAAATTTTGTTCAATTAAAAAAATTATAAGTTTAGACTGATATAAGAAACCACATTGAGGAACGGAATTTCCATACAGCATTGCAAACATACAGTAAGCTATAGTTTTCCATCATAGTTTGCTATTCAAATTCCTCTTAACAGTTAACACAAACTAGCCTATCCAGTAAATTTAATAGAATAATTTGACAAACTTGCACCATGTAGTGGGACAAGGTAGTTATCGTATAAATTTACATATTAATGCAGAAAGTATTAAATGACCACTTAGACTGATCACCAGATCCCCCACCTCAAAGCATCAAGATTCAAGACAAAAGTAAATAATAAAGTCACGTGTAAACTACTAAACACATTATTCATGGCAAGACCATGAATATAAAGCTCATATCACGAATGGAGTGACATCTATGTAATGTAATTTATTATTTAGTATTATAAATAAGAATAAGCAAAAAGAAACAAACTACCTTATGAGATCTTGAAACAGAAAAAGTGATACCTGCATATGAGATCTTGAACGTTCGTTTGCCTCTAGTGCTTTTTGCTGGTTCTTGATTTGTTCTTCTCGTGTCTTCTCAAAAGTATCATAATTCCCTCTGTATGTAGTCAGCTTCTGAGCTTGTAAGTGAATTATATCAGTAACCACCTGAGGTAAGTTACAAATTAAGTTAGAGAAACAACTTATGAACAAAATACCAAATCAAAGATATAAAGATAAAATCAACATTTTACCGTATTTAAAAATTCCCTGGCATGAGAAACAACGATAAATGTTTTTGGCCATTTAACCAAGTATGATTCAAGCCATAGGACAGCATGAAGATCAAGATGATTCTGTAATAAAAATAAAGTAAGTAATCTGAAATTATATTACTCCAGGATGAATGAAAATATAGAATGCTGACTCACTGTAGGCTCATCAAGAAGTAACATATCAGGCTCTATAAACAGTGCACGAGCAAGAGCTATGCGCATCCGCCATCCTCCAGAAAAAGTTTTTGTTGCTTTCTTCTGCATCTCAGGAGAGAAACTAAGACCCTGAAAATACAGTTGATATCAATAACAACTCTGGACAACTGATTATCCAATTAATAAGGCAAAGTGAAAATCATTTGAGCACAAAAATAAATTCTTTTCATGTCACAATGAATTTTCACAAATTCTTCAGGGACTCTGATAGAAACAGGTTTGGCTTGGTTTATAGGAGGAATGGTAAGGAGTTGATGGACTGATTTTTCACTGCTTAATTCGTAATTGTTGCGGAATGGCTGTTTGTTGGTCTTTTTAAGCTAGTTTAGCATGTTTAGGAGCAGTAGTGCTAGGCCTAGCTCCTGCCTATAAATGCTAGGGGTTAGTTAGTTTTTAGTTAGTTAGAAAATTCTGTTCATTGTGTTAGTTCAGGAGAGGGAAATTCTCTCCAGAGTTGGTTAGATCCAACAGTGTACTCCAATAAGGGATTGTGATCACAATCCCTAGTTTATCAATAAAATCCCCTAATTCTGCTAGTTCCTTGAACCTATCACTGGTACAAGAAGTCCATGGATCCTGGAAGTGGTGAATGGTGTAACCCGATAGCAGAAAATGGAAGGGAGATTGGATGCGATGGAATCGCGACCGATTCGAAGACCTGTGCCGCACGCTGCAGGAGATGCTGTAGAGGATCAATGCACAAGTGCATTCCATGGAGCAGGGCGCTCTGATCCATCACAAACGGAGTTCTCCAGCGTTGCACCAGGCCGCCAATGGCTCACAGGGGAGTAGAACCGCGCCAGAGCAGTGGAGAAAACTGGAACTCCCGATTTTTCAAACAGTGAGGATGCGAGGACTTTGGTCAAGCGTCTGGAGCAGTTCTTGCTCAGAGCGGTGCCAGATGAGGAGTAGCTTGCGGTGGCAACGTTCGCCATGGAAGGCCGCGCGTTCACGTGGTTCCTATGGTGGGAAGCGACCGCACGACGCTACAGTGGCAGTCCCTTCATGTGGCATTACTGCATCACTTCCAGACTGAGAAGGTAAGGAGTTGATGGGCTGATTTTTCACTGTTTAATTCCTAATTGCTGCAGAATGGCTGTTTGTTGGTCTTTTTAAGCTAGTTTATCAGGTTTAGGAGCAGTAGTGCTAGGCCTAGCTGCTGCCTATAAATGCTAGGAGTTAGTTAGCTTTTAGTTAATTATAAAATTCTGTTCAGTGTGTTAGTTCAGGAGAGGAAAATTCTCTCCAGAGTTGGTTAGATCCAACAGTGTACTCCAATAAGGGATTCTGATTTACAATCCCTAGTTCATCAATAAAATCCCCCTAATTCTGCTAGTTCCTTGATCCTATCAGACTCAATTACATTGTTGCCAAGTGTTCAAAACAACTAAGAAGAGAGACAGACGTGAATTTAATGTGGATCAACCTACAAAAATGTAAGACTACATCAATGACTTAAATATGAAGAAAAGATTCCAGAAAAAGTGAACACTAAAAGCAGTAGCAGCTATACACCCCAGCAATTTTCAATTCCAATAAGCTGTTAGGCACTTGGGTGTTATGGGGTGCTCAAGCTCCTACATCGAGTAGATGGGATGCTTGATGTTGTATATAAGGAGAGTGGTTCTTCCCCCTTATCAGCTAGCTTTTAAGGTGTGGTTTCCCACTTTCTTAGATACTTAACAAAAGCCAAAACATTCCCCATTACCTACATTTACTACAAACAATTGCAGCCCTATGGATAAAGGTAGAGGAAGATCTAAGAAAACTATAAAGAAAATTAGTAAAAGAGATTTAAAAATAAATGATTTACACATGTACATGAGACATGATAGGGCACTATGGTTTCGCTTTATCCATGTAGCTTGTCACCTAGTGGGACAAAGCTTAGTTGTAGTTTGTTGTAATTTTAGGGGACACCCAAAATTAAATACAAGCCATTTTATAAGAAAATTTTGGTTGGACATTTGCTATATATATATATATATATATATATATATAATAGAGAGAGAGAGAGAGAGAGAGAGAGTATTTCCACCCTCCATAATTACGCAAAACTGATATGTAGGGTCAGGCAGGGATCACAATCTTATTAAGTGATCTAAATGGCTTCTTTGTCAAATCAAATGGTGATGAGAGCGTTTTTTAAAATGTTGGAAGAGTTGGATCTGGATGTCTGATTAGAGATTGTGATAGTAATGGGCTGAGAGGGTGTTCTAGCTGAGTTCCAAGTGTCAGTATATTGAGAGCTGAAGTTTTTGCTATTTGGAGGGGATTGACAATGGCCTAGGAGGCTCGGTTCAAGAATGTCGTTTGCGAAACTAACTCTGTAGAGGTATTCTTTCTGGCTAAATTGGAAAGTGCCATATGATCATGAAGAGAAGGCTATTATCAACGAAATTTTTTAATTGAAGCAGCGAAAAGCTTGGCTTGTCCGTTTTGGTCTGATTCAAAGGGAGGCTAATAAAGTTGTAGACTAAATGGTGAAAGGAGGTGCTCAATGAGCTTCAGATATGGTGGAGTGGCTTTACCCAAATAATTCGATACTTTCGGCTATGATGAGTGATTGTAGTCCTTAGGAACCTAGTTTTTTTATTTCTTTAGGTTTTTTATTTCCATTTTCTTTTTCGTTTTGTATCTTTGTTCACCAAAGAAAAAACAAAGAAAGTTCAGAATTTTACAAGCTTCAACATGGTTAATAAGATAATAAAAACTCTCAATAAGTCAAATCAGACTATCAGAGCTTTCTAATCTTCAATAAACTGCAATACACGTTAGTTCACCTATGAACTCACCGCGAGTATCGATGCTGCACGTGCCTCTGCAGAATAAGCATCAATTAACTCAAGCCTCTTGTATATTTCCTCGAGTCTTTGCGAAATACCATCTTTATGAACCTCCCCATTGCTTTGTCCATTTTTCTCCTCAAGTTCCCTCTGGCAAACAGCCACAACATCATCAGTTGTCCAGTTTTAGGGGCATAACAACTTGTAAGACAAACAACACAATAAGGACAGGGGAAGGGAATGGAGACATGATTAAACAGAACAGTATATTCAACTATTCAACCTGTTTGGCAAGCAATTGAGCTTCTTCCTCCAAAAGTTGAGTTCGTTCAATGTCAGCATTGAGAACACACTGCAAGGCAGTTGTATTATCACCAACAACCTCTTGTTCCACATGCAATATCTGACAGTTCATTGGAATACCATCAATGGCATGCATAGCCATGTGCCTGAGGAAAGTAGTTTTGCCTGTACCATTTCTTCCAACAAGGCCTGCACCACCAAAACAAAGAAAAAGATCAGGAACACCAATCAAATTCCTGATCATGATTGCAGAAACTCACAATAATGGACAAGAAGGAAGCAATCACCATAATGCCTTCCAAAGGAAAGTGTAACTGAACCGTCAACAATGAGATCACGGCCACCAACAGAGATATTGAAGCCCTCCATATGAATGTCCTTCACAGCTGCTCCACCAATACCTTCATGCCTAACACATACAACCGGCATCCCTGCCCGTGCTGCTTCCATCTCTGCTAAGTGCATTTGGTATTGCGCCTGTACATAACAAAAACACAATACCACTAGCTAATGAATCTTTGAACTGCAAGTGATCAACCAGCTATCCACTCTTCTTCTTTTTCTTTTCTTTTTTCCTCCCTTTGTGGTACAAAAAAAATTTCGATTGAGTGTCTGTTTAGTTAGGGGTAAAAATTGGTAGCAAATTCATGGATAAGTTCAATCATTTTGTGCGTATTTTTACACGTGGAATTCATCCATAACTGTTCCAAACCTATTTTACCCCCAAACAAACATACCTAAGGAAAAACCTCATCAGCTGTTAGGGTTTTTGTGGCTTACTAGGTACAGACATATCAACAAAATTCATCAAGTTAAATACAAGAAGAGAGAAAATTTTAATTGGAACCTCTCTCTGGCGTTCCTCCTTTCTCTTTCTCCTATCGAGCTTCATGCGGTCGCGTTCAGAGAGCAAAGGGCCATCAACAGGCTCGGGCTTCTTCTTCTTAGCTTGCCCTTCATCCATTCCCTCATTCATCCTAAACGGCGCCGCAAGACTTCGCACCGTTGGCTTCGCCTTTACCAAACCATGCTTCCCAAACTTATCAGTCAGCTTGCTACACACCTATACCAATTTCACTTGGAATTATTCGACAAACAAAATCGTTAATGAACACGCAAACAAATTGAGATCGTGGTTTCGACTGGGACTGACCGTGCGGCACTCGGAGAAATCGTCGACGCAGCCAGCGGCGACAAGAAGTTCTCCTAGGGCTTCGAAGGCGCCTTCGCCGTCGAGTCCGAAATCAAAGTCGTCGTCGGCGAGGACGTTCACGATGTAATCAACGATTGGCTGATCCACGTCGAGAACCCTTCGTCCCAAAACCTCATGGACCACCGAACTTGCCACGTCAGTCATCTTCTTCCGCTTTCCTATAAGCAATGACGGTAGTTCAGAAAGAGCTGCGAGCGAACCAGCAAAAGAAGAATAATACCCAAATCATTTCCCAAAAAGTTTGAGAGGTTTTGGTGGCATGACTAGTGAACTTGTTACAAAAAAGTTTTTTTTTTAGTTGTTTTTTTTTTAAATTTTTAGTGTGTTGATTAAAATTTTAGTAGTAAAAATTAAAAAAATTCAAATATAGGAAAGATATTTTAGTCTTTTATAAATTATAATTTTATATTTTTTTTAAAAATTATTTAAAAAAAGATATTTTAATATTAAATAAAAAATATTTTTATATTATCATATACAAATATAATTATTAGATAAAAATATATTTTTACATAAAATATTAAAATATAAAATTATTTTTATTTTTCTAAAGGATCTTTTAAAAAAATCACTTGAAAAAATATTTTTTGTAGAATAAACTTTGTTATATATTTCACAAACTTGAATGAACAAAAAGATCTAAGTATCTCACGTTTAAGAAAGCCAGAGACCTTCATGTATTTTTTCATTCCTTATAAAGTTAACTATCTGCGAAACAAAATATTAATGACCTATTTGTCCTTTCACATTTGGTCGTAGGATTGGAAACCCAAAGGTACAATCTCAAAGGAATCCCACATAGGCACCTTTGTTTGCCACAACAGCAACTTCGTTAGCTACCTTAATGAAAACCACTAACAGAGATGGATTGGATTCACCTTTGGTTAATTTTCTTCTGTTTTTAAAAAATTTATGTGAAACTTTTTGTCATTAATAAAATTCAAGATCATTTTGGTCAATTTTCTGATAATTCCGGTGCGACATTAGTGATTTGCTCATACTAATAATGCGAGCGGAGTAAATTCAACTAGCATTAATATTTTAATCATAATAGGATCAATTGTAATTAACACATTGTTTAAATAAGTTTCTATATAATTTTTAAAAATATCAGAGTAATATCCCAAATAGATTTTCAAAAAATTTACGATTCGACAGATTTGTCTCCAACAAAATTTAACTAGGATTTTGGGCCTGAGTTTTTTAGTTATACACCAGATACGTCTCCACCCCAGTTTCACCACGTTAAGACTAACGTTGACATCCTACGTGAAGGTTAAATTGCTAATGTATCTAATTAAGTGAGACGTGTCACGCGTAGGACAGTTTGGTCCCTAGCCGATGTGGCAAAAATGACACCGTATTAGATGAGAAAAGAACGACGTCATTTCGTGGAGCACAATTTGGAGGCCAGAGGCGTGAAACGTTGCTGTTTTAAATGGGGGACAATCTCGTTGAAGGAGTCTTCTTATATTCAATCTATTCATGAAATTACTCCAAACCCCACTATCTCTGCTAGGTTTTATAGAAAACCCTTTCATATATCCATTAATGTTGACCATACTCATTGCTCTACTTTGCCATAAAAGTGGTTGTGACGGAGGTCGTGACGGTAGTTGGTTAAAGAATCTAGCTTCGGTTCGTCATTGATCAAGGTTAGTAATTGAATTTTGTTGAATTTTTTAGTATGTGTACATGCATTGTGATGGATAGTAGTAGTAATTAGTGGTAGTGGTTGAAATAAGAAAATTATATATTTTTTGACAGGATTGTATTTCTTTATTTAGTTGGAATCGCTTTATACATTCGTTTTGTGAATAAACAAATAAGAGGTTGTTCTGATGTTGACATATGGACTGATGTTGTGGTAGATAATGGAGTACACGGTGGAACTAATCAGAATGCAGGTAAGGCAAGGTCTGAGACAGCGGGTGATAAAGAATAAGATGAGAAGAATGATTGTTCTTGGCTTATTTACTATGCAATAAACTCAAGGTCTAGTGGCTACTAGATTAAGACTTTTAAACTCGTGCACACTTAGGGGAGAGAATTTGGAAACAATATGGCAGACTAAAATTGGGTTGCAGACAAATTGTCAAAAAGACTTTTGAGTCAGCTAAGATTAACTCATGTAGAGGTATGTGATCATATCAAGATTGACTACAATGTCATAATCAATGACAAGATGTTGTATAGAGGTTGAAGATGGCAAGAGAGAAGTATGTCGGTAATGAGAAGGCTCAATATGAAAAGTTGCGAGACTACCAGCTGGAGCTACATAAAAACAATCCTGGTTAAACTTTCCTTTTATCAGTGGAGACTATTCCCACTCACCCCCCACTATTTGACAAGTTGTATGTCAGCTTATATACATGTAAACAAGGGTTTAAGGCTGGCTGCTGACTATTGATAGGATTAAATGGCTTCTTTCTAAAGGGGTATTACGGGAAATAACTACTGTTAACTATAGCACAAGATGCTAACATTCAATTTTATGTGATTGCATATGTATTAATTGATAGTGAGACTAAAGCTAGCTGAAAATGGTTTATAGAATTGTTACAAAATTACTTGAGCAGTGCTGCTGTAGAAGGGTGAAACTTCATTAGTGATCAACAAAAGGTATCAGCAATATAGTTTTTTAATATCGTTAATTCTTATAATTTTTAATTCCTTTAATTTAGTTATAACATCGAGCAATCTTGTGTAGGGTATGCTGTCGGCTCTGAAAGAGGTTATGCCGAATGCACATCATAGAAACTGTGTAAGGCATATATGGAAGAATTTTACTAATACGTATAAGAGCAAGCAGTTGAAGAATGTGGTCTGTGCTTGTACCAAGAGTAGTACGTATGCAGAGTTCAAGGAGAACATGGATAGGACGAAGAGAATTAATGAGGATGCATGGGATTACCTAGCCAAATTCAACTCAGGATGCTAGACCAAGTCACATTTTATCCATTGACCTAAACTTGATAACATCACAAACAATATGACAGAAGCGTGGAATGCCAAGATAGTCCACTACATAGAAAAAGCCTATTTTAATAATGCTAGAGTGAAGATACTACATCATGAGGAGGATGACCTAACATAAAAAGGTCCTGAGCACGTACACAGGCGTGGTGGCATCAGTGCAACAGATGAGGATGAAAGACATCATAAAGGAGTGCAAATATTAAACTGCTCAGTGGACTGGTGATGATGCTAGACATATTTTTGAGGTACAATATCATATGAAGAAAGTTAGAGTGCATCTAGGGAACAACACATGTATTTGTAATATGTGGCAAATTACAAGTAAAAACTTTACATTCATGTTCATTGGTGTTGGGCAGTATTTACTCATATGTGTAGCTGATAATGAAATCATCTTAATATCTTTGATAAAAGTATTATAATGCAAATCTGCTTGCTATGCTAGGCATATGCACGCAATGGCTACAATAGCAAAGCGAGGAGATAGACCAAAGGGTTATGTGCATTAATGGCTGAAGATGGATGGATTCAGGGATACCTATGCTCATTCTATAAGCCTTGTCAACAGTGAGGAGCCGCCAGTAGATCTTCTCCTTTTATTTATTTATTTATCTTTTTTATTTTTTGTTTCTCATTTTATATTTTTACTAATTCTGAAATTCAGCAGGATTTTGTGTTGTTGTTAGGTGATGACAAGTCATCTTATGCTAGCTTTTCAAGCAATTTTCACTTGTTTCATTAGGTTTTATTCACCTTCTTGCATTGTAAGTAAGTAATTTGGAGTGGATTTGCATGGTTTTGTTGAATCAATCAACCATCCTTTATTTGACACTAAATCATAAGGTTTAAGCTAAAATTAGTTGGTTTTTGAATGATTTATGAACCTTGTGAATTTGGTGATGCTTTGATTGGTTGTTTTGATTACTTGTAGGTGAAGAAATGGTTGAAAAAAGAATTTTTGGCACGCTTTTAAAGATAAAGCACGCTTTCGACCTTAGGCCACGCTTTGGAAAGTGTGACCCAAGGTACAAAAGCGTGGCGCACCAAAGGAGGCATGGGCGCTCAGTTCAATCACTTAACTGAGCGCCAGTGGAAGCTCCAAAGGGCAAGGCCAAAGGCGCTGCATGACCAAGGAACCAAAGAAAGCATGGCGTTAAGTTAGTTTACCTAACTGAGCGCTACAAGAAACAAAGAAAGCATGGGCACTCAGTTAACTAAGTTAACTTTATCGGGCTCCCCAAGGAAAAAAATCAAAGCGCAAGCAAGCAAAAGGGGGCAGCCAGGATTCGAACCAAGCACTTGGAGGACATGGAGGAAGCGCTACAAGCAGTGGAATTAACCAAAATGAAATGGCCAAGGTTCGAACCTTGAACCTTGAGCTAGCCAAGAGAAGCGCTACTCCAAGGGAAATTGGCCAAAAAGCATTCACCAAGAGGGATAACAAGAAGGCGCTACCTAAGGAAGACAAGGGCGCTCGGTTGCCTTACTTAACTGAGCGCTACCTTGTATTGCTACCCCTTGAAAGAAAATGGGCACACCATGCACTCCCCAAGTCTCGAAGAGAAGCCTCCACTCAAACCAAAGGGTGCTGAGTTAACTCCTTCAACTGAGCGCTAGTTCAACAAACAAAGGGGCCAAGGTGGCCTCAGCAAGACTCGAAGAAGGGACCTCGTGCAAGGCTTGGGGTGCTCAGTTAACTTAGTTAACTTAGCGCTATGAGGGCTGCCCAAGGAAACTTGTCACGTACCAAAAATTGAAGGCCAAAGGCATGTGTAGCACTCAGTTGAGAAACATAACTCAACGCTTCCCTGGAGCCACGCACGAACCAAAATAAGCTAAGGAAGGGCAATGGGTAGCGCTAAGTTAATTTAGTTAACTGAGCGCTTCCCTAGGAGTTGCACCATGGGCCAATTTCACTTCAATTACCATTTTGGATTCAATTCTTCACCAAATGAAAAGCCCACTCCAAATTCTGAAGATCAAAAATAGAAAGTGTATAAATAGGACTTAGTTTGAGTTAGAGAAAAACCTTTTTCACTCACTTTTGAACTTTCATTTTGAATTTTAGCTTGAATTGGGGAATTGGGATTGAGAGCTGGGTTCTCTCTTCTTTGTTCTTACTTTTGCATTTCTTACTTTCTGTTTTTGAATTGTGGATAGAGATTGAAGGAATTCTGTTTCAATCCTTGGTCTACAATTCATCTTTGTTCTCTTCTGTATAATTCTAAGGATTGGGAATTGGATTTAGCTTTCTGTTTTTATTTTCATTTCTTCTGCTACATTTGCTATCTTCTCTTGGAATTTGAATTGAGATTGAAGAGCTTCATTGATTCTAAGTTTGAGAATCATCTTATACCTCTCTTCTCAATTGTTCCAAGAAGTGGATATGAGTTTCCTTTACTGTTTTTATTTTATTTTCTTCTACAAATTGTTCTCTGTTGGATCAAGGAAGGAATTGAGATCTAGACTTGTTTTCTAGTCTCATTGAGCCTCTGAGTTCTTGAATTTCTTTCCTAGCTCTTGCAATTGAGTTGAATTTACTTTCTGTTTTGTTCTTCACTGCAATTTTCCAATTCTGTTTAGATCTACTGCACTTACTTCATCTTCTTTACTTTCTATTGTTAAATTATGAATCCCCATCCCACATCCCGTTATTGTTCAAGCAATTTACATTTCTTCCAATTTAAGTTTCAGCCATTTACATTTCTTGCAATTTAAGTTTCAGTCATTTACATTACTGGCACTTTAAGATTTCGCTATTTTACTTCTTCTGCTCTTTAATTTACTGTCAAATCTCCCTCTCCCTTTTAGTTTCATGCAATTTAGTTTCTGTTGGTTACAATTCACTCAAATCATCAACTGTTTGCTTAACTAAACTAACCACCTAACTAAAATTGCTCAATACTTCAATCCCTGTGGGATAGACCTCACTCATGTGAGTAATTACTACTTGATGCGACCCGGTACACTTGCCGATGAGTTTACGTGTTGGAATCTCGTTTCCAACACATCATTAAGGGTGGCAAAACGGGTCGAGCCCGTCGGGCCAATCCGCTAAAAAGGCGGATCAGGCTAGGATTTGGAGCCCGCCAAACCCACACCGCTAAATTGGCGGATTTTGGCGGGGCGAGGCAGGCCGGTTCGACGGGCCGAAGATTTTTATTTTTCTTTTTTTTATTAAATAAAAGAGTGATTACTATTATAAAATTAATAATTATAGAATTTTTAAACACTTTTTTTTCATTTTTTGTTTTTATTCTTCTTTTAGTTATTAACTTTATTTATTTTATTTTACAATTTCGTATATATGCTCAAATTATGTGACTTATTTTTTAAAATAAAGATGATTCTATTGACAAATATTATTTTGAACAATTTTATTGAAGTTAAAAATTCAAAAAGAAAAATAGTAAAAAAATTATATTATAATTTGACTATTTTTTATTTGTATTTGATTTTTTAATTATTATTTTTTGGTTAATTTTAATGAATTTTATTTTTCAAAAAAAAAAAGAGTCAAGCGGGCTAGCCCGCCAACCCGCCATAAAGCGGGGCGGGCTAGCATTTTGAACCCATTTTAGTTGGCGAGGCGGGCCGGTCCGCCCCGTTTATGGGGTGGGCCTAGGCGGGACGGGCGGGTTAGGGCGGGTCAGCCCGCTTTACCACCCCTAGTTGTTGTCGCCGTCACCAACAATTTTCGCCGTCAGCTTGCTCTCCATAGCTGTTGTTTAAAGTAGGTAACGATCGCTATTTTTCCCTTTCAGCATCTTTTTCTTTTTATTTGTACTTATACTTTTATTGCAATTAACTACCTTTTGTTTGTAATTTGTACATTGTCGATTCCTATAATTTTATTTGCAGTTTTTGAATTTTTCTTTTACACAATTAATTGTTTGGATTGAATATTTAGAAATCCGAGTTTTCATTTTCAGTTTTATCCTTTTTTGTAGCAAGTTATTGTGCTTTTCTGAAAGCCCTTATTTATTGCTAGAATTGCTGCCATTTTTCTTAAAGAAAACTTTTGGATTGGTTATAGGTGCATGTTATGTTATTGATGTGTGTATTAGCAAACAGGGGTATAGAGAAGATGATGGTTTGTATTTGGAGAGTGATGCGGATGAGCAACTTCTGCTGTATATTTCATTCACACAAGTAATTAAACTCCATTCCATTCTTGTCAAAGGTCCTGAGGAGGAAGGTATTTATCAAAGGACCTAATTAAAAATTTGGTGAAACTATAAGGACTAACAAAGTAATTAAACCTATAATTAAAAAATGACTTAAGGTTTTAGACAATAATAATAGCAACTAAAAGTGAATAACATTATAATCTTATAATTATTTTTAGTGGCCATATAAATTTCTGATAATCACAAAAAATTATAACTTTTAGTGGCCATTAAAGATGTCTTTATCGGCAATTGTATAGTTGTCGCTAAAATTTTTTTGCGATAAAGCATAAGATGACTAATGTTTAATTGCCGATAAATATATTAACATCTATTTTTATTATTGCTAAAAACAAAATAAATGACCGCTAAAAAAATTTTTTTTAGTAGTGACAATGGTACTAAGAGAAAGAGATTCATTAATTACAAAATATAGTTAAATTACTACTTTAGTGATCTGAACCTAAAATGAGACCAGAAAAAATCAAAATTTTGTTACAAACTGTTCAACGCTCTCCAATTGATGTAAATAATGCTCATGAATCAACTCATGTTCCAAATATAGATATGGTAATCGTTAATATAAGAATAATCACATTAATTTTGCTCCTATATATTGTCTGTTTAAAAGTCTGAATGGCACATGATTGGAATTGCACATACAATATATAAAGTTTGGCAGCAACACTAAGCATGGTTATGACTTTTTATACATTTAATCATGGCAAATCTAATTTTATTTGTTGTTGATTTGTTACAATTCATCACTTAGTTACAATTTCAGTTAGTTAATTATTAATTAATTAATTATGATTGTTAACATAGTAAAAAGATAATTTAATTATATATAGATTAATTATAATCATGCTTACATATTATTATAATTTTTTTTATTATTTTTTCATATAATTATACAGGATAATTTTAAAGATATTAATAAAGATTAAGATATTTATTATAATGATATATTGGCAAAGATTGAGTGTTGAGAATTAAAAGATGGTTAATTTATTTGGCTTGAAAATATTAAAGATGGTTATTGGTAATGAATTTAATTAGAAGATACTTATGATATAGGATAAAATATTTTTTATTTTTTTTTAGTTTATTAATAGTAAACTCAAAGTGATTTTATACATATTTTGATATGCATATGTTTATTTTAGTGTGAAAATTTATGAGTATTTAAAATTATATGATAATCTTAATATTTTTAGTTCATTATAAATATACTTTATTTAAGAATAAATTTTTATTATTTAAAGAACATATAGTATATATTACTATGTATTTAGTTTTATTTTATAATATTTGATTAATTTAATTGAAAATACAGAATTATATGTATAATCATATTACTAAGATTATGTTTAAATATTACTAAATATTAGATTTTAGAAAAGAAGATTATATATATATATATATATATATATATATATATATATATATAATAAAAAAAGTAAAGAACATAAGACTATATTTATATAAAATAGTTATAAGTATACAATATTGTTATATTTTAAAGGTAAATATAACCTATTCTTTAGAATTATCGCATTAGTAAAGATAAATATAACATATTCTTTTGAATTATGGAAGTATGAGTGATGAAAAGTGTAGTGTTTGATCTTTTAGCGCATCACTTTAAAAACGTAGGTTATTCTAATTTTCAAAAGTATAATTTTTGATAGGGAAAAGTGATGCCTTTAAAAATAGACAATGTCTAAATAGATAATTTCTATTAAAATGTTTCCAAAATCAAATAAGTGTAGCCTTTGACAAAAACATTATTTTTTATCATTTTTAGTTATACTTTTTAAAAGTAATTATATGAGTAATTTTTTTTAGTGGAATAAACATACTTTTTTGCTATTCATATATTACATTATATTATTAGGTTAGATCAGATCATTATTCAGTAACCATCCATCACGGTCCATTGACTCTATTGTATTATTTTTTTTCAGCAAACAAAAAGGGTTTCCAGAAAAGATGACTATGGGAAAATATTTTATTGAAATTTAATAATTTATTGTTCAATTCGGAGAAGTTAATCTAAATAGACGGGCTTATGTTGTCACAAAAGAACAGGTAGACTTGTTGGGATCGTTTTAATTATTCGTGATGATAAAAATGATAGAAAAGTCAAATTTCGAACTATAAAATAGGCATGAAGAATCAAGATCACCAAATAATTTTCTCTTTTTAATATAGTTTAGAACATTAATTAATTATTTTTACTACTAATTCTGTGTTTACAACTAAAAAGTAAGTGAAAAGATAAAATAATTACTTTTTTAATTTTTGCGCATAGTTCTTTCACTTTAATTTATTGAAAATTAATAAATTTCTAATTATTTTATTTCTTTAATTTGTGTGTATAATGGTATCTGAGCAATTATTTAGAAGCAATGTGATACATATATTTGGAGTCTTCGATTGTGCGCGTGCCATAATTTTTTTAATTAAATCCCATGTATTAGCCGTGTTGATGTAATGATGCCGATTAAACAATTTAAACAGGTGTCCCAAACGGATAAGATTGCGTCTTGATTTACACTAATGAATTATGAATAGGAGGACAATTAATCAATTATATATGATTTTGACTTTTGACCAACGTCACAGTCTAATTGTTTGAATTTTTTTAAAAAACACAAAATTCAGCACAATAAAATGAAATAAAATAAAAAATTATTTATAATTTATATTTTTGTTATTTTTGACATTGTTATCAATAACTAAAAGAATCAGCATAATTCTATTTTTTGTAATTTTTATATAAAGATTGAATAACATCAACAATTTCTGATACTTTATACTGAAAGTTCATTTGATTTTTTTTTTTACCAAATATTTTAAATAATAGCAAAAAAATTTATTAATCATTTCTTTCTATGATCTTTTTTTATTGTTATTTCTGTCCAACTTTTAAAATATTCTTTTATTGTACCTGAAATAATTCATAAGCGACTACCATCACAAGTCCAAGCACACCACACCTGCCACAAAAACTCACAAGCAACAAACAAATAGTATACATTCTCTACATTCTTACCATACAACACACACAAATTGTCACTAGATTTAATTACGCCAAACACACTCAACCTATCTGTAGTATTAATTTTACCAATAATACAAACCAAGTAAAAACTTCAGCTCGAGGTGGAACCAACCCCTTCCAAATAGCTTTAGTAAAACTATAGCTTGATATATCCTCTGGTAACCTTTCTTCCTGCAATACCTGTACAAATGAGTTAGTAGTAAACAGTCCATTTTTATCAAATTTTCATACAAGTGTATCTTCTCTTCCTCTTGTCTAGGGGTGAGTACGCGTTGGATAGGTTCGGGTTTAAGGTGAAATTGGAATCGAACCTATTGAATTGTACTTGGTTCGATTTGTATTTTTTTTTTGTGTATTCGAACCAAACCAAACCGATTAAAAATAAATTGGTTCGGTTCGAGTAATTAGGTATCTAATGAAACAGAAATTCATAAAAAAAAAACGAAATTTTTTATCTTAAAAATTCTGTAAGTACAATAAACATGTAATACTAATAGAAATAATCCAAACATGTTAAACTTTAAATACATTAAAAACTAAACACGTTAAAATCCAAACATAATAAAAGGCATATATATATTTGAAATTTTTTTTTTATTTAATTGATATATGGTCAGGTGTTTGAATTGATTCAGGTTCCGTACCCCAAAACTGTTACCGAACCAATTACTAGCGAGAGTCATTGATTTGATTCGGGTTGAATCCGATTACCCGTTGGTTCCAGAACCAATTTAATTGGTTCGGTTCGAATTCGGGCGGATAATCGGGTACTCGCAACCCGTGCTCACCCCTACTCTTGTCAATTTGGCCTCTTGTAGAACACCATGTAGTTGGTTGAGTAATTCTAATTTCAATTGATAGATATCTCTTCTCCATTGGAAGTTCCACACCCACTCTAACCCATTCCAAAACCTACATTCCCATATAGTGGACCATTTTTTGTTTGAAACCGAGAAAAGTCTTGGAAAAAAAGACTTTAGAACACTACAATGTAACTAGTTATCTTTCCAAAATCTAATCATCCTCCCATCTCCTAACCTCATATAAAGACCATTAATCATCTTCTCTTTCACATGTTACTCCTTTATCTGCATTTAACAAATGTCCTTCCAAGGGCCACCTCTAGTATAGAGCGTCTGAGTGTATAGCATCCGATTTGGATCCAGGTTATTAGACGAGCACACCACCTTTTTCCAAAGCGAGCAATCTTCTTTAGAAAATCTCCACTACCATTTAAACAGAAGCGTCATATTTTCGAACAACTATATCACCCACCCCCAAATCTCCTAGCTTCTTAGGTGCATGTACTACTTCTTATTTAACTTGAGCAATCCTAGATTTACCATCTTCCTTACCTTAAAGAAATCTTCTCTGTAAAATAATTAACTTTTTCGCAACCGCCTTCGACATCTTATACAAGCTAAGATAATAAACTAGCAAGCTATTAAAAACATATTTTAAAAGAACCAATTTACTAGCTTCATTTAACACCTTAACTTTCCATAGGTTAAGCTTCTCTTTAATCTTATCAATCACTGATACCAAGGTACTTCACAGGTAGTACTGCTGCCTTGCACTTTAAGACATCACACATCCGATGTACCCAGTCTGGCTCACAATTAACCAGAATCAAACTAGACTTCTCAAAGTTGATACTTAACCCAGACATCAATTTAAAATATTAGAGAAGCCTCTTATAGTTTTGCACAGTTTTCTCTTCAGCAGAGCATAATAGTACAGTGTCATATACAAATTGGAGATGACACAACTCTATATTATCCCTCCCTACTAGTAATGGAAAAAATGCGCCCATTTCGAATTGTCTCTCCTATCATCCTGTGCAAAATATCAACAACAAAAACAAAGAGAAATGGAGACAAAGGATCTCCTTGCCTCAAACCCCTTTCCATCCTGAAGGATTTCGTTGGTGACCCATTTATGATACCAATATTGATGCGGTAACTACACATTCCCTAATCCACTTCTTTCATCTTTGATCAAAATCCATCTTAGCCAAAACAATATCTACAAAGATCTACTTAACTCTATCATACACTTTTTGAAAATCCAACTTAATGATGGCAGAAGCTTTCTTTCTCAATTTTAGCCACTGAGCAGTCTCACAGGCTATCAAAGTCCCATCATCTATTTTTCTACCTTTCACAAAAGCACTTTGTGTCTCCTCGACTAATCCAGGCATTATCCTTCTCAGCCTCCTAGACAACATTTTAGATATCACCTTATATACATAACCAACTATACTAATCGGCCGTAAGTCTTTAATCTCCTTTGCTCCAATAAATTTCGGTGCCAAAGCCACCCAGGTAACGTTTGAATCCTTTGATAGCTTAGCTGTCTCAAAGAAACTCATCACAACTGCATTGAACTTACCCGCAATTTCTTCCCAATACTTCTTGATAAAATTCATATTGTAACCATCACTACCTGTGCCTTAGTTGACTCGCAATCCTATACTTCCTACTTTACTTCTTCAACTGACGACAACACCTCCAGAGATATAGACTCCTATTCATTGATCCGACTGACCAGACCATCACTGAAACCAGTTAAGCAAATCCAACAAATGCAGCAAATCTTCTCTTAAAAAGGAAAAGAAATCCAACAAATGTAGTAACAGCATACTGAAGTGGTTGCAACTATGAAAAAAAAATCAAAATAACTTAATTTAGAAGTTGAATGGTTTAACAAAGTTAGTTAGAGTGTTGTTGCAACAAGTCAATCATGATATGAGTACAAAACAAATGTAAACTATGATAGAATCTTCCCGATAATCTCCATCTGACACAAATAGTGGATCAAGTTACGCGCGACGAAACATTTCTCCTTTATCTGGATCGAGTCATATACCAAAAGATTTGAAAGTAAATACTATAAAAATTAGTAGTGCCTGATTCTTGTTGTAGTAATAAGACAAAAATATGAGACGTAGCTTGTACTACATGCATAGAAATGTGAATGTGAATATCACTTTCCATTAGGTTCTTTCAAGATTCATTTAGTTATTTAAATCAAATGTTATCCTAACAAATGATATTTATATCATATTTTGTAATTAATTTTTTTTCATCTAATAGCAGACAATGTGAATGTGAAAATCACTAAAATATTTATTTTTTTTATTAGCAGAAAGACGTGATATAAAAAATATTATTTTTGATAGATATATGAGATGAGACGGATCTTATATATACTCTAGTTATTTAATTGTAATATTTTAATGTTTTTTAAATTTTTTTTGTTATGGGTCTTTATCGCATATTATATATAATGAATAATATAATATGTTTTGATTTGTGTTTTCTGGACTAAAATATTATTTAATATATAATGTAAATTTTATGATTTAGATGATTGAATTTATGTTTGTTTTAGAATTATTTTATGATTAATTATCATAATTTTTGGATATGAATATACTTTAAGAAAAATAAATGTCACAATTTTGAATTGTCTAACAACTATGACTGTAGAGTACGAAAAACAGTGACTATAGAGTATTAAAACCATTATCATAGTTTACTCTGTGATCACAGTTTTTAAAACATGGTAACCATATAGTAAGCTATGTATTATGGTCGCGGTTTAAAACTAGTATGACCATAGCTTTTCTATGATCACAGTTTAAAAAAGCGTAATCAGAATAAGATATAGTCAATAGAGTAATTTATGGTCACGGTTTAAAATTAGTGTGACTATAGTCACAATTTTAAAATAGTGTGACTATAGATTAAATTATGATCATGGTTTAAAACTAGAGTGACCATAGAATAAGCTATGATCACACTTAAACCGTGACCATAAGTTAAACTATGATCACAATTTAAAATAGCATGATTATAAAACAAACTATTGTAATATGTGAGACTTTGATTTTAAAAAATGTAAAATGTATAATTGGATTATTAAAAGTTAATGAGAATTATTTTGGAAAGAGAAAGGAATTGTCCTTTGTTTCAGAATATTATCTTTGTATTTAAAATTTTAGAATGAACAAGAATTTTGGCTTAATCTGTTCCAAAGGTAGGGATAGATTTATAAATTTGTCTCTATTTCTACATCCAAATATTATTTGTCTCTAAATTTTTTTTGTTTATGTATTTTTGATTATGCTATGCGTACACCAAAATCAATTACCAAAGTTAACTATTAATTTAAAATATATGTTAAAATATAAATATACATTGAAAATAAATTAAACCACATATATATTTAATATAGGAATTGCATTTTTTATGTAATTCTATCTCAAAATAAAATCTTAACGGAGCGTATGTCGCTTTTAAGGTAAAAGTATGTGTACAATGATCATGAATAGAAAAGCAAAAAAAAATTAAAAATAGAAAAGAAGATAGAGAAAAAAAAAAAAAGAAAAATGCTAATAAATCAATAAAACGAAATAAAAACATAGAAGAGAAGAAAAAGGACGAAGAAAAAGAGTAAAAGATTAAAAGGAAAAAAAATTACACATGTTTCTATTCCAAAGGCTAGAGTAGTAGAGTTATATTTTTTCTTATTTTAGAAGCCAATAAAAGTTAACATCGGTGGAAACTTGAAAGAAAAATAATGAAAAGCAACAAGATACAAGTCTTTGTGTCTAACCTTCAAATTTTGACATCTTAATTTCCTAGTTTCACATTACCATTATGTAATGGAACGCAGATAGAAAATTAATTAGCGTTTAAAATACACCATGTTCAACATTTTGTGTAATCGTTGACTTTGATTATTTTATTCCACGAAAGAATCATGGTATATGCCAAAGATGCCATACAAGACTCTATCACCCTGACGAAGATGAGATTGATTGCTGTTTATCGGTTTATGAATGTATGATATATGTGATATATATAACCACTTCAACCGATTCCTTTTCATGCATAACAGAGACAATTCAATCCTTTGCTCCAAACGTAACTTCTTTATGAAGTGAAACAGGTTAGTCCCTCTTATGAACTCGCACAAAACAGTTTAGTGACTTTAGTCATTAATTTATGATGAAAATTCAAATGCAGTTGACTTCACGTGAAATTGATAGTTGAAAGTCGTTAGATGAAAATTTAGTCAAATCAGTCAAATAATCTAATGGCTCTTAGTTATCAATTTCACGCACCTAAGTTTCTACCTTAATTTATTGATAAACTGACTCGGGACCAAAGGGGAGGAGATGATAGTTTATACCTCCAAAACTATTACAAAAAGTATTTAATTGAATTGTTATTTGTATTATGTGTAGAATCAACAAATGACTATTTCCCATATAACATTTTCCTCCATTTTTTCACTTTTCCTTCTATAAAGATAAGGCAAAGAATACAAGCAAATTTTAAAAATATACAACTTTCTTTTCAAAAATAATTTACATTTTTTGTTTTTAATTTGTTCCTCCATATCTAAAATTAGAAAATATATTAAAAAGTAGTTCAAATAACACAAGTTTCTAGTAGGCTTTGAACATTAGTATAGATGTCACAATACTGAAAACAACTTGCTTAGAAAATTTGAACACAAGCGGACATATTTGAATAAATAATTAAGTTGAAATCAGTATTCAAAAGCGACATAGAAATACAGGAAAAATAAAATAATTGCAGTAGGGTCAGCAACGAATAAACTATTTTGAGCATAAAGATCTAAAAGACCAAATAATTAAAGGGTAATGCTAGGGAGACAAAAAAAAAAACAGCCATAACTTGCCTTATTTAACATTCATTAATTGTCGCAACAATTAATAAATGCTAAATAAGATAAGTTATGACTTTTGGCTGATTTTCTTTGGTTACTAAACATTTTCGATAATTAAATAAGAGTTAAAGTATTGTAGAATACCAATGCAAGGGGTTCAATTAAGGCCAAGTAGCTACTAGCTAGAGGTGTTGAGTTTAGAGAAATGATGCTCCTACATAATTTTTTCGATCATTTATTTTTATTTTTTATTGTTAATTTTAATATAAAAACGAAAGAGATATTTATTTATGCTTCTTAAAAGCTTCAGTTGATATTACTTTTGCAGAGGTCTTAAGAGAAGCAGTTGAGATGGCTGGAGGTGGAGATCAACTGGGAGTGCTTACTGCACTTGACGCAGCAAAGACGCAATGGTATCACTTCACGGCCATAGTGATCGCCGGCATGGGATTCTTTACAGATGCTTATGATCTTTTCAGCATAGCCAACGTCACAAAGTTGCTGGGACGCATATACTACACACACGAAGGGGCGCCAAAGCCCGGGACTCTGCCTCCGAATGTCTCATGCGCAGTTAACGGCGTTGCCCTCTGCGGCACTCTAGCAGGCCAGCTCTTCTTCGGTTGGTTGGGTGACAAACTTGGTAGGAAGAAGGTTTATGGAGTCACGCTTGCTCTCATGGTTGTGTCCTCTCTTGCTTCTGGTTTGTCCTTTGGCAAGAGCGCCAAGGGCGTCATATCCACGCTCTGTTTCTTCAGGTTCTGGCTTGGCTTTGGGATTGGTGGCGATTACCCTCTCTCCGCCACAATTATGTCGGAGTACGCCAACAAGAAGACCCGCGGCGCCTTCATAGCGGCGGTTTTCGCTATGCAGGGATTCGGGATTTTGGTTGGTGGAATTGTGTCACTCATTGTGTCCACGGCGTTTGACCACGCCTATAAGGCACCGCCGTACAACGTGGATCCAAAGGCGTCCCTTGTCCCTGAAGCAGATTACGTGTGGCGGATCATCTTGATGTTCGGCGCTGTGCCTGCCGCCCTAACATACTATTGGCGGATGAAGATGCCGGAGACGGCGAGGTACACGGCGCTGGTGGCCCGGAACGCGAAACAGGCGGCGCAAGACATGTCAAAAGTGCTGCAAGTTGAGATTGTAGCGGAGCAGGAGAAGGTGGACGCGATGGCGGTGAAAGATAACAACAGCTTTGGATTGTTTACAAGGGAATTCGCCCGCCGCCACGGCCTGCACTTACTTGGAACAACTACCACTTGGTTTCTACTGGACATTGCGTATTACAGTTCAAACCTTTTCCAGAAGGACATCTATACTAGCATCGGGTGGCTTCCTCCGGCGGCTAAAATGAACGCCATCCACGAGGTTTACAGGGTTGCTAGAGCTCAGACACTCATTGCGCTCTGTGGCACTGTCCCTGGCTACTGGTTCACTGTGGCATTCATAGACTACTTGGGTCGATTCTTCATCCAACTAATGGGCTTCTTCTTCATGACTGTCTTCATGTTCGCCCTCGCCATTCCATACCATCACTGGACACAGAAGGAACACAGGATTGGTTTCTTGGTCATGTACTCTCTTACTTTCTTCTTCGCCAATTTCGGTCCCAACGCCACCACTTTTGTTGTCCCGGCCGAGATCTTTCCGGCCAGGTTGAGGTCCACTTGCCATGGGATATCCTCGGCCGCCGGAAAGGCCGGGGCCATTGTGGGTGCGTTCGGGTTCTTGTACGCTTCACAGAGCAAAGATCCTAGTAAAAGAGATGCAGGGTACCCTGCTGGTATTGGGATGAAGGATACTCTTATTCTGCTTGCTGTGTGCAACTGTCTTGGGATGTTCTTCACGTTGCTGGTGCCGGAATCGAAAGGGAAATCGTTGGAGGAGTTGAGCGGCGAGAATGAAGAAGACGAAGAAGCTGCTGAGATCACTACTTCTGAGCAGCACCAAACTGCATCTTCTAGGACTGTTCCAGTATGACACAGATATTCCTGGAATCTCATCGCACAGGTTGTTAATTATGCTGAAACAAATCACACATATAAAATAAAATTATCAAATTTTATAAATAGAAAAAAACTTTTTTGCTGCTCTATCTGGTAAGCACCTATACTACCGCTTACTTCATGTTAAATCTGTGTTTTAGTATTCCTAGTTAGTAGTGTAATTACTGTAAGAATCTTGTGTTGCCTATATTTTTAAGTTATTTAACAACAAAAATTATTGAACAACTATGCTATGGCCTATGTGTAAGATGTTAATTACATTCACTAATGAGTTTTGTTAAGATTTAAGTGGGATTAAAACAAGGGAATTGAAAGAAAAAGTTTTATCTAATATGAGTGCAAATGCTAATATGTTTCGATTTTAAATTTTAATATAACGGTTATAAATAAAAAATTAAAATTTGTTTAATTTTCAAACAATATTTAAAAATTAGTTATAATATGAGATTACATTTATAAGATCAATAGATATAAAAATCTAAATAAATAAAATAAATACTAAATTTACAAATAAAGTTACGAGTTTAAAAATTTTATATTTTTTCATGTATTATATATCTCATTTTTATATAAGACGAGTTTGTTAGAGAACGAGATAAGTAAAAAGAAAAAGTCTAGGGAGTCAGCAATTTTGTTAAATTCTGGCTAGCATGTAACCAGCAAAGAAAAGTGAGTCATTGGATGAAATCTCACACCATTAAAATCATCATTGATGGCTATTTGATGGCTACAAATCACAAAAATTATTGATCCCCTAACATTGCTCGTTAATACGTTAAAAATCTATCACAAATACAATCAAGATAAAATAAAAAATATTTTTTAAATATATTTCATTTAAAAAGAAAATAAAATATGTTCATAAGTATTTATTCGCACTATAAATGAGATACGTTTATTGAGAATTATATTATATACATATTGAATGCCCGTGGATGCACAAAAAAACTAAAAATCACAATGTTAAAAAGGATACATGATATATGAAAATTCTAATTAAAAAAGATTTTAATAGTTTTAACATAACAAACTCTACCCACAGCTAACCTTTTAAATTGTATATAAATATGGATGCAACAAACAAAAAGAAATAATAAAAAATACACAATATAACACTTTTAATAAAAAAATATAAAATATTATTTTAATTTCCAATATTTAGGACGAATCTTAATTCAGTCTCTAACGTTTGAAATATCCTATTTCAATTTAAAAATTTTTAAATATTTTATTTTAATTTCAAAAAAATTTTAAACGATTTTAATATTGTTTTATCATTAAATTTGACACAAACAATTCACATATTGAAAAGTCAATAGCATTCGATTTTAATATGCAAGTAAAATCGATCTACGGATAATCACTAATATAAAAGTTTTTTCTTTGATTTAGAAGCGTTGATGATTGATTATTAGGATTTAGAATTTTATACAAAATAAAAAGAGAAAGTCTAGGGGCCAACATTTTTATTAAAATCTAGCTAATACTTAACCAACAAAGGAAAATTGAGTAATCTTACACCATTGGATGAAATCTCACATTATTAAAAATACTAATGTTGGCTAATTGATGGCTACAAATCACAAAACTTGTTAGCCTCTTAGCACTCCTCAAATAAAAATTAAGAAAAAAAAGTGTTATAAAAAGATTTTGGTTTTATTTTTCTAACACATTAAAGAAGATATATGACTTAACTAGTAACGATATTAACGTTCACACAACTCATTCTGTTAACTATGAGTGTTAAATTTAACGATAGAACCACATTGAATCTATTTAAAATTTGTTGAGATAAAAATAATACGTTTAAAATGTTAGAGAACAAATTAAAATTTAGTCTTAATCTTAGAAATTAAAATAATATTTTATCCTTAAAAAAAAATTTGGTAGGACTTATATCAAATTCTGCTAAAAAAAAGCAATAAAAAATCCAACGTTGCAACTTTTAACAGCTATTTAATTGAATTAACATGATTAATACTAAAATTAAATAATTAAGATATAGAAAACATTAGTAAATAACATATACACTCTAATAATTGCAAAAAAAATATTATTTATATTTTAAATTAATAAACCTTAAACAATAACCTATAAAACTGGTAGTCAGAAATAAAACTTTTAATAAAAAAATTAATTTGATACAAACAATTCATTTTATAAAAAACAGCAAAAGAATTATACCTCAATAATGTAATATAAAAAATATATATATAATAGGTTTTCTATCCCATTATACCATCTAATTGAAGCTGTCTTTCATGATTTTATAATTATTAACTTGTATAACAAAGTTTTGATCACCTTATCAAAGTTTTTGATACGATCCTTATGGGACAAACTGAGAGAATAAAAGAAGGTTTTATAAATATGGCTAAATCATGTGTTCAAGAGATGCATCAAGAATTGGATAAAATAATGATTAATGATTATCAAAAGTCACACGTTTTACTATTTTATAAGATGCATTGAAGACTCTCATTAGACAAAATGAATTAAAAAAGACGTCACTTTCTTAGAATTTATTCTATATTTATTTTATTTTTGTTATTTATTTGTTTTAGGCCCAATTATGATTCGACTCATATTTTATTCTAGTAAATTTATGAATTAGGGTTTTAAATTTAAGAGGTATAAAAACCTTCTAAAATCTGGTAGTCATTTTTTTCTTAATTTTGATGAATGAAATTTTGTTTGAATTTTTTTGAGAAACTTGGGTGTGAACAGATAAAATAAAGTAATTTCCTTAACTGTTACATCAGAAAATCAAATTGAAGTAGAAGAATTCTTTTTTTTATCTTCCATCTTATCCTGGGTTATGTTTCGTATCAGTTTTAATCATATTAACACTAACCTACGTATTAAGTGTCCATTAGGTAAATAAAAAATTACCATTAGTTAGATGATTCTGATCCACTGACTTGTTGATTTTTTTAAGTAACCTTTCTTTTTTTTTTTTCTTTTTTTTTTATTTGCGGTACCATCACCTAATTTTAAGACATTAGTGTTCCCATCTCCGTTTTTTTTTTGGTGACTTTCCCATCTCCGTTTATTTCTTCAAGATCATCCCCTTCATCATTGTCTTGAATTTTTTGCATTGCCACTTGTCTCCCTTTCATTTGATCATGTGGATTGTTAGTCTTCCCAAAATTTTGCTGAGATACTAGCTTAGAAACTTCTTATCCCTCATTGACTTGACTCTTCCATCCCATTATTTTGCTCTTTTTTTTTTCTGTGGATCATATCTGATGACATTTGGATTTACTATGGACATAGTTATCTCTAGCACAAATTCTTTTATCATGATTAATTTTTTCACATTTATAATAATAATTCTACAATTTTTCATATTTAAATTTAGTACATGAGTGGCTTTCATTATTCTTTTTGCACTAAAATTCAATTTTTAATGGTAATTAGACATTTAATTTTACTTTAATCCTCAAAAAGAATCTAAGCATATTTTTTTCAATAGATAAATTTTTAGCATTTATCACTTTTTTTATTATGATTTATATTTTTATAACAACTTAATTTTTTAGCATGTCGTGACTAATGCCAATTGTCAAGTATTATTAATCTGTCAACTTATAAATTCTAAACTTTTATTTAATTTATATATTATTCAACCTATCACAATGACCCGTGAATGTGCACATTATCCACTAGCTATATTTGCTTGGTTTCACGACATACGTAAAATAGATAAAGACTAAAAAAGATGCATTCAATATACGAGCAAGGTATAAAAACCGAATGAATTTCGCTAGGGACTAATGGAGTAAGTATATAATGTATATAATGAGTTGATTTTTTGGCCTAATATGAATAAAAAATTAAAATTAACCATTTGCTATCATATAAATTTAAACATTTAAGATAAAATACTACTAATTTATCAAATACAATATACTCATATTATTCAGAATCTAACTACCAAAGATAATAAACATTTAATATCTTACTAAATCGAACATCCAATTTAAAATACTTGAAACTGATTACACAAATACACTTTTATTATTCTAAAATAAGTATATGTGAATAGTTTTAAATAAACATCCAATACTTTAATTTTAATTTAAAATTAACCCCATTATATACATTGTACGGTACATGTATTGATTTCCTATACTTCCTCAAACTAAATATGTCACATAATGTCGCAAGGGCTTCATACATACATCAAGAGACTAAAACAACATTAGTCATACAACATCACATATCCTAAATTTAGACTCCTTTAGTATGTTACACTACATATATAGTACAGACTCTTATAGACATATGACATCTGAGTCCTAGCCAATTCAAAAAGCTTATAGTATGGCATCCAAGTTAGTAAAGTCTTACCCATCAAGAAAATATTAACAAGGAGAGGAAAAACACTCTAGATTTCATAGCTTTATATAGCGTTGGCCGTTGGGCGTTTTTAAAAGGTAAACACATTTCAAGTTTGGATTGTAGCAAAAGGGGGGTAGTACCACCTCTTCAACCCCTGTAGGAATAGTGAAGGAAAAGGGCGAAAATCTACGGTTTTCAGTAGGATACTAACGAGAGAAATAATTTGCTTATCGGTCCTTGGATAAGACTCTAGCGTAGGGATAATGATACACGTTATTATTTCAATCATAGGTTATACAATTTTAGCTTTCTTTTATCTCGTGGCTATTTTAGTCTTAATTCCTTTTCACATTATTCCTTACATTTTCTTATAATTCTTTACAGTTTTTTTCCATTAACATTTAGTATTTTCGTCAATTTCATAATAGTAAGTCAGTAACAGTAGACAATCATAGACAAATCACAAATTACAAGTTACAAAGCACAATAATAAAGAATCAAACACAACACAAGATTACAGAGAATATTCTGCAGACAATCATGATGCATGTCTGTCCTACGCATGCATGCCATGAATTTATGTGTTGGTTCACTACCAGCAACCCGACATTACTTGGGAACAAGTCTCAGATACAACTTTTCGATTGCGTCAGTCTGTATACATGTATCGAATGATTAAGAATACCATTAGTCAATGACAACCGCCAATTATCACAAAACTTGGCGCTATAATATACACACATAGTCAAACACTCCGTGGGTAGGATAAAACCAGAAACCCGCATTCATATAGTCTATGCATTGGACAAGCGAGATGGAACTCTCAACCTTGCTAAGCAAACATTTAACCATTCATTAGGCCTGAGACATTTCTTCATTATCATTCTCTTATAAAGCTTTTAAGAATGTTCATTAGTAAGTATTCTGCCTTCAATTCTATCACATTCTGGCTTATTTAGTTTTAGCAGCCTTCCTCATTTTGTTTTTAGTCTGTCTTATTCTATTTTATTTTGTTTTCATCCGCCTCATTCTGTTTCACTTTGTTTCGGTTTAATATTTTATTTCAATCTATCTCATTTTATTTTATTCTGTCTCTTTCCTTTAGGGACTTTCTTTGCACTTATTCTTTTAGGATATTTTTCTTTATGTCCTCCTTTTTATTAGGTTGTTATTTTATCCTCAATCTTTTAATAAATGACCTTTATATTCCTTTGTCAAAAATTATTATTATGTCTTTAAAAAAGACATTCATATCCTTTAAGTCTCACACACACATATCAAAAAGACATTCATATCTTTTAATCTTTTATAAAAATTTATATATGAACGATATTCCTGTTTGAACTTTGTCCTTGAAAAGTATCTCGTGAATCGTGACTCATAACTCATTAGTGGTGAAGTGAAGAAGGAATAATCGTGGTTGTCGTCTAGTTGTCATGCTGCTTATGTCGCACTCAACTATCTTCCATCATACTCTGTCCAAGCTGCTCAGATCGAAGGTCATTATTCACTGCTAGTGTTTGTTTTTCGTTTTTTTATGCTATGTTCAGAAGTGAAAAAAAAAAGTTTAGAATTTTACTAGTGTTACTCAGATATTGTTTTTGTTTTGTTTTGTTTTTTTCTTTTTGATTCTTGTTTCTTTGTTCATCGGTTTAAAATTCTACAATTACTAGTGCTACTCAGATTGAATTATTAAATGATTAATCTGCTCACTGCTGTCGTGCTGTACTCTATTTTGTTGCTTTTTTTTGTGTGCTGTGATCTAGTTAAAATTGTGATCATTCTGCTATTTGCTAAAAATATTGCTTACCTATGTTAAAATTATGTTGAAACATGATCTTTTATTTGTTTAATATAATCAGTTTAATCTTTGTTAAAACTGAGTTGAAACATGAGCTTTTGTTTATTCAATACAATAGTGATATAATCTAGTTTAATGAAAACTAAATGTTAAATTGTTAAATTAGTATGTTTATTTATTATTTTAATACAAACCAATTTTAGCAGTTGAATCAATAATTTTACTAATAACTAGAACAATTTATTGACCGATCCGATTTCAAAACCTGCCCTATAACACCTATATGTCCAAAACTAGAAGCCCAAATAGCAGCCCCTTGCTTCAGCCTCCTCCACTGATGTAGCTGGGTTTGGAGCACTCCAACTCTCCAAGAGACCCGCATCGTCCCTAATCACAACTCCAACGCGTCTGTAATCTCCACTGCTTCAAGAGGCGTCAATACTCAACATTTCTCTAATTTGACTGCTTGCGCTGCAATTGCGCAACTCACCAGCATGTTGGGGACAGCAATAAGGTTGTTTGCCAAGAAACCGAAGCCGAAGATGGGACCAATAGAACTTAAGACTCCACCGGAGCAGAGACTCACCATCACTAGAGTGCTATTTGATATTGTGAAGGAGCATGGTCCCCTCACCGTTCAAGACACCTGGGAACATGTCAAGGTATACATATAGTGCTATAAATATTTTTGATACTCTTTCTTCCGTCATCTTTGCGAGTAATGTGCTGTTGCTTGCTAAGTGAATAAAGGAAGGAATAACATTGAACTGAACATTATTGAGTAAGGATTAAATTTTGATTTTGTTTACTCCAATAAATCTTATTATTCAGCAAATTACAAACATACTACAGCTACTTCTACTAGGGGATAATGATCAAAGTTGCTTAAGTATATACTGAAACTCATAATTAAACTTTACCTGTTTAATCAGTAGATTGAGCCCATTGAGTAACTGTCTAAACTGTTTCAGGAGGTTGGATTGAAAGATTTGAAAGGCAAGCAACATATGAAGATAGTGTTGAGATGGATGAGAGAGAGACAAAAGCTTCGCCTCATTTGCAATCATGTAGGACAACATAAACAGTTTCTCTATACTACTTGGTTTACGAAACCCAGTACTTTGAATTCAACTGCAGGAAGCATCCCAGTAAAACAAAAGAAACCTTCTTGAAAGTTTATGACTTCTAAAGCATAGCGGATGACTAAATCCTTATAGTAGTCCCTGAGATTCACGCCTTTCACTATTTTAGTCCCTCAAATTCAAAATTTACTATACTAGTCCCCGAGATCTAATTCCAGGCACCATATTGATCCCTGGACCCTTTTTGGCATTGAGTCGACAAATGGAATACCGAGCTAGCTCTGAATTTCTACGCTAAACACAAGGATACATGATGTTGTTTTGTTTTGGCGCTTAAACAAGGCGAAAACAATGTTGTTTTGGAGGATAGGGAGAGATAAAACGGTTTGCATATCATATAAACTCTTCTTCGTCTTCTCGTTTTGCCTTGTTTAAGCACCAAAACAAAACGACGTCGTTTAACCCTATATCTAGGGTGGTAAGTCAAAATTAGTTCAGCACTTTGTTCGTTGACTCGGTGCTAGAAAAGGTCCAATGACTAATATGGTGCCCAGAGATGAATCTCGAGAACTATTATAATGAATTTTGGATTTGAAGGGCTAAAGTTGTGAAAGTCATGAATTTAAGGGATTACTTTGGAGATTTAGTCCGTAGCCGCGTAGCGGATAGACTAGCTAGTAGCTACCCATAAAGTGGGAACAGCATTGCATTGTACTTTAAATTGATTCCTAAACTAAAGAATCTACCTGCCTAATAAGTTTTTGTTATCATTTCTTGATTTGTTTCAGTGTTTTCTGTTTATGGTATTGTAAAGGAAAAAGTGAGATTAGTGGTTTTTTAATTATTATTATTATTATTATAATTATTATTATTATTATTATTTTGTAAAACCCAATTTGTGGATGTGTTGTGCCGTCTTATTTTCATTGTGCCTTTCTATGAATTTGTTGCATCTTTCACTATTTCTTTTAATAAAAACTTTCAGTTGTGACCAACTAGGGACTATTAGGCATTTGCATTTGTTAACTTTAGTACCACAAGCATAAAGCTAACATTTGCTTGTTCATTCTCTCCGACATGTGTCTTGGATTAAATGAAATAAGACCGTGAACTAATATAACCATTCATGAACCAGGATAGTTCTTTTCTATTTCTGTTGGTACTCTCTAACAATATTTATGCTGAGACCAGAATAGGGTGTGGCATTTCCAGACACCAACAAAGGACCCATCATTGACGTGTACGGCTGGAACTAAAAGAGGTGGGAAGCATGGTGGAAGATTGGAGGAAGAGGATGTGGACACAAATTTCTGAAGGGGTCCCTCACCCCCTCTCCTGTGTGGAACCTTTCATGGTGGCTGGTCTTGAAGGAGATGTGATAGTGACAACAGGCACTTGGGCAGGTCAATAGGATGGGGTAATTTAGGAATTTTCAAAATGCACATAAAAAAGAAGGAATATAATTGTCTAACTAAATAAGCTAAATATTGGGTCTTCCTTCTTTCCATGGTGTATTGCATATTTTCTTTCTTTTTCCTCATCATTGAAACCTTTACCATGGTTGATTTAAGACCTTTTCTTCTTTATATCTTAGGCGGTGACTAGAGTAAGGAATGTGAGCCAGGGTGATTGTAGGTGGGGCGAGGCGGTGGCGAGTGCTTTAGATTGGTTCGTTAGGAGATTTGTTTGGAGTGCTTTAGAAGGGTATATTAGTGAGTTTCGATCTTTGAAGACAAAATATCCTCCAAAATTAAAGCTATCATACACATCTTAAGGTTTCACAAGGTTTGTGTTCTGGTAAGTTGGTAGATGAAGATTTGAAGGAGTGTGCAGTTGGGTTATCATTGCCTTCGAGATCAAGCATCTCTCGGTCAGACTTAATCGGCAAAGAATTAGCAGTGTAAGACATTAGTGATAATTCACTCCCCCTTTAAATTTGACCTGCTATACCTTACAATTTTGATGATAAAATGCTGTGATGCTTGTTCCAAGTGTGTGAATGCATGGTGCTAGCATGAATTTAAGCTTGCATGAATATTATCAAATTGATTAGGTAAGAATTGGACTAATAGATAGTTGTTGTAGCTGTGGTCTATATTAAGTCTTGTAGAGTTTGGTGATGATGTGATTGCTAACAGAGAAAGTTAGAGGTGAGTGTCGGTGAAATTATTAATATTTGTGGTAGTTTAAGCCCTTAGTTAGCGTTTGGTTAGGGGAATTGGGACTGAGACTGAGGAACTGGGTGTTTGGTGGCCAGAGATTGGAACTAAAATTTCAGTTTTCGTTCGCAAAATTTCAATCCTTTCAGTACCTCCAGAAAGTGGGAACACAAAGGACTGAAATTTTGGGAATGGAGACTGAAACTTTAATAACATTTCTTTTCAAAAATATCTTAATTTAACTTTTCAAATTCCAAATCTACCCCCAATCTCCATATTTATTTTAAATTAAACATAATACTGAGTCATAACTCAGTCCAATATATTTTACACCGAACACAATACAGCGACTTAATTCAGTCTCAATCTCTGTCTCCCTTCCAAACGCAGCCTTAAGGCATATGACAATTAAGCATATATACCTAGATACTTCAATAGGATCTTCTCCTAGATATGGCATGGAAAGAAGTTTTAATCAAAGTTGTATTACAGGCCATTCCATCTTATGTCATGAATGTTGTATGCATTCTTAAAAGGTTCTGTCAGAGGTTGAGCAATAGGATAGCTAGATTTTGGTGGGCCTCGATTGGAAAAAAGAGAGGGATTCATTGGAAGAGTTGGTCTAAATTGTGCATTAGCAAAAGGGAAGGAGGCTTAGGCTTTAAGAATTTGCATGATCAAAACCTAGCCTTTCATGCCAAACAAGCTTGGAGAATTTTTTGAGAACTCTAATGCTATATGGGTCCAAGTTCTCAAGGCTATTTATTTTCCTTGTCAGTTCAAAGAGGAGAGGGTGGGAGATCTTCATCTTGGGTTTGGCAAAGTATTATAGAGGAGAGGGATTTTTGGCTGTGGAATGGAAGATGGGATATAGGCAAGGAGGATAAAGTGAGGATATGGGAAGACAAATGAGTGCTAGGGATAGGGACAATACAAGGACAGAGGAATGAATACATGAATATGGTGAAAGATCGGATTGATGAAGGTGTTGGATGGAACTTTAGCTAAATTAAGAGAGAGGTTTCAAGATGACATTGTGGAAAAAATTAGAAGAACTCCAGTCAGCATAATTAATGACCAGGATAGATTCATATGGCCATATAGAGCAGATGAAAAATATACAGTTAGAACTGGGTACCACTTAATTAGGAAAGAAAATACAAGTAATACTCAGAATGTCTCATGGACTAGTGAGAACATAGAGGAGTTGTGAAAAGAAATATGGGATTTAATGATCCCGCATAAGATTAGGATGTTCCTTTGGAAGGCTTCGCATAATATTATTCTGGTATTCACTAACCTATATAAAAGAAGGATTACTAATATCCTTGTTTGCCCATTATGTATGTAGGAGCAGGAGACAACCGAACATGAGTTGCTCTTATGTCCCTGGATTAGAGCAGTATGGTTCGGTGCACAAATTCAGTGCAGCCCAAGGCCATAGATAGTTACAACATCTGGGAAATGGATGCTGGACCTTGTAGAAAACATGAAGATAAGCTCTTCGGATCAGAATACAGAATGTATACAAACAAAGCTAGATGTTTGATTTGGGAGATATGAAAAGGCATCCAGGCAGTGCATACTCAGAGCAAGAATATTGGAAGTGGAATTCTCAGACCCAGTGAACACTGCAGATTTAAATAACAACATCAATAGGAATAGCAAAGGTGGGAGCATTACCTGGAGGCCACCACTAAATGGCTGGATCAAAGGAATGTAGATGCATCATTTAATAAAAATTCTGTAAAAGGAGCAGTTGTTGTAGTGTTTAGGGACCATAATGGATGCATTGTAACTGGTTCAGCTTAAAAAATTATAGCATGTTCAGCCCTGACAGCAGAAAATTTAGATATGGAGAGTGTAATAATTGAAACAGATAGTCTGAATATCACCCAACCAATCAAGTCAAAAGAAGACATTGGCAAGGTTCAACCATTCCTGGAAGACATCTGTTGTGGTTAGGTCGCGACAGCCATGGAAACAAGAATCTTGGCGCGACGATCAGAATGGGTTTGGGTCGGGTATAAGGATCAAGTACGGTTCTTTGGGCTTAACCCAAGACCCAAAAAATAAATAAATAAATAAATACCTGTTGTGATAAGAATCAATGTAGATGTCCATTCACAAGAAAGAATGAACTTAAATGAAAGTTGAAAATAAAGACCCGTACATGTATAAATAAGAGGCACATATCTGAGCTATCATACACAAGCAATAAAAACAATTCTCTCTCCTTTCTTATCTTACAAATATTCTTCTCTCTCTTTTATCTCATTATCTGTGTGGTTTTAAACTACAATAATTATAATATTAGTAAATATATATAGATTACTTATATTATAGTGAGATAAGAGCATATTTATATTTCTCTATTTTATATTTATTATATCTTCCTTATTTATTTTACAACACGTTATCAGCACGAGACTTTGATCATATTTTTAGGAAGACTCAGGTAACAAATTTTCATTATGTCGAAACTCTCTCATCTTGAATGCAATGCTCTTGATATATCTGGAAACAATTATTTATCATGGATATTAGATGCTGAAATCTATCTTGATTCAATGGATCTTGGAGATACTATTAAGGCTGAAAATAATGCATTCCAAAAGGATAAAGCCAAAGCTATGATTTTTCTTCGTTGTCATCTTGACGAAGGATTGAAAAATGAATATCTCACATTAAAAGATCATGCAGATCTTTGGAAAGACCTTGAAGAAAGGTATAATCATCAAAAGACGGTGATACTTTCTCAAGCCCGATATGAATTGACGCACTTGCATCTACAGGATTTTAAATCCAAAAATGAATATAATTTGGCAATGTTTCGAATCACCTCACGAATGAAATTATGTGGGAAAAAGATATCTGATAATGATATGTCAGAGAAAACTTTCTCGATCTTCCATGCCTCGAATGTGCTCCTGCAGTAGCAGTATCGAGAAAAAGGATTTAAAAAAATATTCTGAGCTAATTTCTTGCCTTCTTGTTGCTGAACGCAACAATGAGTTGCTCTTAAAGAATCATGAAGCGCGCTCAGCTGGCACCGTCCCATTTCCTGAAATAAATGCAACAAATCATTACCTAGAAGAGGTAAATGGCAAGGCTTTAGTAACAAGAAAAATTATGGAAGGAAAAAGAATTATATTCAAAAGAGATGATCTCACCAGAAGTGGGATAAAGAAGGAAATATTGGGCAAAATAAATCAACAGAGGATAAGTGTTTCCGTTGTGGTGGAAAGGGCTATTGGTCACGTACCTGTCATACCCCAAGGCACCTAGTCGATTTTTATCAAACATCTTTAAAAAAGGACGACAAAGGCATTTGAAACGAATTTTGTTTCAAATGATGCTGAAAATTTCACCACTCATTATGATTTATCTGATTTCTTTGAGAATCCTAAATGGAATATTGGTCATTTGATTAATGATGGAATAGTTTAATATATGGGATTGTTAAGTATCCATGTAAATAAATAATGTAAAAAACTTATTGTTAAGTTTTATTTTCTATGTATTTAAGTTTCAAATATGATGTATATAAATAATGAAATATTAATATTTATGAATTTTGAAATCATTAAATGTGTCAAGTTTTAAAATAAAATTTTAGTATATGACATTATTTTTATGTACAGTGTTTCTTAGAAAAATAATTCCGATCAAGTATTCAATTTAACTGTATATACTACTCATTTTATTATTATTTGTCTTTGAAGAGAATAGCAAGGACATATAGTGAAGATATTTGCCTTGCGGATAGTGCAAGTTCACACACCATTCTCAAAAGTAATATATATTTTACCCATCTTGTGCCAAAAGAAGAATATGTTAACACTATTATTGGCTCAGGCAATGTGATTGAAGGCGCTAGAAGAGCTATAATTTTGTTTTCTGGAGGAACAAAATTCATAATAAATAATGCACTATTGTCTACCAAGTCTCTAAGAAACTTGTTGAGCTTTAAAAGATATTCGCCGAAATGGATATCATATTGAGACTATGAATGAGGAAAATCATTAGTACTTATACTCATGATTTAAATAAAAATGTTATATTAGAAAAGTTAATCTCACTTTCATCTGAGTTATATTATACCAAAATTAGTGCAATTGAATCACATGCCATTGTAAACCAGAAGTTTACTAACCCAAATGAATTCATAACTTGACATGATCGATTGGGTCATCCGAGAACAACCATGATGCGGAGAATTATTGAAAACTCTCATGGACATTCACTAAAGAACCAGAAGATTCTTAAATCTAGTGAATTTTGTTGTGCTGCATGTTCTGGAAGTTAATTTTAAGGCCATCACCAGTAAAGATTTGATTTGAGTCCCCTGAATTCCTAGAAAGGATTCAAGGTGATATATGTGGATCTATTCATCCACCATGTGGATCTTTTAGATATTTTATGGTCCTGATAGACGCATCTTCGAGATGGTCACATGTATGCTTATTATCTTCTCGCAACCTGACGTTTGCGAGATTACTGGCTCAAATTATTCGATTAAAAGCACAATTTTCAGAAAATCTAATCAAAGCAATTCGCCTTGATAATGCTGGTGAATTTACTTCCCAAGCTTTTGATGCTTATTGTATGGCTAATGGAATAAGTGTTAAACATCCAGTAGCTCATGTTCACACACAAAATGGGTTAGCAGAATCACTTATTAAACGCCTCCAATTAATTGCTAGACCCTTACTTATGAGAACAAATCTCCCAACCTCGGTTTTGGGGCATGCTATTTTACATGCCGCAGCACTTATTCGTTTGAGACCAACGAGTTACCATCAGTTCTCTCCTATGCAATTAGCATTTGGCCAGCAGCCAAATGTTTCCCATTTAAGAATATTCAGATGTGCGATATATGCTCCCATTGCACCACCTAATCGCACCAAAATTAGACCCCAAAAAAATTGGGAATATATGTTGGATATGATTCTCCCTCTATAGTGAGGTATATCTTGAGATACAAACTGGAGATGTATTTAAAGCTCGGTTTGCGGATTGTCATTTTGATGAATCAAAATTTCCAATATTAGGGGGAGAGAATAAGCTTCTTGAAAAGGAACTTAATTGGAATGCATTATCGTTGATACAAATAGATCCTCGATCAGGGCAATGTGAACTAGAAGTTTAAAAGATTATACATTTGCAAAGAATAGCAAATGAATTGCCTGATGCATTTTCCGATACAAAGAGGATAACCAAATCTTATATACCAGCGGAAAATACCCCAATTCGAATTGATGTCCCAGTTGGACAAATTGCCACTGAAGCAAATACATGCCAGAAGCGTGGCAGGCCTGTCAGTTCCAAAGACAAAAATCCTCGAAAGAGAAAAGAGGTAAATACTATTCCTATTGAAAAAGACACAGTAAAGACACCTGCAGTTGTCCAAAATTCTTATATAATTTTAAGGCCAGAAGATGTTCAGGTACCTTAAAATTGTGAAAATGACGAGATCTCGATAAATTATGTCTTTACAGGAGAAAAATGGGACCGAAATAAGACAATTGTCAATGAAATATTTGCATATAATGTGGCATTAAATATCATGCATGAAAAGTAAGGATCTTGAGTCAAGATCAGTCGAAGAATATCGACAAAGAAATGTTTGGCCGAAATGGGAAGAAGCCATGAAGGCTGAATTAGACTTACTTGCAAAACGTGAAGTCTTTGGACCTGTAGTCCGTACATCTGAAGATGTAAAACCTGTTGGATACCGATGGGTATTTGTGAGAAAACGAAATGAGAAAAATGAAGTTGTGCGCTACAAAGTACGACTTGTGGCACAAGGTTTTTCACAAAGGCCCGGTATAGATTATGAAGAAATGTATTCCCCTGTAGTGGATGCGATAACATTACGTTATTTGGTCAGTTTATCTGCATATCATAAACTGCATATGCATTTAATAGATGTGGTAACAGCCTACTTATACGGCTCATTAGATCGTGATATCTATATGAAAGTTCCTAAAGGACTAAAGATATCTAAACCATCCAATGAATATTCTCAAGGGTTATACTCAGTCAAATTGCAAAGATCTTTATACGGTCTAAAGCAGTCTGGACGAATGTGGTATAATTGTCTTACTGAGTATCTGGCCAAAAATGGATTCAAGAATGATGATATCTGTTCATGTGTTTTCATAAAGAAATATGCATCTGGATTCATTATGATTGCTGTGTACATTGATGATTTAAATATCATTGGGACTCCTGAAGAGATTCCAACAATTATAAAAACTCTAAAAGAAGAATTTGAGATGAAAGATATTGGAAGGACTAAATTTTGTCTCGGCCTACAGATCGAGCATATAAAAAATGGGATCTTTATTCATCAAACAACATACACAGAGAAGATCTTGAAAAGATTTTATATGGATAAGTGACATCCCTTGAGTACCCCAATGATCGTAAGATCTTTGGATGTGGAAAATGATCAATTCCGTCCTAAAGAAGAAAATAAAAATATCCTTGGTCCTGAAGTACCATATCTCAGTGCTATTGGAGCGCTAATAATGTATCTTGCTAATAATACAAGACCTGATATATCATTTGATGTGAATTTACTAGCAAGATATAGTTCCTCTCCAACCAGAAGACATTGGAATGGAATCAAACAAATCTTTCGATATCTTCATGGAACGGTTGATATGGGATTGTTTTATCCCTATGGATCCAAGTCACAACTAGTTGGCTATACAAATGCTGGATGCTTGTCTGATCCACATAAAGGGAGATCTCAAACAGGATACCTGTTCACATATGGTGGAACAACGATATCATGGAGGTCCACGAAACAGACGATTGCTGCAACATCCTCTAATCATGCCGAAATACTAGCAATTCATGAAGTAAGTCGCGAGGGTTTTTGGCTCAGGAGTTTGATCCAATATATTCTGTCATCATGTGGACTGATTGATCATAAGATAGCTCCAACTGTCCTGTTTGAGGATAATACAGCATGCATTGCTCAACTTAAAGGCGGATATATCAAAGGTGATAGAACAAAGCATATTTCTCCCAAATTCTTCTACACTCATGATCTTCAAAATCAAGGGACAATTGATGTCCAACAGATCTACTCAAGTGACAATCTAGCAGATTTATTCACGAAGTCACTCCCAAAATCCTCCTTTAATAGATTGGTACATGAGATTGGGATGCGCCGATTTCGAGACATTAAATGATGTCGACAAGAGGAGGAGACTGTACTCTTTTTTCCTTGGTCAGGTTTTTTCCATTGGATTTTTCTTGACAAGATTTTTAATGAGACAGTCCCCATCACAAAGGATATTGTACTCTTTTTCCTTCACTAAGGTTTTTTTCCATTGGGTTTTCCTTTAATAAAATTTTAATGAGGCATAATCCTAAATGGACATCCAAGAGGGAGTGTTCGTGATAAGGATCAACATGGATGTCCATTCTCAATAAAGAATGAACTTAAATGAAAGTTGAAAGTAAAGATCCCATACATGTATAAATAGGGACACATATTTGAGCCATCATACACAAGCAATAAAAGTAATTCTCTCTCCTTTCTTATCTTACAAATATTTTTCTTTCTCTTTTATCTTTGTATGATTTTAAGCTACAATAACTATAATATTAATAAATAAATATATATATATATATATATATATATATATATATATAGATTACTTATATTATATTGAGATAAGAATATATTTATATTTTTCTATTTTATATTTATTATATCTTCTTTATTTATTTTACAACAATACCTACTTTTTAAAAAAGGCATAGCAGACGGATATTGTTGGACCGTGTGGTATACTGTGGTTGATGAATTTTGTACCGCGTTTCGTCTGAACCTTCAGAGAAAAGCGACCTAAAGTTCCTCCTTTTGAGTTTGAAGGTCTGGAAGAAAAGAAAAATATACATTTTTATATTATTGGTTTCATGTTTTGTTTTATACCCAAGCTTTTTCTTGTTGGTTTCATGGTTGTGACATGTCATTTCAATAACTAACATTTTAAACATTTCAGTACTAATTTCATCGCCATTAAATTTATATGCGTTGTCTATGCTTTTATTAAACTTAAAATTGATCCACTTATTAAAACTAGTTATACCTCTTTTATCTCATTTATTTATTTTTTTTTCTCAAAAAGAAACAGTTAATAATTAGTCAATATAAATAATGAATATATAGTTTTTGAATATTAAACATATAACTTTACGAGTTTTGGATATGTGATTTTCTTCTTACTAATAATTTTCACTTTTTCCCTTCTTTGTTAGTGGACCATGTTAAACGTTTAGTTAACACGCAATTATAGTTACAGAAAATGATATGTGCATTGTATGTATAAGGAAACGGAAACATGTGAAAGGAGACTCGTTCAAATCAAAGTATATTGCACGGAAGTTATTCCTTTGGGACCATATGATGACTTGATACTATAAAATAGATTCTCAAGGTTTTCATGCTCTGCCACAACCCAGTTTCAGAGTAGAACAAAATATTGCATTTCATTCCCATTGTCTTTTGTGTTTTTCTCACATACAACTTGAGACATCATGATGAGGTACGGTGCTTCCAATAAGGTTTATCGTACTTGTCTTTTGGCAACTTCTAAATTGTTCCACACCTCTTCTCAAGTCTCTCCACGTACAGTTACAACTTTGCTAAGCTCTGTCAACCCTAAATTCCAGGGTCATAATGTTTCGAGTAAGTAATAAGTGTTAGAATATAATTAGGATCAATTAGTATTATTTAGTATATCTGAATATTTATTATAGAATATCGTTTTTATTATTACGATTCTCTTAGTACCTATAAATACCCTTTTATATTGTATCATTTCACACAACTTGTATAGACAACTTGAATACAATCAATAATATACCATCCTTTCTCCAGTTTAGTCTCTTGTTTCTAACAATAAGCATGCTGTCTCATTGTTCACGAATGATTATACCTTAACCTATCATTGTTTTGGTGTCAAAGTATTAGAAGTGATGTTACTAGTGTTTACAATTACAAGCCAAATGGCTAATTTTTCGGATTAAGTTAAATCCATCAGCTTTAACTAAAGTATTAAACACCAGCATCCCCGCCATTAATTTTAAACATCAACATCTCTACACCTTTACCTTACAATGATTAAAAGTATAATCGTTTATTGTCTCTTTTCATCAGTTTAACTTTTTAAAAAAAAAAAGTTAGTATCATAATGTGGTTAGAGTTTCTATGACTTAAATGACCATAGTTCGATTTTTAATGACTCAAAAAAAAAAAAAAGAATTTAGCATTAATTAAATAAAAAGAGAAATAAAATCTACTAAAAATATTCACTCAAATCCACATAAATTTTTATGTGAGGGGATGTATTATCTTTTTCAATCGGCTTAAATTTTTAAAAGAAGTGATATATATCATGATAACAATATTGATGGTTGAGATGTTGACATATTTAAAAATTTTGGATACCAAAATCATTACTGTCTAGTTCATAATTTCATATAAATATGGTTAACTTGCTAATTTATCTCATGCCCTTTATTTGATTTTAGACTGTAAGAACAGTTTTCTTTCTCGAAGAATATACATGTCATCCGTTTCCTTGAAGGAGCAAGAAGGGCATCAAGAAGGCATCGAATTTCAATTGCTAAGAGCAGTTGAGGATCAACATGGGGGAGTTGTTGTAAACATTGATGAAACTATGGATACTTTGGTTTTTGCATCTATGTTGGATGTTTCCTTAGCGCGTTGGAAGGAACAGGTAGGTATCATTTTAAAAGTAATGATTTTTTTTTTTTTAGTTTTATATATGTTTAGACAATTAGACCATTAATAATACACTGTTATTTTGGTTCCAATATATATACTTTTTCATTTATAATTCAGCAGGTATACATATATATAGGCAGGAAATATAAAAGGTTTTAAAAAGTCTGATCTCTAAAGGCAGTTATTAGTTATTAGTTATTATCAACGGAATTAAATGTTTTGCTATTTGATTGTGGCGGTTTTTAAGAATGTTCCTAAAAAAATATTATGACAATTTTTTTACACTTACAATTTGCGACAGTTTTTTCGGTTTAGTGTAAAGTAGTTTTGCACGTATATCTAATCACGTAACGCTATGTCATAAAAAATAACTACTATTTTCATCATTCGTATGAATGGTCATCCAAAAAGATGGATGTAGTTGCATGACTGTGTAAAATATTTTGTATCAAAATTAAACTCATATAATATTGTATGTATTATTTTCTATCTATCCTTTTATGCATTTTTCATTTTATTATTGAGAGTAATTAATAAAAAGTAATAAATAAGATAAAAAAAATTATTTTTTATACTATCAAAGAATAACCATATTAAGTATATACAAAAAATTATTCATCAATTATTAATATAAAATATATGTTGAAATATAAAATAAATATCTAAAATAAGTTAAACAATACATATATTTATACACAAATACATAATCGTTTATTTCATAGCTAATTTTTGTGTTGACGTAGTATTTTTGTAGAAAAAAAAAAAGAAAGTAGAAAAAAGGTGTGTAAAAAAATAATATAAACATTATTTTCTATATATTATCCTATATTTTATTATTCATATCTAATTTCTAATTATTAATAGCAAGACCCATTTGGGCTCATTAGCACTCGAGTATTGCTAATAAGAAAATGTGGTTATCATTTCAGGGAAAAAAGGGAGTGTGGATCAAGTTACCTATAGAAAATTCAAATCTTGTAGCCGCTGCGGTTAAGGTATATATATATATATATATATATATATATATATATATATATATATATATATATATATATATATATATTTTATATATTTTCTTTTCTAGTTTACTATTAACAAGAATCTTAAGAAGCATGTTATTTGAGATAAAAACTAATTTGGATAGTTCTAGGAGCCAATAGCCTAAGCGTACTATTCAGAATAACTATCCGAATACCAGGGATAATAAATTCACTAAGATTCGAACTCTTGACCTTTTAGATTTGGAATTCTAATACCATATTATGAAACCACTCATCCCAAAAACGTAACCTGATAGGACAATGTAACACTAATAGTCATATCTCTAATACTTTCTAAACTTTCATTATACACATTGTACGCTTAGGCCATTGGTTCCCTGTACTTTTTCAAACTAATTTTGTGGTTTTACTTGGTCAGGCAGGGTTTAGATATCACCATGCTGAACCTGATTACGTGATGCTTGTGAATTGGATTTCTAATGCTCCAAATACAATCCCTCCAAATGCTTCCCATCGTGTTGGTATTGGTGCCTTTGTCATGAATAGCAACGGAGAGGTAATTCATTCATTCCTTCCTTTAATTTCCCATTATTGGCCATTGCTCAAGTCAAATCTTAGCTTCTTCCACGAAATTGAATGGAAGAAAGCATATATATGTTTGACTCTGTGAAAACTGCAAAAATCTTATACGTGTGGTGTATGACTTCCGCATATGAACTCTTTCCATGCAAATTTGGTAATCAAAGAAAATTAGTTAAAAATAACCATAACTTATCTTATTTTGTTTATCGTCGGTTTTTACCATCCTATTTGAAATTTTATTTTATAAAATTTTTCCATATGAGAATAAGTCAATTTGTCAAGAAAGTCATAATAACTAGTAATAAAGGAAAAACCCTTTCCGTTGATATTTTATTATCTTTTATGATGTATTTAAATAGATTTGATCTAAGATATAGGAAAAAAAATATATAGTATGAGGATAATTAAACTGAGAATGTTTAATTTATGTGCGAAGTTGTATACATTAAGGTGATTGAAATTGTTTGTTTTTATTTCCAGTTGCTTGTGGTTCAAGAGAGTAATGGCAGATTCAGTGGCAAAGGAATATGGAAGTTGCCAACTGGAGCGGTGAATGAAGTAATAAGAATGTTAAAATTGACTAATTATTAAACTATATTTTAAATTATTTTGTTTTATTTGATAAATTATTCCATTTGCAGGGTGAGGATATTTGTACCGCTGCAATTAGAGAAGTCAAAGAAGAGACAGGGGTAAGTGAAAAAAAAAAAAAAAAAGTAAAGTATCGTTTTTGTCCCCAACATTTGGGATAAGTTCTATTTGTGTCCCTAACGTTTAAATCGTCTTATTTATATTCTTAACGTTTTGAATAATATTGAATTACTTCTACAAACGTCAGGAATACAAATAGGACGATTTAAACGTTAGGGATACAAATAGGATTTGCCCCAAACGTTGGGAACAAAAACGATACTTTACTAAAAAAACATAAAAGTTAAGCTTTCAAGATTTGCCAAACATTTTTCAAAATCTTAACCCCATTGTTTTTGTTCCAATTTCAGATAGATACAGAGTTTGTTGAAGTTTTGGCATTCAGGTAAGCATATATAATTACTTAATTAGCATCAGTCATTACTCTTATTTTATTTTTGTGGAAATAATGATTAGCTTATCAAATTCTGTCTTTATGGTTTTAGGCAAAGCCATCAAACTTTCTTTCAGAAATCAGATTTGTTCTTTGCTTGCTTGTTGCAACCTTACTCCTTTAAGATTCAGAGGCAAGCGTCGGAAATTGCTGCAGCTCAGGTACATACATATCATCAAAGGACCAATTAGCAAAAATTTACTTGAGTCGAGTGCAATAGAGGATTATGTAATTTCATTTGCATTGTTTTTTCAGTGGATGGCAATAGAGGATTATGTAGCCCAACCTTTTGTTCGAGAAAATGAACTCTTTGACCTTCTCACAAAAATATGGTTGTCCAAGGTGGATGAAAAATACACTGGATTTTCTACCATACTTGCTAAGACATCTAAGAGCAAGAAATCCTATCTCTATTTCAACAAGAAGGATGCCAGTTGCTTGCTATCTTGACAAATTCTTCTAGTTATGTGACATAAGATTTGAAAGCCTGACTCATTATTCATTAGTCTTCCGAAGACATGAAAAAAGGAAGAATATTTTCAATTTTTCGTTTGTTCATTTTTCAAAATCTTACAGATTTGTTAGCTTAATTCTTTGATACATATAATTGTACGTACAAGCTCAGCAGCTTCTGATTAAAACAATGGTTGCAAAATAATTTCTTGAAATAATAGTTTAATTAAATACGTGCTGCTTCTTTTTCTATTAATAGATGCTTCCCTGCATGCTGCTTCAAAAAGTATTGTTCTGGTAATAGTGGATATAGGATTGATCCCCATGTGAAAAAACGGCCTCATTTCTAGATATTTAGATTCAACTTAAGAACTCAATTTGCTAATCATTACCTCTTGATAAGCTCTTCTATTCAACCTAATTTTCCTGTAGGGTTGCATTGGCTCTGTGCTCCAAACTAGATCGTTCTTTTTCAGAGACATAGAAAAATTGCATGTTATGTTATTTCCACTTCTTTTAGAACATCTTTGGCACACTGAGCTTCTGAAAAATTTCTTTTGAAACTATATCATGAGAAGCCTTCCACAAAAATATTTTAATTTTTTGCAAAACCTACGATTCTCAAATTTCATTCCATAACTCCCTTGTTTCCATGCTTAAAGACATGTCCTCCGAGCACTGCTAGCTATTTCCTTCTTAGCCACCTGGTAGCCTGCCTTGATAGTATACCCATTCCTCCTGACACTTTTTTTAATTTTGATATGGAGTAAGTAACAGTGTATGGCATAGTTATGGGGATATAGGGTGTTTCACCAGACTGTGATGACTGCATCAAGCAAATCGGACGGTTCGATGGGAGGGAGAGTAATCGAACGGTCCAATTACAGTAATTGGAAGGTTCGATTTGTGTACCCTGAATTTTTTAAATTTTTTAAACACAAATGAGAGAGTCCGATTTGTGTACTCCCACAATTTTAAAAAGCACAAAAAATTACAATATTAAAATATATCACTCATTTTATTTCCATATCAAAATTTTTTATCCCCCTCCTAAATGCCAAGTTAGAATATTTTTTTTTTCATAAAACTTATTGGATTTTGAAGAATCTGCTCCTCAAGAGCTTGTGCAAACAAGGTCATAATTTTCGAAGTGTTCCATCTTTCTGTTATTTGATAGAGAACCTTGTGCAGACTCATATACATATTATGTATATGCAGCAACACATAACCGAATATAACTTAAGTAGATTAGTTACTGAGTTTGTTACCATTATTGCTATCTGGAAGTAGTTAGTTAGATTGAATTAGTAAGTAGTTAGGAACTATATAAGCTTATTGTCATATCACTAGTTAGTTGAGTTTTTTCACTGTAGATTGAATTTATGCCAATTCAAAGAGAAACTTTTTTTACATGGTGCGGTGAGTGTGGATTTCGAAGAGTGCACCAAGGAATTGAGATTGAAGAAGGAGCTTAATCATTCAAACTTGATAATCTTAAACGCAAGTTCTGAACCGCTAGTTAGCGTGCAGTGATGGAACCAGTTCGCAGAATCGCACAACTAGAGGCACGATCGCCATTGGAGAACCTTGATCCTCAAGGAATTTCAGTATTTTTGAATCAACCTTTTGCAATTCAAACGCACATAAACAAAAGCATCAGAGGACTAAGTCAAGATCCTACGAACCCTTTTTACTTACATCCTTCCGAAAATCTAGGTATATCCATAACTCATGAAATTCTAAATGGAAGGAATTATAGAGATTATAGTAGAGCTATGAATCGGTGCTTTGAAATTAAAGAACAAGCTGAGATTTATTGATGGTAGCTTAAATAAGCCAGAAAAGCACGATCCGCTATTTGAGGCGTGGAAATGATGCAACACATATGTAGTTGCATGGATCAATCGTTCACTAGAATCTGACATTTCCAAAAGTGTGAGTGGAACACTATAGCAGCGTATCTTTGGAAAGACCTAAAACATAAGTATTACTTGGGTGATGCGAAGAGTTTGTTTGGACATTCTTGGAAAAAATATTTTTTTAATAAATTTTTTTAAAATTTTTTTTATAAAAATAGAAGTAATTTTATATTTGAATAAAATAAGATAAAAATATTTTTTTGTTTATTTATTATATAAAAATATTTTTTTTAAAATTTAAAAAATATATATTATAAATTTTCAAAAAAAAATTCTTTTAATTTTTTAATGTTTTTATTTTTATTATTAAAAATTTATTAAATATATAAAAACTAATTTTTTTTTTATCGATTGAACACCCAAACAAATACTAAATTTTGAAAACCCTTGTACCAAGTAGCAAGTAAGCGGAGGGATTGAGAAGCACCCTCTCGGACTGTGTCTCTGCTATCCCCGTAAGGTCACACTGACTTTGACTGGGTACAATGGGTCGGTGCCGAGCTGCTTCGCGCCTTGCGGACGATGATCCGAACCTAAGGTTCGTTTGCTTCTTCCGCTGCACCATTACCTTTGCCTTTCAATTTGTTTGCCTGTCTTTAATCATATTCATACTACGAAGTGGAAATTTCATTCTTTCATTGTCTTTTCAAACAACTACTTTAATTTAGCATTCTGTATGATCTATCCCTTCTTGTGGTTGAACAAGGAAAAAGAAAACTGGGTAATTAGAGTGTTTATGGTGTTCGTTAATTACCAAGGGGTTCCTTTCTTCGTGGGACTTAAGCATGATATATGATGCAGGTGCTCTTTTGCTCTTGCTCATGTGATGCTTATGCCTAATTTTCTTTCTAATTAGTTTAGAATTTAGATGATCTATTGTTGTTTCTTCTGGACCAAAGACTTAGGGAGTGAAGGGAAGGGCTTGAAGAGTAAATTGAGATACTTAAGGTGTGTTTGTCAGCTGGAGTTTGGAGAAGGGAAGCAAAGGAAGGGAAACGAGTTAATGCTCACTTCGGTCCAGTGCTTGAAGAGTAAATTGAGATTCTTAAGGGGTGTTTGTGAGCCAGAATTTGGAGGGGAAAGGAAAGGAAACACGTTAATGCTTACTTTAGTTCCTAATGGCACACACGTGTGATTCCTTTTTTTATTATGTAGGTTTCAATAGTCAAAATAGTTCCCGTAAGGCCGTAAGTGGCAAATGTGAGTCAAATGAGTGGCTCAAGAGACTTTCAGGGGACTAGTTTGAGTCATTTTTGTTACTTACAGGGACTTATTCAAAACCTACAAAGACGAAAATGATTCATGCGTCTACTTAAATGTACAAAAGTGAGCATTAACCCGAACGGAAATCCTTGAAGAAGGGATAGGATGGGATGAGATGGTCTTTCATTTCCTTAATGAGAAATTTATAAAATAAATGAAGGGGTTGCCCTTCCATTTTGGCTTTCCAAACTCCTCTATCCATAGTGGAACTTCTAGATATCTTGACTTTTGAATTTCATAACTCAAAAAAGTTCCTTTATCTATTTATTTAGAGGATCTGATGCTATCTATGTCTACCTGCTTTTCACAATACATCGGTTTCTTGTGGTGGACTTGGCTGAAGTGACTACTAATATGAGAAAAGTTTATGAAAGGATTCTTTTCTCCATTTCCCCTATTTGTTCTATGCTAATAAGAAGTAATTAAAGGCTTCTCTTTTAGAAATTTGATTAAATGAAATAAACGTGAAAATTAAAAAACATCAATGTGATCTAGTTATTAGTTACCTTTTGATACTTTTGAGTTGTGTATTATCTGGGGACTTTTTGTTTGGCCTATGTTCAGCTACACATCTTCATCCATTTATCTATGTATGGAAAGCTTGAGTTGGAAGCGTGTGTTGAAAGGATGATTATACATAGTCCTACATGTTATTGACGTGTAAAAGCAAAATAGCATTGTATTTTTGCTCCTAAAGAAGCACATGTATACAAACTTCATATTATTCTTTTTGAAAACTAGCATTATTTTCCCAAATGTGCTAATAAATATCTCGGCCTATCATTGGACCCAAATCACTGGACAACGAACATCCATGAGATTTGTGGTGGAAGATAAGTGATTGGGTTGATAGGATTTAGAGTGTTCTAAATCAACCATAAGTGAGGGTTTATGTCTAGGATTAGAACTTGGGTAAACTATTGAGTGTTTATTCATATAGTCTTCACCAATCAAGGTGAACCTTCTTTTGATTTGCACCTGAACCTATGCCTATCATTCACTACAGGTGAAAACTGCGTCTAACATTAAAATGTTATTTTCTGTTTTTTATGTTACTGTTTGGCATCAAATTGACGTAAAGCTTTTGGTCATCAATTTTTTCCCTTTAATAGCAATTTTTCTTTCGAAGGGGATCACTTGTCGTCCTATATCTTTGTATTCTTCATCTATCCATCTTAATAAACTTTTTCTTTTGTCAAAAAATAAAATTACATTTCTTGATAATTTTGTTACTGTACTAGGTTGCGATATAAAACTTGAGCCTACATCTAGGTGGTGGATTAGATTATTGAATTTCATGGTGGAAAGGTATTGGCAAATATATGTTGATTATAATACGAGATAAGGTCATAAGGGGAAAATTTAGGGTCTTTTAAAAGCTAGGAAATATGGGTTGCGGTATGTTTAATGTTTCCTTTGGTTAAGTCGTGAAACATATGTGGGAAAGTATTGTTCACACTGAAGATGTGAGGGATAAATAAAATGCTTGTCCAATTAGGTGGTTGCATCTTGAGGCTTGAACTACGGGGACAAATGACAATCTGAAAAGTTTGTGCTTGTGAACTCCCCTCCCTTGCGAGGGGAAGCTTTTATGAATAGAGAGTGTATGCTTGTTCCTGGTCTACATATATTTTCCAGTAAGACAATATTTTAATCTTCAAATGACATAGAATTGGCTACATTTATCCTCTAAAGATCATTATCACTGCCCAAACATCTCAAAGATCTAAAATGGTTCCATATATTTCCGTTTAGAGGACTAGTGCATAAAGGCCTCCTAGTCAAATTGTTTGGGTTCTTGAAAGTTCTTATATGATAATGGTAATATTCGGAGGACTTTTGGCTTTTATTTGGTGTAAAGCTGATGATCTGATTAGAGGTCTTCCCCCTCTGATATATTAAGATTAGAAAGCTACACTTCATTGAGAGCTTTTTCGGTTTATTGTTCTTGTAAGGAGGATCTCTAATCCTCCGATCTTGTTAAAATATAAAATAAAAGATATTTGGAGAAATAATTTTATAGTTCCTATTTCCTTTGTGGAGTAAAATATGATTTTATAACTATTAATTTTATTCACAAGGTGATCAAGGGAAATCTATATGTAAATAGTCTCACCGTAGACATGATGCATAATATGGCTCAATAGCATCATTTGATCTATGTAGCCAACTGCACCTAGTGGGAATGTGGAATAAGGCTTTGTTGTTGTAATTTTATTCACTGAGCTTACATAATAGGAAAAGGGGTAGTTGTTGTATTATTATTAAGGAAAATAGTAGTTGCCCCCTTATATTATAACTTGTGCACTTTAGCCCCTGCATTCTTATATAGTGCAAGTTGGCCTCGTGTATTAAAAAAAATGACACACATTCAAGAAAAAAATGGCTTATTGAGCTGCACAATTAGGAAATTGCAAGGGGTCAATTTGCACGAGCCTAAGTTTTGGTGGTGTAAAGTGTATATGGGGATTGATTTGCAGCTTTTTTAAATGTAAGGTTAAAGTGTATATTGCCAATATTTAGGGGGTCTAAAGTGCCCTTTTGCCTATTATTTCTCTTGTAATGCTATTTCATTGTTTGTCATTTTTAGATCCAAGAAAAAAAAGGCTGCTTTGAATGTAGAGAATTTAGACACTTCATCCCCAGGTGATTTTTCATTTCTGTGTTCTCCCTTCCTTGCAAAAGGTCCATTATCATAACCTATAAGACCATTTTATAGATGTGGCAGCTCAAGGAGTAACTGATGGGAAAGGAGCTTTATACCACTGCAATTATTGCAACAAAGATATTTCAAGGATGATTCGCATTAAGTGTGCTGTATGTCAAGATTTTGATCTCTGCATAGAGTGTTTCTCTGTTGGGGCTGAAGTGACACCTCACAAAAGCAATCATCCATATATGATTATGGTATGTATTGTTCCTTTCTTTTATTTGATTTGATGTATTACTTTTAAAGAGTTAGAGTGATCAATACAGTTTTGGTCTCAGTTATCACAGCCAACTAAATGTCCGTTGCTTTTATTTTTTATACAGAATAATCTATAGGTTGATTACTTACTGGTTACATCTTTTTTTTTGAGAGTTCTCAACACATCAGAGATAGACTAAGAATACTCTATTGTAACTCTGCTAAAACAGATTTCAGTTATGCAATGATACAGATTGTTCATCTTCTGAATCTCAAATTTTCTTATTACAGTTTTCTAGATTGTCTTACCTTGTCTTACTAAATGCTAGATTCTAGCATTTGACACACTCTGGACATTGACATGTGTCTTGCTAGTTGTTGGCATCTCATTATCTTTTATGGTGTAAATTTAAAGTTACTTTACTGAGTCATTTTCTTATTACCATATCTCTTGCTTTGCTTTCACAGTTGATTATTTAAATTTTAACCATAAGGAGTTACATCTTCATCTCCCCCCCCCCCCCCCCCCAACAAAAAAAAACTGTTGATATACTTGATTGTAGTTTATTTCTGCTAATATCAGGATGTTGGCAGTTGGTACTATGGATGTTACGAAAGGTTGTTTCCTTCATTTCCATCTTTTGAATATAATTTGTCCTCAAGAAAATCACAAAATGAGCTAAATGCTAGAGGCTGCTCTAAATTGCTTTAGTGGCAATACATTGTTGCTTGACAACACTGATTGTTAATAATTTGAAAAATAGTCTATTGTGAGGAGAATTTCTTATCGACCCGTCTATCATTCTCCTCTGTCTAGACTCTAGATCATATTATCCGGAAAAGAAAACTCAAAGATGGGTTACGTTCACTATAATTTTATGTTATCATTGTGCGTTGTGCCATAATAAGAGTAATAGAAGTTTTTTTACCTGAGATATTATGTTCTCAAATGGATTGGAATAGGCTGTGCACCATTCAGATATGCTTTAATGATAGAAACCTACGTAGAATTACTAAAGTTTACAAGGAAGATATTGTGAAAAGCAAGAGAGAAAGAGAATAAGGTGGATCAGGGGAATGAAATGGGCTTTGATAAAAGTCTGCTGCTGTCTAACTAACTGCTGAGCTGTGCTTTAGTAATTGGACTTAAAGAAATTATGAGAGATACCAGTGAAAAGGGCGATATTTCTATGGGAGTGAGGTTTGTCGGGGTATGCAAGTACTGGGTGAGGAATTTTTGGAGATAGCGAACTCTATATCAAATTAAATTGGCTATCAATTTATGTCGTTATTTTCATTCTCCAGAAAAGAGATTTCTGTGACCTTGTTGTTGTCCATAATTCTTAGTTAACTAAGTGAACATTGTCACTCACTCACTCTTGTCCTGTTACTTTTTTCTTGTACCTGTCTTTATATATCTTTTATGCAATAACAGGTGCATTTCCTAACTTTCTCCAGAATGTTCAATAATCTCTCGTTTGTTTCTTGCCACTATATATTCACAATAAGAAAAATCTGGATGAAACTTTTCTCAATTCTTTCTCCCACTCATTCAGAGATGGTGGAATCTCGTCTTAGGTGGTTTGTACATGTTGGGAGAAGACCAGAAGACATCTAGTCAAGAGGAAAGATCATATGGGATATAGCCTGGTTGGTTACGACTAGAGGGAGAACTAAGATCCTAAGTGAGCTAATCTAAAGAGATTTAGGCATAAATGGACTTAGTTCAAAAATGATTCCTGATAGGGTGTAATGTCATTGTTTGGTCCATGTAACCAAACCAACTTAGTAGTGCAAGGCTTTGTTGTTGTTGTTGTTGTTGTTGATGATGTTTGATACCTTGATCAAATCAATAACATTTTATTGAAAGTAATAAATTTTGCAATTTTCCTTTTTTGTGAGGTTGCCAGCATCAGTGCTTCAATGTTCACGGTTAAGAGATGTTAGTACAATAGTTTTGAGTTTCAAAAGAAATATTTTTCTTGCAGGATAATCTATCTTTTCCCCTTATAACTCCAGATTGGAATGCAGATGAAGAGATGTTACTTTTAGAGGTACTCCTCTATTTTCTTTCCACCTTTGCATAATATGTTAAGAGATGAAGATATACTACTTTGTTTGTTATGGATTTGCCTAATGAAAGTATGAAACAAACTTATTTCATTTTAGGGCATTGAGATGTATGGATTTGGGAATTGGAATGAAGTTGCTGAGTATGTTGGGACAAAAAGCAAATCTCAATGTATTGACCATTATAATGCTATATATATGAATTCACCGTGCTTTCCTCTCCCTGTAAGTGTATTTGAGAATGCTCTCATTGCTTTCATATTTGAGTGGTCTAATTGTCACATGCACACCCAGGATTTGTCACATGTTATGGGAAAAAACAAAGAGGAACTTCTTGAGATGGCAAAGGGACATGAAGTCAAGAAAGGTTTGTTTCTATATAATTTAAAATCACAGTTTTTGGAGATTATGTATGCAACTTGTGATTAGTTTGTTCGATTCCTTAAGCTTTGGAGACCAAGTGGTTGGAATTTACATTCTGTAGTAATAATCTGTTTATTGTTCCTTCGTAACCTCTTTATGTAGTTTACTCCCATTCAACTTGTTCCAACAGTAAATAGTAAACTTATACTTCTACTGATCATTGATAACAAATTGTGTTGATAAATAGAAAAACCTGTCCGTTGTGATTGATATAACTTCATCTGGTTAGCTTACTTGGGATACTATGCTTGAATTGCTTTAAAGAAATACACTCTTGGCACTAGTACGTGTAGTACATTGTACCACAGATTCAAATATCTTATTTTGAGTCATCTATTCTCATAATACAATAAACACGTATCAGTGTTCCCTCAAGCTGGCTCACATATTGAATATGCATCAAGCTAGTTATATATGTTATTGCTGCATCCTGGAATGATAATAGGAGATAGTGAATATGCCAATTGGTCATAAGAGGTAACAATAATGTGGTGACTTCTTTAGGGACCATCCTTTTGTGACATGACAATCAATTTCAACATGCTTCCGTGCATTAACGAAAGTTAGAATATTTCAAGATGCATGCTTTTATGCTCCTAAGTTGTCGGTTTTATGTTCCAATATAAAGTTTCTTGGCTGTTAATGTAATAAGTGTGTGTTATTTTTGCCCCCCCTCCCCCCCCTCCCCTTCTGCACAGAATGTCCGGCAACTGCAAAGCTTACTCTGAAAGAAGAACCTCCCTTGTCTGAGGGAATAAAGTACACTTCAGCTATTTACACTGATTATTAAAATTGATCATGTATGATAAAATACTAATTCTTTGGTGTAACATCTCAGCTCTGAAGAATCTAATAGGGCAGAAGTCACTAATCCAACATCTATGTTAACCTCAGGTACAATATATGCCTTAAGGAAAGTCTATATAATTGTTTGCTAGGATTTTCTTATTTTATATGGATTACATTGGTTCAGTATGTGGCAAAACTTACTCAAGTACGATTAAGAAGGCTTCCAATGTGAGCCAGAATGCAGATGGAGTTAAGATGGAAGGTATGTATTCTGATGTGTAATTCTAGGACCAATATGATGTTACGTTATCTTTCAATGATCTGATTGTTGTGTGTTAAATTTTTGTCCATCAACTTTTTGGGTTACTATGACTGCTGAAGGTTTGATACATGATACATGATAAGGCACAATGGCGTCATTTGTTTCATGTAGTTGACCCCACCTAGTGGGATAAGGCATTGTTGTTGTTGTATGACTGCCGAAGGTATTCAAACTAAGGGGTAATTTATTTTTAAAACACGTGCAGATCAGATTCCTCAAGATTCACTCTCATACAACCTTAAGCTATTAGGTGAACATGCTCATGGGTAATTATGTTAATATCTCGCTTCATATAAACCATTGGGTTTAAAGAGCGGATGGTGGAACATGCATGAGCTAAGCTGTTGGAGATGAGGATTCAACTATTGGCCCCTCTGTTCTGGAAGCTGTTGCGAATCATGCCATGCTAAGCAGCAACTCTCTTGAATGCTTAAGCTTTTAGGCCCACATTCATGGTTTTTATACTTTTGACACTCTTGCACCTCATTTCTTCTATCCTGCTATGACTAGATGCTTCGAATAGTCCAAACTTTCTTTCCTTCCCCATTTCTTTCCTGGCATAGTTTCCATAGCTGTGAATGCTATCCATAGCTTCATTGCCCAAAACCTAAGATTTAGGTTTCTCATTTGATAGACAAGCTGTTGCCTTAATAATGTCAGATAATCTTATGGGTAAAGGATCTGTTAGAGTATTTGGTGAAATAATGCTGGTACACATATCTATTTTGATAATAGCAATTATTACTAACATAAGTGTACTTGGCATGTGTGATAGATAAAAGCTATAAAAAGCACACCTTGTGCACAAGTATCCCTCGCGGGGGACGGGCTGCACCCAAAGGGTGTAATAAGATAAAACGATATATAATATAAAAACTATTAAAACTAAAATTTTAGTATTAAAGCAGTTTAGCTTTGATTAATATGGATTCTCAAGTTCTTTCTTCTGTTGCCAAAGGATTAATATGAATTATTAGCTAAGGTGGATGCGACACTGATGTTAATTTTGTTTTGTAAAATTGTTAGGAAAGGGATTGACATGCTTGGTTCTATGGTTTATCTTTGCTGTCATTCTTGTATTCTGATTCACTTTTGATACAGGTGGTTATGTCTTTTTATACTTCCATGAGTTCAATCTCTGACTCTCTCTCTCGTAGAATATCAGTCAGATCGGAGCATTGGAGAGAAGAAACCGAAGTTATCTGGCAAAGTTGAGCCTTCTGTGACCGAGTTGAGTGGATACAGTTTTAAGAGAGAGGAATTCGAAGTTGAATATGACAATGATGCAGAGCAAGTATTAGCAGATATGGAATTTAAGGACATCGATACTGAGTCTGAACGTGAAATGAAACTGCATGTGCTCCGTATTTATTCAAGAAGGTATCTGTGCCATTCTTTGTGGTTAATTAGAAAACTAATTCTTCCCTTTGAAAGAGAACTAAATCGACCATTTAGAATCGTCTTTCTGGATGAAATTATGGTTGAAGAACTCTTGGAATGAATAGAATATTCATATTTTTAGAATTATAGGATTTTTAAGATGAGACATCCAGATTGCAAATTTTGTTCTTCATTATTCCTTAGGGATTATATGATTATTGAGTTGTAGTCACATCCTTTTTGTTTATGTTTGTTTTTAGCATGATTGCTTTGAAATATTTGCTTGCTTATTCTTAAGCTAGAACAACTGTCATTATTGAGAGTAAATTGTTTAATATGCATGAGATTTCTCATTAATTCCTTTCGAAAACACAATATTTGGATTTCCATGTAGTCGTGTACTTAATTTCTTTTCACCTGACACGAGGACTCCTTTCAAGTCTTACTAACACTGATAAAACAAAATTTATATGCTCCTTGGAGTTTTGCTTTCTTGAATTACATATTTCGGGGCTCCATTAGTTATCAAAGATGGAAATGGGGTATTGTTTCCCGCATTATAAATCCCTTCTACTGAGGTGGTGCAGTGCAGGATTTTAGCTTACCATACCACCTTGTTTATTTGGTATCAATTTTCTATAGTTTTTGGATCTCAATTTTGTTTTTCATATTCCTCCATTTCCGATTCTCAATTATGGGAAAATGCTGCACAGATTAGATGAGCGGAAGCGCAGAAAGAATTTTATACTTGAAAGAAATTTACTTTATCCTGATCCATTTGAGAAAAGTCTCTCTCCTGAGGAGGTTGAAATATGTCAGCGCTATAAGGTCTTCACACGGTTTCACTCGAAAGAAGAGCATATGGAGTTGCTCAAAAATATTATTGAAGAACACAGGCTTATCAAAAGAATACAGGATTTGCAGGTATAAAATTCTACTATATATTCTTGGTGGAGCCAACATACTTGTCATTTTCTATGATATTGAAAATGATGAGATTGGACATTTCTTGTGAAATCGAAGAAAACTGAATGGAGGAAATAAGAGAAAGGACTCATGTTATTTCATTTTATCTAGAAGGGGGTATATATACAAATATCTATCACCTACTATATAAATACTTAACTAATAACTACCAACTACATGCTGACCTGACTTTGGACATAGTCAAAGGTTCTAGGGAATACCTTTTGATGGATTCAAATTTATAGTCCTGTTTTCTCAAATGCTTGTATTTTTTGTGAATATATGTAGGAAGTTAAAGCAGTCGTGAACATGGTTTTCTCGGCTAGGGGGAGATTATTCAAATATGCAGTGGGGTTGGAGATTTTTACTGCATCGTTGAATTTTTGTTAGTTGTAGTTAGGTTTTTGATAGATTTCATGCTTCTTTACAGTCTATCTGAGGATAACTTAGATAAGGAAGAGTATAAAGTAATAATAAGATGAAGGAAAGGTGGGTGGCTATTGGCTACACTTCACAATTGTGCTTCATGAGTTAATGTTATCCTGTGGTGAACAATTCTCTTCCGAAATGGACACTGATATAATGCCATTTCCATTGAATTATAATTTAGGAAGCACATACTGCTGGCTATCAAACATCTACAGAGGCTTACAAATTTATCGAACAGAAGAAAAAAGAAGCGGAACGTGTTGTTAAAGAAAATAATCATATTGGTGTTGGTGCTAAGATATTACCAAGACCGAATTATCTCAAAGGAGAACTTGATAGCAACTCACTGGGTCTTCATAAGGATATTACAGCTCCACTTTCTGGGGTGAAGTATCCAGCTGTGGCCATACAGGATATATCAAGATCTCTAGAAGAATGGGATATTAGTGGATTTGCCGGGGCTGAACTGCTGTCTGAATCTGTGAGTTCCCTTGTTTTAGATCACTTTATTTATTTTTTTTACGTTTATGTTTGCCATTTTAACCTTACCTTTTCCTTTTAATGTCAATCTGATCCTGTAGAATGCATGACCTGTTTTTTCATGGGGGCATTTAAGTTTGGGGGTGGATGGTTGGGGCTGGGAGTTTTGTTCCATGGGCTGCCTTTATGATATGTTTGCTCCGTTTCAAAATACTTAAAAAAAAGAAAAATCTAGTAAAGATTCAATTTTTTCTAAGATTGTAAATAAGATTTTAGTCTAACTTTCCAAAATGTTCAATATAGTCTCAAGACTACATTTTTGTGATTCAAGTTAGTCCTTCTGTAATCTTGGAGACTAAATTGAATCATGCTTACAATCTTACGGATAAAATTGAAGCTTACTCATCCAGAAAGATATAGCATACTTTTTTAAAATAAATAAAAACAAACAAAATTAGCTATAAATAAGTAAACAATTGTATTTAATGATCATTGAATCCTCACAATCATATTAAAGATGTTATTAGAGAAGTTAACTAATGTTATCTTGGTAATAGAAATGGACAGTTATTTTAGAACTTCAATTTCTTCAAAACTTGATAGATATATTAAAACGATGGGAGACGTCTATTTGAATTCGAGAGTGTTTGATATGATTTGTTTGTTTGTTCAACAATGTTGATTTTCAGGAGATAAATCTTTGTAATGAGATCAGAATACTACCATCACACTATTTCAAAATGCAGCATGTCTTATCATCAGAAATTTCAAAGGGCAACATATCGAAGAAATGTGATGCGCATAGGTTGTTCAAGGTCGAGCCAAGCAAGGTTGATAGAGTTTATGATATGCTTATAAAAAAGGGGATTGCTCCTTCAAATTGAAACTTAAATAGTCATATTTGCACATATATGTAATAGTTTAGTATGTTCAAGCACTACATGTTCAGTGTAAATAAAGCACGGGTTAAGTTATTTCCACGTTTTCTATTTGTATAAGCTCTTATCATTCTAGTCCTTCTCTATTTGTTTCCACTAGAGGGTTCCTGTGTGTTGAACCGACTGTGGTGGAGGTTATGTCATGTACAATGTGTTGTATATAACCATGGTGATTGCTCCGGTGAAGATGAGGTGCCTTGCTAGAATCCCCGTAAAATGCCAGCGCATGTGCAAACATAGCAGAATTGTAGGTGGAAATGGTTTTTGCCAGATCAAGTTCTCTAAAGTGAGAACCTTAGGATCTAATCATCTATGAATAAAAGTATTAAGATTTATGAGAATCATGCGGAAGCCTTGGTCAAAGGAATTGTAGAGCTTATGAGGAGAGATTGGAGGTTAGCATAATAGCTAGAATATCGATTTAATTCTTAAAATTTTTTGATATTACGATTTTAAATAAGTCAATCAATTTTACGAAATTTTTACTAATTTTAACGATTTTAAAATTTAAATCTTATTAAAATTTTACGTTTTATGTATTTAATTTACTTTTTCAATTTTACGTAAAATTTCGATTTTTCCTACTAGTATTTCAGCACACATACAGAGAAGGAAATCGTGGAGCAGATTGGATGGCCGAAGAAAGTTTAAAAATTCCAAAGGGTTGTTTCCACTTTGTGGACAGCCCACCATGCAATCTTAGGATGATTATTGTGAAGACTGTAGAGGGGTTTCCCCGTCTTCTTTTGGGCTTCTAAGCCCCGTTAAAAGACCGAAAAAAAAAAGTAATAAGATTTATATTTACATAAACCAAAAAAAAAAAAGATTTATATTTACAAATTTAAACGGCAGTTACACCATTATTTTCATTTTATCAAATTTTTATCGAGTAAAATTTACTTTTTGTTTTTAACGTTTTCAAAATTTTTAAAAATATTTTTAATATTGTTAATTTGTTGATAGTCAACAATCAATCAAACTTTTTTTGTTTCTAATTCTATCAGTAACTCTTATCATCATCATCTTCACTCTTTAGTTTTTACTCTTCATTGTTACCATCACCATCACCTTCATATTTAAAATGATTTCATTTGTACGTATCAAAGGTGCCCAAAATAATTTTGCTCATTGATGGTAGACTTTGTATTAATCCTCCCTTCATACGGTACATTTTGTTTTCATGTCTCTTTTAATGTGAGTGCTTTTTAAATTAGCACTTTTTTTTTTTGTTAAAAGTTTTTTATTAGTGCCTCTTAATTAATATGATAAAAAAAAATTGTCATGATGACAAAATAATAACATCTATATAAAAAAAAGTAAATTATTAAAATGATATTCAAAAATTTTTATTATTAACTAAAAAAATTTTAAAAGATGTTAACAATAAATAAATAAAAAAAATTTAAAAATATGACAAAAAAGTTTAATATTAAATATATATTCTAAAAATAGATTTTAAAAATCAAAATTTAATACAAATTTTATAATAATTATTAGAAAATTAATTTTTTTTATTCTTCAAATTTAGTAATTTATGTAAAGTGAGTTTTTAAAAAAAAAATTAGTATGAATCACTATATTTTTTTGAAAAATAAAAAATCTAATAATTAAATTTTGTTTTAAATTATTTTTATAAATCTTCTAAATATTTATTCAAATATTGTCACAAAAATTTGGATCAAATAGATAAATTATTTTTTAAATATAAATTTTTTTGTTATTTTCAAAAGTATAATATTTATTAATTATTTTTATCGTATTTTTAAATTATTTAAAAATTATTTTATTGATAATATATTTAAAAAAAAAACTGAATTTTTGGATTCTAAATTAATAATTAACACACCTAAATAATTTTAAAAGAGTTGTAAAAAGTTAGTGAATAATGCACAAAAATTGGTACAGTGCCACGTCGCAAAACTTAGGCAACACGCTGCTGCTTCAAACAGTTGGGACACGACGGCTGTACAAGCCTACACTCCACACTCACTCGTATCTCGCCTTTTCCTCTCCCTCTCCTTCTCCACCCGCAATGCCGCCGGAGAACAAACTAGCGTTGGTGCCTCAGCCGAGCTACACCACCGAGTTCAGATCGTTCAACGACGATGCTTGGTACTCGGTGGCCATCTCTTTGGAATCCCAAATGCAGCTCAGAATAAAATACTCCAATTTTTCCGATGATCACGACGATGTATTTGAAGCCTCTCAGTTCGAGACGCAACAGAAGCTGGATCTATTCATAGAGCGGTTCAGGCCCCTCTCAAGGCAGCTCCAGGATTACGAATGTCATCAGCTCCGTCAAGGCGTCAGGGTTTGTGCCTGCCACCGCTTCAGCAACGACGACGTTCGCTTCTACGACGCTGAGGTTGATTCGGTTAGTTTCCTGGGTTCTTCTCTGCATCACATTGTGTTCGAAATTCAAATGAAGTAAAAACAGAGAGAGTTTCTTTGTTAATGCGTTCAAACATGTGCACCGAGAAGAAATGTAGAGGAACTCAGGGAAGTAAAAATTGGGGGAAATGTGCATTGTTCTTGTGAATCATATGTATTGCTTAAAGCCATAATTTTACATTCTTGATTGAATTACTTCTTCTGTTTATAATGCTTTCATAGGTGCAACAAAATGAGCATTCTTTTGAAGCCGGAGAGGAATTGTGCTCTTGCAGATTTGTGCTATCGTGGTTGCATGGGCCAAATGAAGGAAAATTAACCCATACAACCATTGATAGTATTTGTTTGGTTCAGCCTGTGGTAGAGCTGGATCCTGTACTTACTTCATTTCTAGTGGCTAGGGAGACAGCAGAATGTCTTCTGGCTCGTCCGATCTCCATGGCAAAGGAAGTTTTTGGACGTGAAATTGTTGTATCCTGCAACGAACGCCCAACTACTGTTCCTAGGCTGGGTTATTTTGAACGAAATAAGAAGGTATGACCATGCTAGAGTAAATTATAATAGCAGTTCAAATTCCAGTTCTTAGATGCCTTTTCAGAGTGTGTGTGACATTGTGCATTCCCCTCCTCAGGAAAAACGACGCGCCAAGCGGTCTGTTGTGAAATCTGACTCATCTGAAGGTAACGTTTATGTGCAATAGAGTAGATAAACAATGTGCCACTCATGTCATTCGCTCATTTTTGTTTAATGTATGTGGTTGTCTTAACTTCAACTTCTCTGATAATGTTAATTGATAAAATTAAACACCTGGGGTGTTCTGGATCACTTTATTTGATTAAGTCTGAAATAGTCAGTAAAAAAATGAATTGAATAGGAATTGGTTAGATTGACACTCGAGATGGATAACTAAAATTTTTTCTTAAAGATGCTGTTATGTTGGCAGATAGTAAGATGAAACTCCATTTTGTGATATTTGGTTTCGATACATTTTTTTAATGTTATTATAAAGTTGTATAGTTGTATATTAATCACTTAAGACTAGCAAATAGATAACTAAACTGTTTTGATGTCCAAAATGTGATAGTTTTGTTCTGCTAGCCCAGATATAGCCAAGGTGAAATGAAGCATAAGCGATATAGTTATTCCAAATAGATATATATTTCCTGGTTTGCTAGTTTGGTGAAAGACGGCTTGAGATTGATAATGTTCACATTCATTTTAATCTTTAAAATTTGATATATTTTGACACAGCAATTTCCTGTGGTACAGATTCTAAGTTAGGATTTGATGTGTGTGAACATGGATTCATGGAATGTTTTGTTTCTATATGCGTGCGGATATTTGTCCACCATGTTGGGCTATAGTTAGCATTGTTGACTCAATAAGGAAATAGGATTTGGTACGGCTTCTTTAGATCCAGTGGAAAAGGGGTAATAATGCATGTGGGGGCAGAGCTAGGTTGAATTTTAGGAAGGGGCCAAAAATTATTTCGCAATAAAAAGAGATTAAAATAAAAAACTTAGGGGGCTAACTTGAAAATTACATATTATCTATAAAAAGATATTGAAGATTATTATGTGGCAGGAAAATTTGGATCTTATGTTACTATGTGGATGTAAAGAATGAGGTGTAATCTTGTACAAAAGGATGGCTATGATAACTTTTTTGAAAGTACCACTAGATCATTTTGATAATAATCAAGTAAAATTCTAGCTAGCGTAGGCGGTTATTTCAATTATAAGGAGTTTAAGAATTTAGTAAAGGTTGAATTGGAGTTTTTCAAGTATGTACTTGCATTTTTTATAACCATTTTTTAAAGTTTCTTTGGCCGCGTTTGGTTCTGAGAATAGGACAAGACAAGACATTGAGAATAAGACATAAAGAACAGAAGCACAAAAATTAGTGTTACTGTATTTTGTTTTGTGATAAACTAGAACAAATTATAAAGTCTAATTATTTTCATTCAAAAAATTTGGAAAGAAAAATATAATAATAAAAAACTAACAAGAATAATTAAAGAAGTTGTGTCTCTTGTTATTGTCTCCGTGTCCTTCCTCTCAGGATGGATACAAAATACACTAATTTAGTGTCTCTTGACACAATGTCTCTATCTATGTCTCATTTGCCAAACACGATTTTGTGTCTCCGTGTCCCTGTTTCAGTGTCCCGTGCCTATAAACAAACGCAGTCTTTGTGTGTCAAACAGCAGATCTTGACCTTCTTCTACCACATATTGCATTATATTGGCCTTACACTCCCTACATCAATGTTACTTTACTCTGAATTTTTACTTCTAATCTTAAAAGCTAAATCGGATTTTGAGTTGTTGGTGTTGATTGATACATATATGGAATGCTTCTTAAATGTTTATAAATTCTAGTTTTACTATAGTAACAATTGCATGAAGAGCTGAGCTCGTTGGTGTTCCTTATATTACACATATTCTTATTAACAAGGATACTCCAAATTGACTATGCTTCTTGATGAATGAGCTGATTCACTTTTCTATATTATAGAAGGAAAAATTCAATGGATTCACGATTTATACAAAAGGATTTAAGATTTTTACTTCTGATTCACGTTTCTATATTATACGTTGGATTCGAGGGTTATTATGTGTATATCTGGCACTTGGAAGAATTGAAAGACTAAATGACATTGTTCTACCTGATGGGTTCACTTGGCACATTTAGGAAACTAAATCATAAGATGTGCTTTATTTCTTTTAAGGAATTCCTTGATTATCACAAATGTATCATAATGTTTGAGATGCTCTAGAAGATAAATGTGCAGTGTGCACTAAGCTTTCAAAATCATGTTTTGGAAAACAACTGTTATGTGTACACAAAAAATTAGTTGCCAAATCAGTCATTCGTATATCGTACATGTTAGAATACAAAATACACATTTAAAATAAGTAAAACAACACATGTATTTATATACAAATACATAGTAGGTTGATTTTTAATGTGCCCATAATATTTTTGTTTGGGAGATGCATGAAATTGGCATAAGTATGAAATTTTTTATTTATTTTTAAATTTTGATCTTTCTTTCATTCTATATATTTTTTCCTTTTTTTTATATTATCTTGTTCTATGTTATTAATCTTCCAGCATTTCCTTGGTTTTCGCTTTCCCTTTTTCATATTGGCTTACAGTCAGACGCCGACGCCAACGAATGGGAGAGAGCGATCTAGAAGGGTTGAAAAACCAGTGTGCAATATTGATTGGCAATGTTGAGAAGGAGTTAGGTCCATTAGCTGTTGCCAACTTCCTGCATGCACACATTGAAATGTCGCCTCGGGTTTTCATTTTTCCGAGTTGTTCATCAGAAATATATACCAAGGCTGCCATTGTTCTAGATACTGAAAAAGATTTTCAGAAGCTATGTGAATTTTTGGATAATCACAACCACATCATAACATCTTCAACTGGCAGGTAACTTTATTATTGTTATTATTATTATTATTATGTTCAGAAAAGGAAATTTACTTTAATTCAAACACAATATTTAGTCTTTTTACATTTGATAATATCAAATATTATTTGTGTATTATTAGCCAATTGAATTATTAGCTTGGTGACACTACAAAAGAGAGGAACTTGTGTTCAAATATCTATAGGTGAGGTTGACCGCATAGATCAAACAACGCAATTGCATCTTATTATGTATCATATTTGTAGTAAGTTCATTTATGCTCAAGTTTCTCTTGATCACCTTGTTCAGAATCATTTTGGGTTTTCTTTTTCCCCTGACCATTGGTCTATCATCCATCTAATCAATCTTTTTGAGTACTCCACTGGTCTTTCTCCATATATTCAAATCTCTTAAGATGGGATTCCAGCATTTTTTCCACAATAGACGCCATTGCGACTCTCTCTTGTCCCCGTTTCTTATTTTGTCCAATAGCGTACAATCACTCATCCATCTAAACATTTTCATCTTAGTCACATTAAGCTTATGTTAGTCTTAAGGGTACCTTTTATTGCTTATGTCTTGAATTTCACTATTTGCCATGTCTTGACTGTCATTTTCCAGGCCGTGGGTGATTATGGAAAAGTTAGTGGGGCTGAAAAAAATTAAAGCGTCACTAGGAACATTGTTGCCTGAATCTAAGGTAGGCGAATTTCTTATCCGTTTTCTGGCAGTAGCCAACAGTGAGAATAATTTTAAGGCTTGTAGTGACATGAGAATTGTTCAAGACTAAATAATTGTTTCATGTAAAATTAATGCACGAAGAAATTGTTATAATTTATTGGGTAAAGTACTATATTGGTCTCCAACGTTTAGGTCAGATCCTGTTTTGGTTTTTAACGTTTTAATCATTCTATTTTAGTCTAAAAAAAAATTAAAATGGCCTCCATATAGTCCTGCAGTTAACCCTTGCTTCAATAGGTAATGTACATACCTTCAAACGTCGTTCTTCAAAAACCAAAGGCTTTCGCACTGCCTGCCTGAGTGGAATCCACCTACAAACGAGCAGCAGTGTGATCTTGTTCCCTTATATTGTGTTTTGTGTCTCAACACAGGAATGGTTAGATGCACTCTAAATACAAACGTGTAAACGACCACTTATACTGGGACTCGCCGTTAACTATTGAAGCAAGGGTTAATATGATAGGACAATATTGATGCCATTTTAAATTTTTTGGGATTAAAATAAGACGATTAAAACGTTAGGGAATAAAATAGGATCTGACCCAAACGTTGGGGACCAATATAATATAAGTAGATACAATTTATTTTGTTATTCAGTAGATACAATTTCTTTTTACAATATTATCCGGTGAAATTCATCGTTTTGAGATAACTTTTAAATTTGTAAATGTGAATGATAGTTACATCTGTTGATATGATAATATATAAGTGGATATGTATACAATTTTTTATTTGAAGTAATATTTGAGAAAGGTAGTTATTTTTGTTAATATAACAATAGTTACATCTGTTGGTTTCACAGAATCAAAATGGCAGAATGGGCAACCATCTGAAGGTTGTTCCATCAGGGACTCAAGAATTCAAGACTGCCAGTGACCACAGAGATTTGTTTTTGGAATTTACTAATCACCTAAAGCAACTATATAAGAAGCTAGCATCAGAGGAGAGATCGATCTATGGTAGTTTGTGATAATTGTTCATATTTTTATCACCAGTTTTGTATATAATTTTTTGTTGACAGTTGTAGAAATAACTATGTCTATTAGATTGTTGACATTTGACACTTCGGATTTTTTTAGTATAGTTAAGCTTGCATGAAATTCTTGAGTAGTTGCAAAATTCTCGAGTAGTTACATAAAAATCTTTTGTATACTATTATTGCAATTACACACAAAAAAATTGTACTTTTTTTTTTGTTAAATGGATTAGACAACTTCCAATTCTAGCCATTACAAACTTATCCATACTAAATTCATACACACAATACTTAAGGCTTTCATTGACTTGGCCTGGTCAATTTCAAATTTGGGTGCACTTGTTGCACATGATGACTACTAAACAAATCAAATTACATTTGAAACACCATTGCCAATAAACCTTAGTAAGGGAGACTTGGAAAGTTCAACAAATAACAATATTGTAGTTATTATTTGTAATGACTAGAAAAAAAAAAGAGTAAATAGCTAATATCATCCTGTCCATTTCCACAAAGCATAATGTGACTTTTAACAAAGAAAAGGAAAAATACAACCCTTAACGATATTGTTTTGACACAATGCAAATCCTCCGTTAGAAACTCCACTAAATGCAAACTGTAACCCAAAACTCCACTAAATGCAAACTGTAACCCAAGTAATTAATTTAGCGTTACTTGTAATCTGTGGGGGCTTTTAAAACCCAACAAATTCTATGCAGCAAAATGACCAACCATCACTGTTACCACCACCTTTCTCGTCATCATCATCATAACTTCTACTTCTACTTTTATTATGCCACCATACTTCATCACCATCATTATCTCCTCTACACCAACACCAATACTAACATCATCAACATTAACATTACCAATTCATTTCTCGTCTGATGTTATTTCTTTTTTCTTTTTGAATAAACTTCATATTGCACTTACATTTTTTTTGGTATATTTATTTTCGACAATGGTCTTTCTCCACTAGGCCACCACCAATAAAATAATTTTTTCAAAAATATATTAATTTTAATAGTTTATTTGACGGTTTTTTATGTTTTAGGGTTTAGGGTTTAGGGTTTTTGCTAAGAGTTATATTGTCTTTCACATGGATGAAAATCTATGATGCACGGACACTGACACGGACATGGGACACGACACACACGACACGGGACACGTCGACAGGCGAAATTTAAAATCTTACATGACATGGGGACACGCATACATATAAAATATAAAGTATTTTTTAGATAAATCGTAATGATATTTTGATATTTTAGTGATATTAAAATATAAATTAAATTTTTTTAATTATTTTTAATGTCTTATTTTAATTAAGTATTTAAAATATTTTTTGTTTTAATAAATAATAATATATACTATATCTAAATATATGTTAAGAATAAGACTGGACACGCTGACACGTGATGGTATTTAGGTGTGTCTAGGCATGTCCGGCAAAGAATTTTTATTTTTTATTAAAACACAGTTGGACACATTAGACACGCGTGTCGGTGAGTGTCGTATCCAAAATGTGTCCGACACGCGAACACGACAACTCAGCAAAGTGTCCGTACTTCATAAATAAAAATGGATCGGATTGGTGTTCACACTTTAAAAAAGGAGTTGCATGGGGCACATGCCCCACTTAATCCTTTATTTTCCATCCCTTATCCGTTTCCCTTTCTCTACCTCATTCTTTCCCTTCTTTTCGTCATTTTATTTCTTTGCAATCCAACTGGCAACTACACACACCCACTAACACATACAACAACAAATCCTTCTCCCTCATCCTACTTCTTTCTCCTTTTCCTTCTCTCCTTTATCACTCAATAACCAAAAGAAAAAGTTCTATCTCATATATATATTTTTTTTTCATTTCTCACAACTCCGTTAGAAGAAATCAAGTTATTAGAGAGTGAGGAGAACAATTCTATTTTTGATGTCCAATGATAATTAAGGTTTTAAGGTAACTTATTGACTCAACAATTACTTATATTCTAAGTTTTATCATTCCTATAATTATGAGTAACAACAAATTCGCATTAAGGTTTATAAAGTTAGGAAATGTGGGACTCTTTTTCAATTGAGCTAAATTATGTTAAATTTTTAATATTGTTAGCTCACAAATACTATTATCGTCTTATTTTTAGAGTTATAGAGTTAATGTTCAGCAATTGGTTGTTGGTGTCTTTGAATGCTTGGTGAATATTATGTTTATGATTATTTTTATATACATCATCATTAATGCCTAATTATATTCATGATTTTAGCATTTGAAAAAATATTAATTTATTGTAATATTTGAATTATTATCGAGAATAGAGGTTTATTTTTGTGAAGCTCTTAATTTAGTAAATGCACATGAGACAACATATATATGATCTATAAAGCTTATATACCTCCAAGTATGGTATGTATATATAGTTGGTTCATGATGAAACTTAGGGATATGTTGCAAGTATTAAAAAGTTTTTTATATATTATGTAGTTTGAATTGGTTTGGGAGATTCTAACTAAAAAGAATGTAATTAATTGTGGCATAATATTAACTTAAATGTATCTGTTTTTACACTTCATCTAATAAAGACGTTGCTAACCTAACGTATAGATCACACGTTGAATTTGTTATCCCGTATAAACACACAAGATAAGATGGTTATTTTAGAGGTGGAGTCACTCAAGTGTGTATTATTGGAATTTAATTCTTGGATCGCGAACTCCCATTTCAATTATGTTGACTTATTTTTATTATAATTCTCTCTATCAATTGGATAATAATGTGTATATTATGATGTTTTTTTTTTGTGTGTAATAATTTTCCCTATCAATCATTGACTCATATTAATATTAGTAGGATGATAAATATTTTGTACTCAAAATTCAAAATTAAAAGTTTTATACAACCAATAAAATAATAAATGGTAAGATTTAAAGTATATCAAGCAAAATTGTTTATTTATGTTTTTTTTACTAAAGGTATTTTTGTGAATATTCAATTTTCCAAAACATATAATCATAATTGTGTGTTTATTGCAATAATCATGGATTTATTCAAATCATTTGTTTCCGGGCAAAGTGGTTATCATGAAATTAGAAGAAAAATTTACTATCTTTAGCAAATTGAAAGTTATTGAATAAATTCTTAGGCTGCATTCGCGGTATGGGGTGTTGAGACTGAAATTGGGATATTAGAATTCAGTATTGTATTTAGTATGTAGGACTGAAAATGGGTAAAATAGAATTTGGACACCACAACACATATGCCGAATAGCGGGGTTATTTTTGAAAATTGCGCCCAAATTCCAGTGGTTAGTCAACAGACGTGGTTTGGGGCGCGGGGATTAGTTTTTGTGGCAACTTTCAGCAACCGCTGCAAATCAGGTTGTTAATTTTGCGGCGGTCTATCACCGTCGCTATATTAGTTAGTGGATTTCAAAAATAATTTGCTGCGGTTACAAAACCGTCGTTATTTTATTTGGGTTTTTTTAAAAAATTGTAATGATTTTGAACTGCAGCAATATCATACATGAGCTCAAAAAAAAAAAGGTGACTACCTACAATAGTTTATAAAGTAAATAGCCATTTTGGCATCCGAAAAATTCAACTTTTGACAAAATGAACTTCCACATTTTTTTTTGACAAAATGACCTTCGAAAAATATATTCTGTTTGACGAAGTGACCCAAACGTTTAGTCAATGATTTTGTCATCTAGTCAACAGTTAAATTTTTCATGAAAATACTAATTTGTCATTGTCTTCTCTTGTAAAATTACTAATTTACCCCTCTCATAACCACTTCTTCCATCACCCCCTACCCAATCACACTCCACAAACCCTGAATGACTCTCTCATTCACCATTCACAGTGCCTCCATTCTCCATTCTCATCACCTATCACTCATCAGTTTTCTCTTCTCCCACACACTCTAGTCTCACACATCATGCACCATTCATAGCGTCTCACACTCTTGCTCTGCCTTCCACGATTAACCACTTCTGGACGTTCACTGTATGCAATTCCATGCGCCTAGGGCTTTGTTGTCCACGATTCCCTATGCCCGAAGCTTTGCCGTCCGCAATTCACGAAGCCTGGAGCTCCACCATCCATGATTTATCGCGCCTCAAGCTCTGCCATCTCTCACCTCCCCGAGCGTCACTGCCTTCGTTTGGCCAGTATCATGGCTGACCCACCATCCGCTCCTCCGAGTTATATGGTGTTTTCATCCTCTTCTCTAACCCTCTTCTTCGTGGTATACCATTTTCTACTTCTATGTTCTCTTTTTTTTTTTGTTCTTGTATTTTATGATGCTGGTGATCCTAGTGAGGGTAGTGGAATGGAGTGGTAGAAAGAGAGATGGAATAGGGTAAAAAGAAGAGGTAGAGTGGGAGTGACAGCGACAATGATGATGCAGTAGGTGAGATTGGGTGGTGGATACGGGTGGTGACAGAATAATGAGATGGAGAAAAAGAATGGGGTCGGATGGGTGTGATGGTAGTGATGATGATGACAAAGATAGATTAGTAATTTCATTGAAATTTAACTTTTGACTGGATGAATAAACTATTGACCAAACGTTTGAGGTACTTTGTCAAACGAAATATATTTTTCGGGGGTCATTTTGTCAAAAACAAATGTTGAGATCCGTTTTGTCAAAACCTGAGTCTTTCGGGTGCCAAAATTGTTATTTACTCATAATTTATACTATTTTTCTTTACTATAACATGTTTTCTTTACATCATATTTTATTAAACTTGAGATATTAACATAAAAGAACACTAAAAAGGTAGTAGTAACGTATGGTAGCACAATAAGTTGGGGAGGTAAAAGTTATAACGGTGAAGATGAAAGGGGTGTTACCGTGGTGGTAGTAATGGTGATAATTGGTCTGTTAAAATTTGGCAGACTTTTAAACAAATGCTTCGCATTGTCTCAAAATAATAATATTATGAATGTATTATTTGTAGTTTTTTTGGTTAAAAAGAATCATGTTCAAGGAAAGAAAAGAAGAAAACGGTTTAATAACTAAATCGTAAAATTACCATTTCAAACCGTATCGTTTTAAATAATCGGCATCTGAGAAATTGGTAGCAGAGAGTATCTCAGCTCCAAATCATGATTAGAATAATTTACTAAAGCTAAATCATTCAAGAAAAGGTAGTAGTAAAGTTTTCATAGATGAATTTTAACTCGAGGTTGAAATTCATCGTTATTGGTACGATTTTCAGCTTGTAATACGCTTTTACTTCTCTCTGTATATCCTTTTCTTTTCACTTATCTCATCTATATCCACCTTATTATATTGTGATGTGGTGATTTTCGGATATTTATCGAATTCTCATCACATAATTTTCAAAAATTAATTATGTGAAGACTCAGGATGTTACACAAATTCCTACCAATCCACTAGCAGCACACTCAAATGCACCAACTAAGATGATCCCTAGCCAATCGAAAGGGGTTCCAGTTACACAGGAGTCTCAAGCTTCACCAATTCCCACCAAGTTCATACTTTATTTGTAATCTATTTTTTGTTAGAAATTATATTGTTCTACAATGTGAATCTGATTAGCGAATTGACTTTGTCCATCGTGATTGTAAAAAGCAAGATCAAGGCCTCCAAAACTTCATGTTGTTAAAGAAAAAGCGAAAACTCCAGCCTCATCACAACCGGCTACAGCTGCAATAATTCCGATTTTGGCTGAAACAATCAAGGGAACCAGTTCACAACTGCAAAGGAACTAGCTAGCTTCATGACTTTTGTGGCAAGTCCGGAGTTCAAACGTCTGAGAAAGAAAGATAAAGATGTTTGAGATGTATTAGGTGTCAGTGACTAAATTGTGTGTTTTGTAAAGTGCTAAGAACCTTTTGGCATTATAGACATATTGCTAAGTATTTTGTACAAGTCTGTTATCTTTTAGTATAGTCCAAATTTAGGTGACTTATGCTTGATATTTTGAAGACTTGCTTAGTTTTTATAGACTTGGTATTATGAAGACTATGCTAGCATGCTTCTATCGACATACAAATGCTTCAGTTTCAATATATATGATAAAACTTAATTTATCTTATGAGTAATTAAGTGTTTATTTTCTTACTTGTTTGCAGTTATAGTCCATGTGAACATCTGCAGGTTGAGTAAAAATTGGTTAAAGGAATGTCAAAATGCAAGTTGCATGATTGATAATGGAAAAGAAAAAATTTCCAAACACATTTACTAAATTTCATCAATACTTTTAAAAGGATCTAGAGGTAATGACCAAATCAGTACCCGAAAGATTCAAACGCTGACATTTTGGTACCTCACTATTGTTATTGATAAAATGGTCCTTAAAAGATTTTAAAATTTGACAAGCGTGCCCCCGAGCTCGCCGGAGCAAATTTCTGGCAAGCACAATGCTGATGTGGCCACCGTGTTTTGGTGACTTGGCAAACCACCTCCAAAGTTCCCTCCCCAACGCACACTCCCTCCCCTTCCCTCTCCCTCCCAGTCGCAGCCCCCATCCCCAACGCACACTTCTCCCCCATCGCAGTCCCCGCCGCATCACAACCCCCTCCCTAACGTATACTTCCCCTTCCTCCCTCAACACCACCATTCACAGCAACAACAACTTTAACATCAATAGCAACAACAACATCCACCACTTTCCCTCTCTAACGCACACTATCCCTCCCTCCCTCAACCCCACTACTCGCAGTAACAATAGCCTTAATATCAACAACAACAATAATCTCCATCACTCTCCCTTCCCCAATGCACACTCCCCTCTCCTTTCCTCAACACCACCATTCACAGCAACAACAACCTCAACATCAACAGAGTTGCCCCAAATCATGAATTGTCCCAAATTTTTAGGTTAAATTATTATTCAAAAAGATTACTAACAATAAAACTCAGAGAAAACAAACAAATTCATATACAATAATCAAAATAAAATAAAATAAAATAAAATAAAACTTAATACAAACACCACCAAAGCAAGAATAGAAGAAGAACACCAGACACAGAGGGGCACGACACGATGGAGCCAAGATGGAACCCATACAGAGGAGGCATGGCAGCGACTGGGGGCTAGCAGCAAGCAGATACAAGCAGTGAAGGTGCACAAACAACGCAATGCCACGAAGGAGACAGATGACACTGGCAGACGCAGAAGACCCGACGACGAGATGGCGATAGTGCGGTGTCGATGACACTGGCTCTGTAAGACTGAGAAGGTTGAACTCCACTGCTATTTGGGGGAGAGTGAGTTGAGAGTGTGAGACACTGTATTGGGAAGGGGATTAGAATTCAAAGGGGCAAGGGAAGTGGATTAGGGTTCAGGAAGGGGGATTTTGGATTGAGGAGAGGGGAAGTGCGTTGGGGATGGGGGATTAGGGTTAGGGAGGGGGATGGAAGGATTAGGGTTGGGGAGGGGGGAGAGTGCATCCAGGAAGGGAAAGGGGGGAGTGCGTTGGGGAGGGGGAAGAAGAAGGTGCGTTGGAAAGGAAGAAAAGAAGAATTAGGGTGGGGGAGAGTTTTTGCCATGTCATCAAAACGTAGTGGCCATGTCAGCACTGTGCTTGCCGGAGATGTGTTCCGGCGAACTCGTGGGTACGCTTGTCAAATTTTAAAATCTTTTAAGGACCATTTTATCAATAATAATAGTGAGATACAAAAATGTCAGCGTTTGAATCTTTCGAGTACTGATTTGGTCATTACCTCAAAGGATCTAATAAAATAACAAAATCACCAATACTTTTAAAATTTTCTACTTTTTCATAGATGACATACAAAGTGCCCCAGGTACTAACATAAGCACTATTACTCCAGCAAACATGAAAATAATCAACATCTTAAATACTCTAACTTTAGCTTCTAAACTACCTATTTTCCAACCTGATTTCACTTTTCAATTTTCATAATCATTCTCTGCTTCTGCCTCATTATTTACAACTTCAAAAACTTCATATTCATTATCATCTGTCCAACTAAAGTAGTTATAGTGACTGCCTTTCTGCACATATCAAGTGCAAAAGGTGAATCTCACATTAATGGTAAAGGGATTCAAGAAACTATAGTTCATAGCAAATTAAACTCACACGATATCTTGGACAAGGGTGAAACAATTTTCCTAAATTTTTTGGTGTCCCAAATTTTTTAATGATAATTTTCAACCCACAAAAACAGGTTTTGTCCATATTCATCCTCCTTCTTAGCTTGGAGAATCGAAGCTAGTTAGCGACTGTGGCAATAACCCACCACTTCGTCCTCCACTAATACTCCACATCATGCCTTCTAAACCTGGATAATGGTTTTGCACCACTGTAACACCACTCAACCAGATGAATTAATATCTTTGTGGATTTTGGGGATTATGCTTTATACAAATGGAGTCAGGGACTTTTTCAACGTAATATAGTGAATATATGTTATCAGCTTCCATCTTGATACACAACTGTCAACACATGTATCAATTAACGCTCCATGTGTACCAACGTTGACAAAAACTTAGTCTAAAAATGGAAGAACAAACAAAATTAATGTTTAATATTTAAGGAACAAATTTGGTTGAAAAAATTATTTGGAGACAAAAATGACGATCGACAGTGATTAATTTGTTCATTAACCCATAAAAATAAAGACTAAACAAAGAACACGCGAGTAATGCTCTCTAAATTCCCATTTGACGGCCAAATTGAAATTCCCAATTTTTCCAACAATAAAAAATGAAACAAACAAAAAGATAACGATAAGTATCCAAACATACATGTTTATTTTGGAATCTAAATAGGGTTGGTTTAATGGGAGCTATATGCTTAACGCTTAAGCGAATCACGATTAAATGGCTCAAACTCAAACGAGTACAAGCTTAATACCAAAAAATTAGATGTTATGTAGGGTACAGCAATAATTTAAATTGTTAGATAAACCGCCATAATCTTTAAATATTTTCAGGCACTCTCCCAAAAAGAATTGCACAAGTCAATGAATGGCAACAGTGCAACAGCTGAAACAGGACCAAAACAGAAACCTAGTTAAACCTGTTCTATTTAAACTCTTTTAACCAGAAATGTTAAATACTAATGTTCAGATTTTGGCAGAGACGAACCAGCCTTGGAATTCACCTTTTTCAGAAGATTCTTTAATTCACTATCCAGTTTGGCTCTCATCTGGGGAGGAAGATTATTCCCTGAATTCTCCAGCATTGATGTCATCATCTGCAAGTTCTGCCTAATAATGTTAAGCGGAGGATGTGCCTCACCAGGCGTTGGTGTGGACCCGATAGGCCACTTAGGGGTCCTCATTTGCATTGTCGACCCAGTTGGCCGAGTAGGGGTCATCAATTGCATCGTTGACCCAGTTGGCCGGATAGGGTTCATCATTTGCATCGTTGACCCAGTCGGCTGAGTAGTGGTCATCAATTGCGCTATGCATCCATTTGGTCGAGGAGAGTTCATAAATTGCACTGCGGACCCAATTGGCTGTGTAGAGGTCATCAATTTTGCCGGGGTCATCAATTGCCCTGTACACCCATTAGGCCGAGTAGGGGTCATCTTTTGTGCCTTGGAGCTAGTCGGCAGAGAAGAGGTCATTGGTTGCACCACGGACCCAAGTGGCCAAGCGGAGGTTATCAATTGAGTCAGTGGTGGAGAGGCTGCAGCAAGGTGGTGGAGCTTGCAGTCTACAAGAGCTGCACCAAATGGGTTGTTCTGCTGTAAACTATGGAAAGCTTCTCCGGCATCTGCATTTTTGACAAAAACAATTTGGGCACTAGCAGTGTCCTTAAACAACTTCGTGTCAGATGCCTTCAGGGGGCCAAACCGGAAAAACGCTGCCATTAAATCTTCTTTTGATGGAACATAATCCCCTGGTGCAAATCGTAGAAGAAGACAATTTCCACCTGCTTCGCCATTGTCCTCTGGTCTACCAGAACTAGTTTTAGTTCTCGTACATGTAGACAAAATTCTTGACCGCTCTGATTTCCATTCAGATGAAGGTATGCTGACATTGTCAAATTCTGTTAAGATTGAATTGGATTCAGAGACAGTACCATTCAAATCAGGTATTTCTGCAGCAAGTTTAGTACTAGGGCACCCTTCTGCTACTTTCTCTGTTCTATCTTTGATTCCTGTTTCATTAACCATGACAGTACCCACCTCTGGTGTAACATGTTCGTTCATTGGATTTCTTTCTGATACTTTATCCATTCTGCATTTAGACCCCGTTTCATTAACCATGACATTACCGACAACCAGTTTAGCAGGAATCTTGCACATGCCATTACAAGTATTATTTCCATCAAATCCTTCTCGAGCTACATTTAAATCTGGATTTAGACGCATTAAAACCAGGGCTTCTTTATTTTCACCATTATTCTGACAAATACCACTGGGTATGGATGGAGATTCTAGTTGCAGATCTATTATTAGTGAACTGCATTTGGTGCTTTGCGTATTAACTGAAGCAGCTTGAGCACTTTGATGCCCTTGTGCAGCTTCGTCCTTATTTTTCATTTCTGACCCAGCATTTTCAGATGCAAGGCAAGTTAGACTTTGGGGAGCTTCAGGAACTGAGATGTATCCGCCAATGCTCTCATTTGAAGTCTTCTCCAAATTTTCCAGCTGATTTAATGATACTTCTTCCACCTTTCTTCGTTTCAGTTTTCTCACAGGCTTCTTAGTGTCGACTGTAGAAGAACAGCTTATATTCACATCCGACAGCCCAGAAAGAGATTTCATCTTAGGCCTTAATTTATTCTCCAATTTATCATACTTTCTTTTTCTCTTCTCATTTTTTTTATTGTGTACATCACTGCCCACAGTTTTCTCAGTATTTCCTCCATTTACATTAACCAAAGAACTAGCAAGTTCAGCCTCGTCATGAAATTCTGATATTCTATATCTGTAGAAGAATGACTCAAATAAATCAAAACGTTTATCCTTCATGGGAAACATACAATCAACAGCCTTAGAATAAAGTCCCGAAAGTAACTCCTTTGAAGATGCATTTATGAATTCTGAACTACTGAGTATAGCACTAGGGCTGACAAATTTTCTGTACCAGATCTTTCGGAACCTCTTGCTAACCAAGTTAGCATACGAAGAAGATCCCTTAGCAAGCTTAGTAGCTATGTTTTTATTCTTAGCTTTGCGAGTAGGACGCGGAGTCCTCAAATCTTCTGGTTCTTCCGGCAAACATCCTTTTTTCAGTGCCATGTCTGTGTAGGGATAAGATAAATACTTACTCTTCTTCCGATCTCGGGAATCAGAGCCTACAATAATAAGAGAAAAATGTAAAAACTTCCTAACCCATTCAATAATCCATATATGTGGATTTTAAAACGTAGATTAACAATTCAACATCAAAATTCTTTGGTGCATGTATGCCAAATAGGAATCATAACATATAAAATGTTCAACTTTGAAACATCATTTACAAAATAACTTTTTTGTATTTTAAGCATACAACTACAACTGGAAATATTCACAACCACTGTAATTTAATCAGAGGAAATAAATGTGATTTTGTAATTTATATAGAAAATATCTTACAGCTTTCGATCTTCTCCGAAGCTTTTCCATTCATGCTAGTGTTTTCAGTGAGTTTTTTCTCATCACCAGAATTAGTGTTCACTCTTTCTGCTGCCTGATCCACTTCCATTCCTGCCTTTAATACGTCATTCTACGGAATGTACACAAATGAAAGTCACAGCCAAGATTGGTAAACTTCTTAAATGAAGAAAACAAAAAACAGTTAAGCCATACACGCCGACACTATAGAAGGAAGAAAATTACACATGAAACTCTTATACTATAAGACGATAACAGCTTATCAATTAAAAAACCACATTAAAAAATTCCCCTATAAAGTTGATAAAATATGAACTTTACTTTGCTAAGATTGAAAATATGACTCAATTCCTTGCATGTTGGAATGAAGTCAATGATTTGTTATAACTGGACCTTTGCATCTTCAGGCCTAAACTACAAATGAGAAGAATGCGGGTGAAAAGACAATGTACCGCCAGAATCCCCCCAAAAAAAATCTATAGTAAAATCTGTTAAAAAGTCAAGAACATGTTTATGCCCTAATATGAATCCTTGTAAACTACATAACCTTAGCAACGTAAAGTTGTAAAAACTTGTAATTGGTAGGTTCTTCATGCACTACCTAAATTCTCTAAGATGGATGTTAAATCGCGAATCAAATTACATAACAAGTGTGGTGAGAAGGTTGGGCTTTGCGTACCAGAAAACATAGTGGAACTGCGTCGGGAGAGTATCGGAGAGGGAGGGAATGGTTTCAGGAGCGAAATGCTGGGTCCGATCGAAGGGAGAGGGAGATCGCTGCGACCTGGGAGTGAGTGGTCTTCTCTTTCTCTCGAGTTAGGGTGTGCGCAGTTTCTTTTTGTTTTGGTAAATTACTAAATTATAAAGTGCAATCCTCCTCACAAATCTTTTTTTAAAACAAACTTGACAATGATTGTGCGTATTCTGAAATTTTTAAAAATCTATTATATCTCGAATTTTTTTTTTATGTTAACGGGTTATATTTTTTAAAGTATTTTTTATTTTATTTTATTTATTTATTTAATTTGATTGAGATAAATATTAAATTATTTAATATTTTATTTGACTACAGTAATTATAATTAATCAATTATATTAATTATTTGATTTGATTAAAATAAATGAATTAATTTTATTTTAATTTATATTAATTTTTTTATTTTATGTATTTTGATTAATGATTTTTAAAATATTATAATTAATTATTTATTTGATTTGATTGAGATAATATTAAATTATTTAATATTTTATTTCACCACATTAACTATAAACTAATCAATTATATTAATTACTTGATTTGACTGAAAAAAATAAATTAATTTTGTTTTAATTTGCATTCATTTTTTTGTCTTATATATTTTGATTAATAATTTTTAAAAGTGTCATAAATTTTATATGGCATATTTAAAAGATATTTTTTATTGTCAAATAATTATAATTAATTTATTATATTAGTTATTTAATTTAATTAATTTAAATATATGTTGTTTGATTCAATTTAGTGTTACATTAATGTTTGAGTTGTTGTTTACTAAGAATTCTTTTTTATTTTCTTTCTTGATCTCAAATATTTTTATTTTAAATTTTAGATTTTTATTTATTGTTTATATTTTTTATTTTAATATCAAATCTAATATTTTTATTAATATTTTTTAGTAATTTATTGTCTAGTAGTTATATTTCCACCATAAATTATATAATCATAAATATTTTTTCAATTTATTAAAAAAAATAATTTCATTCATTTTTTTTATTTTATCTATTTATATATTTCATAAATTATTTACTGCAAAAAATTATATATGTTAGAAGAGAATCTCATTTTTTTATTAATTGTTCTTCCATTTGATAATAACTTTTTTCTCTTATGCACAATATTTCAATTTTTTTTTATAAACTATAAAATATTCTTATTTGTTATTATATTCTATCTCTTTTATTTCTTCTGTTGTGTTTTTATATAGTTAAGTTTTTATAATTTTTTATTATAAATTTTATCTTTTTTATCGCATATTAAGTTAATTTATCATAATTCTTCATATATTGAGTCTTTTTAATATTTAAATTATATTTTTTACATATTTAATTTTCTTTCTAATATAGGAGATTGAGTGATGAAACAACATCGATAAATATTGTTGTACATTTTCTTCTTTCTTTTCATCTTTTCCGTTTTTCTACTTTTTTTTTTGTAGTGATTATGAGTAATTATATACAATGGTGTTTATGCATAAAGATAAATATAAATTGTATCATATCTTCTCTTAGTAAAATTTTTATTATCTATCTTCAAATAGAAAAAAATATTATAAATTACTTTAAACTAATAATAATAAGCCAGTTATCATTGTAGGCAACTGTAGAATTTAAAACATATATATATGTTTTAAATAAATATTATTATTGATATGTTAATATTAAATAAATATTTGCTGAAAATAAATATTTTTTTATCTTTTCATTTAAAATATTATTATTGATATGTTAATATTAAAAATATAAAAAATAAACATACTTTAAAAAAATACTTTAGGTCGTTTGATCTTTATAAAATTAAAATAATTAATTAATTAATTATTAATTTTTCAATTGTAACCATTTTTTTAATAAAAAATAATTTATAAATTGTGTTTCAAATTTTATGAATTTATTAATTTTTAAATTTTAAAATATAAAATATATATGTATATAGTTTGGTACAATTTTTGTTGTTGTTATTTTTTAAGTTGTAATTAATTTTTTAATATAAACACTTACATATATTAGATGAGTAAAACGAAATTTAAGAATTTTAATATTGACTTCGTTGCAAATTTATTTATTTAAATTTATTTTAATATTTTATTCAATAAATTTAATTTATTTATTTTAGTATTTTCTATTTAGATTGTTATTTTAACTTTATTTTGTTATCAATATTTTTGTAATATTAAATTTTTTTATGCTTGAAGGATTTTAATTTGTTGAGGAAAAAATTATTTTCAGTGAATAAATATTTTTCTATCTTTTTATTTAAAATGTTATTATTGGTATATTAGTATTAAAAATATAAAAGATAAAGCATATATACTTAAAAAAATGTATTATGAGATTAAATAATTTTATGATTGTGGGTATTTGTCTACACAGGAGAGTGTGTAGAGAACATTAACTTATGATATTCATCGGAGATGGCCTTTAGTGATGAGATTAACCTTTTATTTACCTGAAAAGCAAAATATCATTTTTAAAGACGATGACATTCTTGAGAAAGTCATGGATCAAGAGAAAGGGAAATGTACGATGTTGTTAGTATGGATGGAAGCCAACAAAAAATTTGAAGCAGGTCAAATTTTAATGTATGTTGAGTTTCCAAATCAATTTGTTTATGATAGAGAAAAAATAAGGGAATAATATCCACGCAAAAGAGAGTATTTTATCGGGAGGTTAAACTATATTCCACCGGGTATATGTGATATCTACTATATGAGAAATTTGTTAATTATTCAAAAAGGTTGCACAACATATGAATTTATTAGGACAGTTACTGAGATTACATATCCTAGCTTCCAAGATGCTTTCTATTTTATAGAACTATTGTGTGATGATAGAAAATTTATTGCAGCTATTAATAAGGTCTGGCCATCAATTAAGAAAACTGTTTGTGATTGCTATTGATATCTAATAGTGTTAATAAATTAAATCATACTTGGAATGCAACTTAGACATTATTGGCTGACGGGATACTATATATGAGAAAAAAACATTGAAAAACTAAGGTATTTCACTATGTGGTAAATCATTATCACATATAGGACTTTACTTGCCAAAATTAGTATTCATCAATGGGCAACTTTACGTTGCTTTGTCAAGAGTTAAGAGTCGTAATGGCGTGAACATTCTAATTTTAGATGAAGTCAGCAATCCAAACTCATCAACAACAAATGTCGTATTCAACCAAGTTTTTAATAATGTTTAGATAAGAAAATAGTATTTTTATTTTAGTAACATGTTATGATTTATACTTTTGTACAAATATTTGTCGTAGATATAACTAATTTATTAACTATACTTTCACACTTGAAATAAAATGTGTAACATGGAGCATAACATCATATGCTAATTGCTTTTCTAATGAGGTTAGTAAAATACTAGGTTGTCGATAAATATATTAGCCTTATAATATAAAGTTTAGTATAAAATTAACATACTACTATTACAGTTATATATGTTCTTATTTTTTCAGGTCTCTTTCTTTATGACTCAAGAATATTATACATTTCAAATTGCTCCATTTACATTTTATTTTGAATAAAAATAAAATAACATATTAAATATGTTTATTATATAATGACGATGATAATGTTATACTAAACTTAAAAAAAATTATAATTATAAAATATTATTTTCGATAGTCAAATTAAAATATAAGCCGATTTAACACTGGTATTTTTTAAAATTGAAACTACGTCGTTTCAGTAGGCCCCCACCCCCCTAATCTGATGAACGTTACGCGATGATGACCACCTCTCCCTCAAGCTCAAGTTCTGCCACTCACAGTCTCACTTCACCTCTCTTCTCTGGTCTCTCGCTTCTCTATCGGTCTCGCACTCGTTGTCTCAGCTCAGGCTCGTCGTCGTGGTCTGTCTCGTCAGTCGCCGCCTTCCTTGCGCTCGCTTCGCCGGCGGCAGAAGCAGACGGAACCAGCATCTGGTCCCTCGGGTGGTGGAGATCGTCGTCTTCTTGTTTCGGCCGTTAGTTCAGTTGGGCAGCTTCTTTCAGCGTCGGTCCCAGGTAAGCTTCCTTCGGGCCTGTTCTTTCAGTGAAATTAGAATTTTATAGTGGTGGTGGTGGTTGTTGTTGTATGTGATTTTTTAGAATTGTTGAAGCTGAATACTAGGGATTTTGAATTGTATTTCTTCATTGTGCATGGTATTTCATTGCTGTAAATTTTTACTACACCTTGAAAATTATCATAGTTGAATTGTTGTTGCAAATTATCAATGAGCTGAATTTGTTGCTGTAAGTTGAATTGTTGCTGAACATATCATGAGCAAATTTTTTTGTTGCTGGATAACATCACCATGTTCTTTTGTTTTGAATTTGCTGAAAATTGTTGCCCTGTTCTTTTTTTTTTTTTTTAATTTGCTGAATTGTTTTTTTGAATTGTTGCCCTGGTCTTTTGTTTTTTAATTTGCTGATTGTTGCCCTGTTCTTTTGTTTTTAATTTGCTCAATTTTTTTTTGCTGAATTTATGCCCTGTTCTTTGTTTTTATTTTGCTGAATTGTTGCCCTGTTCTTTTGTTTTTAATTTGCTGAATTCTTGCCCTGTGCTTTTGTCCTATGAAGATCTAGATGCCGATTTTGAGATCACCCTTTAGATTTGATTTATCGATGGTGTTATCGTTCGCTAGTTCTTGTTCATTTAAATTGAGAAAGTATTTTGTACACTAATTTATTATCACTTTTTGCATCATTAGTTATGTTTAAGAATTGATATTTGATTATTATTTTTAATATGTTTGTAAAGACATGAGTTTTAACTTTTGATTTTAATTTTATTTGTATAATTTTATATATTTTTTAATTATGATTGGGTCAACCGGGTAAACTAGTGACCCACTGGTTGAACCAGTGATCCGGTCATATGACTGGGTTGATTATCGATTCGGTTCTGATGATCAGATGATTCTTGATTGTTGTTGATTATAATTTGTTGATTCTTGGCAGATTATTCAAGTTTTGTTGATACATTGTAATATATGTAGTGTAATATATGTAGGTTTAGTGGTTGATTGATGCTGTTTTTTGTTTTTATGCTGATTGGTGTTTAGGGTTGATTTGTTGCTGTTTTTATATCATTATGGTGAATTGAGATGCTGTTTTTATATTGTTGGTGCTGTTTTATTTATATTGTTTTGGATAGTGCATAGATTTTAGAAATTTATATTGTTCTGCCCATGTTTATTCTGTTGCATAATCTTTGATGGCTTGGTTTTGTTTGCAGGGGTTTAAACTAAGAGTATTTGACACTTCTAAGGTTCTAAGCTTTAAGTCTAAATTGTTAAACTTTTGAAACTTTATTGCTTTCTTCTAGTTATTCCTTGTATTATTAATAAGGTGAATTCTATTATACCCTCTCTAAAATAAAAGGTAAATTACTCCTTGTGATATATATATATATTGAACGTGATTAACTAGATGAGTTTTATGAAAGGGAAGATATTTTTGCGAATACAATTGATGTACTTGAAGATAGAGGAGAGCTTATGGTCCGTGATAGATAGAAGTCATAAAGACATTTGAAAAGATTCTTCAGATCCTCAAATCATAAACACAAATATTATTTGTTTTGAAAAATAAATGATTTTTTTTAATTTATTTCGGAAAATTTTTGGGAACAAGATTTATCTTGAACTTTTTTTTTTTCGCGGACATATCTTGAACCAAAGGATGGGCTCGGTGAGAAAAAACGGGGTTGCATAGGATCTTCAATAACCGAAACCCTAGCCTACGTCTGCTTTCTATCTCCCAGCCTTCTACATCACAAACAAATAAATCCTTTCTTCTCTGTGTTCATACTGTTGATGATGGAGTCGGCGGAAACAGGAGAATGCCTGTGGATGGTGACAAACGACTACATCTTTGGCATCCGCGTTGAGAAGTTAGAAAAATTGGGGAAGAATGACGATAGGGATTGGAAATCCCTTCTTGAGCGGGATCGGTTTGATTTCCTTTTGAAACTTCCAGAGTCCGACACGTGGGATCACTTTATCTTCGACGGGAAACTTTTCTTAGTCTATGTTAAACCCGTTTCTGGCACCAAGATCTACCAAATCTCCTATGTCGGCGGCGACACGTTGGGCATATCTGACGCAGTAGCGACGGGCGCAATCCCTCCGCCACCGACCAGCTACCACAGTTTACTTGCAAACATTAAAGATGAAGTTTACTTGGTGGAGCATACTGTGGCACCACCGTCAGGAAGAAAGAGGGGGTTATGGGTTTTACGTTCGGGTTCCAGTCCCCCGAACTGGCATTCCTTGGCCGCTCCTCCAACCGAACTCGCCTCTAATTATTCGATTCATGGTTTCGTGTTAAATGATAAACTTTTCTTGCATGGCGGATCCGAACCAGGAATTGCCCATGTCTACCACCCACAATGTGACGCATGGTCGGCATGGATTAAACAGGAGGGCGTATTTTCTCTTCCTCATTATGATGTTTTCTGGCCTGTGTCGTTCCTTGGAGATGTAGGCGATCGCAGTGTGGTGCTGACATGGAACCTGGAGGGTCTTCCCGGACCTGGTGTGAAATATGAGATACACGCTTTGCTGGTGGATAATAAAGATTATTGCATTCTTCGCCATCAATTCCTTGATGAGTTGTGTGAGGCGATCCAACCATCCTTCTTTGATGATATGTGCTCAAATCTCAACTTGGTTGACCTTGGCAACAGCAAAGTATGCGTTATTATCGGTGGTCTCGCAGAAGGCATTCCATCCCTTTGCATTTTAGTAGTTGAATTAGGGTTGCTACAAGAGGAGCAGCAGCAAAGGTTCTTATCTGTGCGTGTACTCGTGAATCGAGTCTTCCATATGAAGCTTCATCTCTCAGAGGACTTCTTTCAATTGCCCTCGACCTCCTTTCTTTTCTCGCTCAGAAAGGGAACGTCGGACATAGACAGGGATGCCGTGAAGGATCATATAGGTAAGAAGATTGATAAAGTGTAGTCTTTGTTTTTTTTTTTTTTTTTGTGTGCTTATGTTCTCATGGTTGTTTGATTTATATTGGTAGGTGAGAAAGTTCCCACCCTGACTTCGGCATCTCTGAAGGCCTTTTCCAGGAAGAGGTCATCCGGGAAGGACGACCCTTCGACAGAAGGTGATAAAGATAATGTGGTCAAGGTTGCTCAATCTAAGGAGATTAGTTTAAAGAGAAGAAAGGTAGAGTCAGCTGTTGTAGGTCTTGATAAGTACCTGGAGGTTTCTCAATTGAAGGATAAGGCTAGAGAATTGGGTATGAAGGACATGACCGAGGCTTTGAAGCCGAAGGAAAAAGAGTCAGAGGTAATGGAGAAGATTGAGGCATTAACTCTAAAGGTGGGTGAGCTGGTGGAGAATGCATTAAAGGATGCTAAAAATTCAAAGGAGACAATGGCTTTTGAGATGTTTCGGAAAGGGTTTGATCGTGCTGTAAGTCAAATTAAGGCTCTTGCGCCGGATGTTAATGTGGATGATATGGATGTATCCAAGATTGTGGTAAATGGAGTATTAGTGGATGCTGACATCCCGTAGGAAGGTTGTGATGTCAAAGAGAATGAATGAATGAATGATAGCAAAGGTTCTTATCTTCGATGTGACGCCAAATGCCCTGCACCTCCTTTATTTTCTCGCTCAGCAAGGGAGTGCCTCGCAAACATCCATACTCCCAAGGTATATATAATGTTGCTTTTGTGAGCATGCATCTTGTTATTCTGTAAGAGTTACCCTTAAATTATATCCATCAAAAACATTGTTAGGGATTTGGTGAATAAATTTTCTTTATTTTTTAAAAGACTTGTTATTCTTAAGATCTGAGAACAAAATTACTTTACAGACTGCATCTCTCCAAGGAAAGAGCCCAAGCTATCTGGTGGGACCAATCCAAGCAACCCAACAACACCATTCGAACAAGAATGACTAACTTCAACCTGTTCATGTATGCTTTATTTTATCAGATTTTGAATACTGATGTGTTTATTCTGCTATTAAATAAAGTTAGACATGTTAGTAGGATTTCAATGTTCATATATCATTTTGTACTTTTTTAGGTTATAATATTTTTCATTCACAAAATTGAGAAAATATCAAGTTTTAGTCAAAGAGAATAGGTGAATCAATAAGAGCATATGAGTCAATAAAAAAACAATAAAATATTCATGATACTAGATATTTGTGTTACGGGTCTTTCTATGATGATTTTACTTGCTATTGTTCTAAACTTCTAAAGGCTTTATTATTTCACTTATGGTGGTATGTTATTCACTTATATATTTTGGATCTAAACTTTCTCATTTAATTTATCCAATTTTGCATATAGAGCAAGATGTTGACAAGTTTATTCGTGATCCTAATCAGCAGTAGCTTAAATTTCAGCAGCTCCCAACATCCTATATTTTTTTGTTGATGGCTCAATATTATTGTTCATTACGGTCAGTGGTTTTAATGGATATATTACCTAATAGGCTTTAGCCAGGACTAATTAACCTTGAAAATGAGGTTGACTATTTATTTAGAACGCACTAATGTTTTTATCAATAATAATAATATTATAGGAATGTGAATCTTTTAAAATTACTATGTCTTTGTCATGACATTATATATTATAGCACAAAATATTTATAGAATTAAACTATTTTTATAAAAAAATTGTAGGAGACAAAAGTTTCCGTCAACTAAGAAAAATATGATTTTTATAGATAAAAAAATTAAATAATATACTATATATTTAGTTATTATTTTTATGTGAAAGAGTTTAATTTTTTATTAATAATTAATTTTAACATTCATTACGAAAGAACTTAATGTATATACTTTACATTTGATTAGGTGTTAAGTCTATTGCATAAATAAAAATAAATAATTTCATACTTGTTATTTAAAAATAAAATTTTTTTCTTTATATATAATTTTAACGAAAGAATATCTAATGATATATTTTGGTTTGTTAAATTAATAATATAAATATAAAATATAAGTTGTATATAGAGTTGGAAGAATAAGGAGAAATAGACAAAGAAAGAAAGGTAGATAAGAAAATATATAGAAGAAGGGAGTTTATTAATTTTGAAGAAAAATATTTTATTTCAATTTTAATGTGAGTGTCATGTGGTACATTTTGATTGTTAATATAATAATATAATTATATTTCAATTTCAATTTTAATTATAATTAAAAAATGTCATCTTGCACATTTTAATTATCAAATTTATAATTAATCATTGATAATGATATATAAGAGAGATAGAGTGAGTGAAAAATGAGAGAGAATGAGAAAAGGAGAGAGAGGAGATAAGAACTTTTAATTTTAGAGGGAAAGATTTGATTTCAATTGCAATAAAAAAATGACATATGGCACATTTTAATTTGATTGTAAAATTAGTAATACAAGTGTAATAATTCATGCTATGCACGTAATAAAATTGAAATTATAATTTTAAATTATTCTATTAAAATTAATTTGAATTGTAATAATTTAATTAATAAATAAATAATATAATGTGCATTGTTCGTATTTTTTTAAATATAGTATTAAATGTATTAACTCGAATGTAGCTATTAAGTGTATAAAAATTATATTTGAATTATAAATTCTCTAAATAAAATTATCCCATTTAAAATATTTAAATTATGACTTCAATCATAAATTATAATTATAATTTAAAAAAAATTCTAATTATTTATTGACATATTAAATTAGTAAAGTGAGAGGTTATTACACTTGAATTTGTAGAGAAAAAAAATGAACAAAATAATAAGATGAGAGATTAATCACCATTAAATTTATAATTTTTTATCATATATGAATTTTACTATTTTAGTTTAAGAATGATTAATCTCTTATTTTTATCACTTTACTAACTCTTATATTTTAGAAGATGTTGTTCTATTACACTTATAAATTTAGGGCTCAACTAAGTTTTTACTACCCAAATTATATTATTGAATAAAATTGCTAAATATTGATGATTATTCATTTAAAAATAATAAATAAAAATCACTAAATAATCATACATATTTTATTAAATCACTTACCATAATAAGTGTAAATATCACGTGTTATATTTATGTGAACACATTTTTATATCAATCAGTCTGATAAATATTTTATGAAAGCCAGCATCATAGAGCGCCCATGGCCTAATGGATAAGGCGTCTGACTTCTAATCAGGCGATTGTGGGTTCGAGTCCCACTGGGCGTGTGTTTCTATTTGTTCTTTTTCTTATTGGGCCAAAAAGGGCTGTAATGGGCTTTACATGGATAAAAAAGATATCTGTACTACTTGTTAATTATTATTTTTTTTTTTTACAAAAATAAGGAGACTCGAAGACTATACCCATTATTTTGCCTTGTTAATTAATTATAATAAAAAAGTAAATATAGTATATTTAGTATTCAACTCTACTCTTATCTCGAACTTTCTATTTTTAATATTGGAGTGGTAGTAGTGTTTTTTTAAAATGTGAATTGTTGACGGGGAGTTATACTCAAATGTGGAATCGTTTAACTAGAGAAGGAGAAATCAGACCGTCCGATTTATTAGAAAAATAGAAATCGGACGGTCCGATTTCTAGAGGTACACAAATTGGACCGTTTGATTTGTGTTAAAAAAAATAAAAAATTTGAGGTACAGAAATCGGACCATCCGATTTGTGTACTTTCCACAGTTTTGAAAAACACTAAAAATTACAATGTTAAGGTATATCATCACTTCTATTTTCATAACAAAAAAAATTAGCCTCTTATCTCATGTAAAGATAAAGTCCTATAAAATACATATTAAAATATAAATATACATTAAAAATAAATTAAATCATATATATATTTATATATAAATATATTATTAGCTAATTTTAATGGAAGAATAATATTTTTGGTAAGGATTGTAATTTGTAAAAATTAAAGAAAATGAAAGACATGATTGCAGAGTGCATAGCCTATTCACTTTACAACATATGAACCGCGTAGTGTCTCAAAAAGTTTTCACCAACTGAAGAAAGAAGCAGCATAATATCAACTATTGCTCCCCATGAATCACAACAGGAAATAAATAAATTCAACCAATCAACAAAGGACATTCAATTGAGTAATTGGAATGAGGAATCATTGCTATGAATATAAGCATGAAAGATATATATCATTATTTAACAAGGTTTTTATTATTATTCTAAGTGCATGCTGATCATATATGTGCCTAACTAGTAGCTACTAGCTAGGTGTGATTCTTATGGTCTTATGTAAAATTATGATGTCTCCCTTTTGCATTAAAAAAACTATGTATGTGTTTAGCATGTTTAATATCCCTTTATTGAGCACCTAACCATCTTTTTTTAATTTTCAAAAGCAAAACAAGATTACTAGATGGTTACATGGCAGCTTTAAATTTCTGCATGTGAAATAAATAAATAAAAACAAAAACAATTTTCACACATTAGGGTAAAGTATATGTTATGTTGATTCTATACTTTCAACATTTACCACAATATTCCCTATATTTCTTTTTCTTTTTATAACCAACTTAATTAAATTACACAATAAAATCTTCCATGACCATGAGTAATATACACCAAAGTGAAATTAATTACATACAATTTTATAGATCATAAACCATGAGCTATATGGTACACAAATCCAATACTTAGCATGTCCCTTATATTGAGTATTTCTCTGATGCATGCAAGAAATCTTTTCCAGATTTTGGGATTAATAGGCTAAAAATATTGATGAAGTTGAGAAGATTCATGAAAGTTGAGGGTACCTAACCGACCAAGTGATCCAATTAGAAGTTGAACATCTTTTTGGAGCCTTTAGGAAAAAGGAAAGGATATATAACAAAAGGTGTATTAATCAAGTTCGGTTGATTTATTGGTTAGTTTACTAATATACTAAAATAAATGTTAAAAATTCGAATCTCATCTTATACATATAGTAATTATTGATCAATAATAAATTCTTAAATTAAGCTCTGATTCGCAATATATTAGTCTTTAATTTGTTGGACCGAGAGGAACAGTAGGAAAAAAGGGGGGTTATTAGGCCAGTCGCACTGTGCCCTTGCTGGTTGCTGCCGTACATGTGGGACCCACATGTATCTTTGAGAATCACTACACTTCCCATTTTCTTTTGAGATTTTAGAATTTAGACTATATATTTTTTTTTTCTGGAGAAAAAGTTTAGATGAACCAAGGTTTTTTAGTTTAAGTTTTCATTAATTTTTTTTAAAAATGTCTTTTAAATAATAGAAATACAGAAATTTATCAAATCAAAGAAATTAATTTTTTATAACCAACTGTAAAATTTTTAGAAGGAAATACATAAATTTTTGGAGAAAACTACCAATAGAAAATAAAAATAAAAAAGGGAAAAAATTCAGTAAGAGTGGAAAAAAATAAGAAAAAAAAATATAGCAACAATAAGAAAAAAAGAAAGAAGAGAAGAGAAATAAGAAAAAAGAGAATGAAGAGGAAAGAAGAAACAAAAACAAATTAGAAAAGAAAAAGATGAAGAAGAAAAATGTTGATTTTTTAATTTTTTAAAAATATTTAATTAAAAGCTTGGTTAAATAATAACTTATTCACTTAACACTATTCTTTAATGTGATTTTAAAAATTAAAAGATTTTCCAAGTCACTTACATGTGATTGTGTTTTGTTTTGTTTTGTTTTTTTTGTGATTGGCTTTACTTGGAGATGGAAGTTTCTAAAAAAAATTATTTGTGACTTTCATTCTCCCGACATCTCCTAAGAAATGCAAAGAACATTTAGCTTTTTTTTTTTCCCTTTATTATTGTTGTCTCATTTTTACTACATACTAACAATTATATGAATTTTGTCAAACATATAAACTTGTAGCATCTTAAGTCATGGATGGTGATAAAGGTAATCGTTTAAATCTTTGATCTGAAATTCTGAATAGAGAATCCATGACCCACAGTGCACTGAGCCACCAACTTTGAAATAAAATAAAAGTGGGAGATGATCACACCCATTTTTGCTTTCCATAAAGAAATTATGTTTGGGACACTATTTAATTAAATCAACATAAATGTGCATGAATTAAAATTTGCAAATGGCAAATTGTCATTAGTTCAAATCAAAGCCTGAGGAATATAATAACTCTTAATGATTTTATGTAAGAAGAAAAAAGCAAAAAGTTGCACTGAGTTATTTAAGATTAAGAGTTATATCATTTGTACTTATTTTAACTCATAAGAAACTAATATATCTATTTAGTATTAAATAAAATGTAAAATTAAATACACAACATTTCTTTCGCAAAAGGCAATACTTCATGTCTTTAGCAATTGTGGAACATTCTTATTTCTTACTTTAAACCATGAATATAGATGAGCAGATCTTGTTCACATAACACCTAAGGCTAAGAAATCTCTAGCTTAGTAGTGCCTTATCTTTGGTCAACTATTTTTGTCCATAAGGTAGCGATTTGTTTTGTGATATTGGAACAGAGATTGAGGAACTGAGACTCGTATCATGTTTGTTGGCTCAGATATTGGTACTAAAATTTCTGTTTCTGTCTCTAAAATTTCAGTATTTCAGTACCTCCAAAAAGTAGGGACACAGGGACTGAAATTTTTAGAGACGGAGACTAAAACTTTAATAACATTTTATACCTAAAATACCCTCATTTCAATTAATTAATTCTAATTTTACCCTTTGTACAAATTAAATTAGAACTTCATTCTTGTTTCAATTTCTGTCTCTCACTTTACACCAAACAGAATACTGAAATTTATTTCAGTCTCTGTCTCTCAGTATTAGTCTTTCGGTCTCTGTCTCTCTACCAAACGCTACCTAATAGATTTGACACTAGTTATTTTACAAAACTAACATATTTTTTTAAACTCTTACAAAATATTTATAAAAATTAAATTAAATTTTCTATAAAATTAAAATTTAATTTTTATTAACTATATCAACCATCTTTAGTTAATTTTGCATATCCTCAGCACTAGAAAGGGTTGGACCCACATCAATGTCATGTGAATCAACGTTTATTATTTTTTTTTTATGCTGCATGATAATGTGTAACACAAAAGGATGAGTCAAGATATGTGTTTTTCAATAATATAAGAGAAAAGAAATTGGTGCTTTCGATTTCTTATTTAGTTATTCAGTAATCTCTAAAATTTAGACCTACTAATTTACGTTATTTAATTCTTTTTTAAAAAAATCACAAGATTTACATTTTTGAAAATTAAAAAAAAATTAATATTAAAATCAAACTCTCTAATTTTTATTTTTAAAATATAAATTAAATCTTTTAATTAAATTTTTTTAAAATAAATCGAACTGTCCGATTTAATTAATATCAATTTAAAAAAAAATTTATATCAAACAAAAACATTCAAGCTTCTACCAATAAGCCATCAACATATGACTTGTGATTTAATCAATATAAAAAGGAAAAAATTTAGCCGTGAATCAACAATGTGGGCCCTATCTCCTTCATTACCACCAATGACACTCATCATTCACACAACATCACACATGGATGCCACCGCAACTGAATCACAATGCATTTGTTTGTGTGTCTCATGCACATAAATACTTATTGCTCTTCAATCTTCATGCACTCAAAATACCAAAACAAAGAGACTGTTTTTTTCTTTGGTTTTGTCAATGGAGAAAAGCAAGTCATACCCTGAATACTCTGAATTTGGATTCAGAGAGAGATCAAATTCCTACAACTTCAATGGGCCATGTCATAAGGGAAGTGGGTTTTATGCAGCAAGTGATGCAGAGATCAAGAGGAAGAAGAGAATCAAGTCATATAATGTTTATGCTGTGGAGAGGAAGCTTAAAACAAGTGTGAGGAACAGCTTCAAGTGGATCAAGAACAAGTTTGGTGAGTGGTAATAATAATGAAATAATGTGAGTTATAGTTTTTTTTTTTTTTTCAAGGGTATGAATATGATGTTGAAGAAAACAAAATAGCTTTAACTTGTAAAAAACAAAATGATGAAATGAAATGAGAGTTTTCTTGTTTGATTATTTTTGTTTAATTTGTATTCAGAAGTGCAATGATTATCAGAGAAGATAATTTTATCAAGAAACTAAAATCAAGAGGTGAGACATATAGAGAGCAGATATATCACTTTGCAAATTATCAAACTCTCGAGTCTATGAATTTAGGTCTCAAATTGAATTCACAAGTTTTATTAAAGTTTGCATGTCTAATAATATGTTTATATTTTTGTAATTAATTCTAACTTTAGCTTTCAACCTTTTTTATGTATCTTATTATAGACTTATTGTAACTAACACCAACTTCTATATCTTTTATTTTAATTTCTTTTATTCTCTTTTTCATTTTCTAGTGATCCTTTTTATTCCTTGGATATGCAATGAAAAAAAAAATTGATTAAAAAATAATTTTTAATTAAAAAATAATCTTTTGTTGGATTAAGTGCTTACATGTCTCTTGTTACTTGAACCTATTGACCATTATTAGCCTATTGTATTAATTGTACATTTAAATTTGTATAACCCTACTATCATTCACCATAACAGCAACAATAAAGGTTTGTGAAAGCTATAACTGGATCAGATGATGGAAATTGGTGTCAGATATAAAACTAAAACCATAATACAAAAATTAAACTAATTGCTATAAACTCAACATTGTTACACCAAGGATACAAGAAACCACATGCACAATCTTTTATATATTTAAGAGAATTATTATGTCATTCCAAATCCAGTATCCCAAAATTCGAGAGTAGGATCTTTACTTGATCAACAAAGTCTGATCCTGTTGCATACTCTGTTAGCAACCCTACAGCAAAACCAAACATTGCCCATCTGTACAAAACAAGTAAAATTCCGCGTTAAAAGTCAAAACGTTTGGAGAAGGATATTGATATAAAAGCCTAAAAGGTAGTCTGATGCACAAGCATTTCGCATTAAAGCAGGATCCGGAGAAGAGTCGCACCCGAAAGGTGTAATGTAGGCAGTCTAACCAGATAATTATATCGGTTGCTGATCTGATGGCTTGAACCCGAAAGATATCAATATAGAAACAGGAAAAATATATTTATCTTGGGACAGAATTTATAATCTTATGTTCACTGTAGAATTGGACAGACAAAGGAAATGGATCCTCTCCAGTTTTTTCAACACTTGAGAAAATGTAGTGTGATCTCTCACTGTTAACTTTATAAGTGGGGGCAAAATTAAATATGAGAGAAAGAGCAATGAAGGGTGAAAAATCACAATTGACACCATCCAGTATTTTCTTCACTTGAGAGGATCCATTTCCGACAGACAAAACTTATTTTTATTTTATTTTATCACTTTCAATAATATCGGTATCTCTGTTATTTCTAAGGTTTAAACAAGAGGATTTCATGAAACTAAATTAGTATTTCCTCAATTCATACAATTCAATTATGGCAAGACAATTGTAAAAAGATTCTAAGCTAAAACCCCTGGAATAATGCAATTAATATAAAGCAGAAACATAGATTAACTCCAGTTTTATTTGTGTCAAAAAGTAAAACACTTTACCTTCCATTGTTGATCTCATTCTTGCCAATGAAGCCAAAAGCAGGACCCTGGTCTGCTTCATCAAGCTTCTTCTGTTTGAAATATTCCTGCAACTCCTTAGCCTTTTGCCTCTGAAACTCTAATGTAACAACATTCTTATCATCAACAACGACATAAGAAGAAGCCGGTTTATTTGGGGAAGGAGGTGATGGCTTCAAGGGCTGCGGCGGAGAACCACCACTAGAAGGTTCTTCTCTCACAGGTGGAGCCACTGGTCTTCTTAGAGGACCTTCAGCCTGAGAATTCCTTATGGTAAAAACATTATAATAAGGCTTATACCTCAAAGAATGTGATGAAGTTGTTGTAGAACTGCAACATGGAGAGGAGGAACATGTGGAGATTTTGATGCTTGGAATTGTGGTTGTCACAGACATAATATTTCTTTCTTTCTTTTTCTTTTTTTTTTTTTCTTTTTCTTGATGCTACCAACTATGAAGAGAATTTTATATTTTGTTTTCTCTTAGTTTCTTGTATTGAGTCTTATTTGGACATTGTGGTGTGGTGTGATCAAAATCAGGAAACAAGGTAGGTGTGTGGATAAGGTATGGCCAAGTTTCAAATTGAAAGTGGTTCCAGTTAAGTGAAGTTGTGTAAGTGTCTTAACCACTTGAAACTGACCAACAATGTCTTTTATGCTTACTTCACTATCAACCATTGGATTTTGGCTGCTTTATATCAACTAGAATAAAAGGGATAATTCTCACTCTTAATATTTTTTTAAATTTTTGGTTGGGAGAACTCTGGGTACGGTTATTCTTTTTGGACCACAATTTCAAACTTAGTATGTTCAGATCAAGGACTAACCTAGCATTAAATATATAAATTTAATGAATATGCAAAAAAAATATCAGATTGAATTTTGTTAATCCATATAAAAATAGGACAATGAAAACAGCACAAAAATAATTAATCAAAAGGAAATGAATTCACACAACAAAGATTATTATACAATAAATTGATGGAAAGCAGAGGAACAAAATTGAAGGCTGCAAGGCAATCACAGGCTCAAAAGGTAAGGTCGCTAAGGTGAGAGATGGTGGTGTGAATGTGAATGACCAAAAAATCTTTGCTCCTTTGACCTCAGATTGAGTGATGCAAAGTGTTAGGAATGAATGACTTGATGCTTCATTCGCGGGATCCCAATTTACATGATAGCACAGGAACAAGTTCTTTCATTCCCATCATCATATTCATCAATTGATCCATCCACTTCACTGCAGTTGAATAAAACAAGGGACAGATACACATACAAGGAAAGAAGATTAGAAACTTCCATTGCAAAGCTCATACAACACTTGACAAAAAGAATTTAAGATGGCTATGATAATTTGTAGTGAGATACTCAATAGCAATTCGCAAATATCAATTGGGAAGATGTAACTTCGTTAAAAACTCCAAAGCTTCAGGAGTTTCTAATGGAAAAGTCTAATACACCATAAAAAACCTTCTAATTCTTATAATTGAACATGGATATCGAGAACCAACCAAGAATACATTAGCAAGAAACAGAAATGGTTGATAAAGAAAATAAAAGATTCAAATACCTGGGCTCAAATTCCCGTATTTCGACAAGCTCACTGCCACAAACATCTGTCCACTGCACTTTCCTTCCCTCTGTTTGATCAGGAGCATCACTCCCCTTTCCACCTAATGCCTCATGTTCATTAGCAGTCTCAAGAGGATCTGGTTTATGATTCTGTGGCCTTCGTAAGCTACTTTTAAGTGCAACCTTTCTATTGTCATTATCTACATTAGCAGAAGGATCTGTGCCATCGTCAGGAACCAGTGGCCCTGGTGACACATTATGTTGTTGGGCAGGGCCAACTTTAAGATGAGATGGAGTGTCAAGTCCTGCGGAAGCGCGACCAAAGCAAACAAAGGAAGCGCAACCGCGGGAGAGGCGGTTCTTTTTGGAAGCCAGCTGGAGCTCAGGTTCAGATTCTTGGTCTACCAACTGATACTGGTTCCACGGCAAAACTGTCCTAGATTTATCATCACTCCTCTGGCCCAAGAGGAGAAGGCTCAGGCCCTTACTATACCCCGAAGCTGAAGAAGAGAAGAATCCTCCTCCTTCTACTGCCAATAACATCAGTTCTTCTCATCAGCGCACCAGGACAATTTCTATATATGGCTCCCTACTCTCTGAAGAACCAAAATCACAATTCACAACCTTCCACACAAAAAGTGATTAAATGTCAGCATGATCATGACTTCCGATGCAGTCAAAAATTTTAATCTAGTTATACTCTATAGCAAGTTATAATAATATTTTCCATTCCACATATCAATTTCAATTATTAAAAGAGAATATGCCTTGTTGAACAAATTCAATTTGGCATGACAACAAAGATGCATAACAGTGAAGACATAGCTTTGGAACAACTTAAGACAAAGACGAACACAGTACTAAAACCACTTTAAGACTTCCCTATGTTTCTTGATGCTCCAATAATGTGTTGAAACTGTTGAGCCTAAGCTCAAATTAAATAGCTACAGCAACAAAGGAGTTAAGCTTTTTGTCTTTGCCAAAATCATCAAAGCCCTTCAAAACCATTATATAAACAAATTCAAGGCAAAATCTTAACTCAATCAATAATTCTAATCACTACAACTTCCACTGAATTATAAATCCAATAACATACATTAGAGTGGGGGAGGAGAATAAAATAAAATAAAAATAATTTTTTTTCGAATCTCTAACAATTCCTATTGATTCTCACAAAAGAGAAAAAAAAAAAATATTAATTAAAAACCATATGGAGAAATGGCAAATAAAGAAGATCTCTGTTTCAAGGCAATTTTAGCATCCTAGCATGCAACTTTTTTCTCTATACACATACAACACAATTTCACTAAAAAATAAATAAATTCGAAGCTAGATTAGCTAAAATTGAAAACGAAAACCGAAAAGAAAAATCAAAAGTTAAATGTAAATGCAGAGAGAAAAACAAAATCAGAAACACAGACACGAAGCTCAAATCATAGAACTCAGATAAAATCTCAAAGCAAAAATGATTTCGATTACTTCGTTAAATTCCACACTCAAAGAGGCACCAACTAACAAGTGAGATTTCACAGTACCGGTTTCCTTCAAATTTTCTCGAGAAACAAACGGAAAAATAAAATAAAATTTGAAAATGGAGGAAGAAGAAAACTGACAGTACCAAAAAGTGAAAGCAGTGTCGTCGGCGAATCAGAAACGACGGAGATAACCGGCTGTGGCGGCGCGTGGAATCGGCGGCTGAAGCATATCCGATCGGAAGAAAAGTTGTGGCAGCTCGCAAGTGATGCTATTGAAGAATGAAGAAAAGAGGAATAATAATAAATAAATAAATAAATAATGCTAAAAAGAAAAAGAAAAAAAAAAGAAAATGATAATTTAATTTATTTTATTTTAGTAAGGTCCGTATTATTTAAAAAGAGGATCGATATAAAGATAGTGACACAAGGGCGCATGATAGTGATGGGACCGCATAAATAATTAAATTATTAATACATTTTTTTTAACGCACTCTGAGGAAAACAATAAAATATTATCCATAAACTAAAATAGTAACAAATTCATTTGTATTTTCTCAGACTCAATTTTTTTTCTTATTAACATTTTCTCGTTATTAATTTTATTATAAAATTCTTTCTCTTTTGGTGAATTTATAAAATGTTTACTTAGAAGAAATAACTAAAATTAATTATGAAAATTTTAAAATGACATATATCAAATAAGAATATGAAAAAGAGAATAGTTTGAGATATTTACACATCTGTACTTAATAATGCTAAATAAAATTCTAAAGAATCACTAAAAATTTTTTCTTAAAATATAAAGAATGTTTGAAATAAAATACCCATTTAATTTTGAATAATAGCAAGTGATTAATTTTTTTCAACTAATATTAGTTCATTTTTTTAAATTATTTTTTTTATTTTAAATTTTAAATCATAATCTTTTTAACTTTAAATTTTAAATTATAAACCTAAACACTTAAAATTAGTTTTTTTTTTTTATATATTTTTTTCTTTAATTTTAAGAGAACCAGACAAATATGTAGGTAGCTGTCGCTAAGGTTAAATCAATGTTTGTGTTTTTACTAAAGATATGAGACTCGAACCTGCAACCTCTTAATTGAGTATGGAGAGACTATGCCATTTGAGCTATTACTCATTGGCAAATCAATGTTCGTTTACTAAAAAGAAATTGAATGGTTTAAGAAATAAGATGTGATTGATGGCAAGTGTTTTGGTGGTAATTGCAAAGTTTATATCATAAACGCAATTACACAAACGTTTACTCCTCAAATTACTTTTTCTTAACCAAAAAAGAGGCTTACAATCTTCTTTACCCACCATTTTGCTGTCGGTAAATAATCTCTACATGTTGATTGATGCAAATTGAAGATGGAAGGTAATTGTAAATTATAGGATTTGTAGAAAATATCTATTGAATTAGTATACTAATATTTTTGTTTGATTAACTTGAAAATTTTGGGGTGTTTTGACATTTTTTCCTACTAAAATTGAAGGGTCTTGGGAGTCCTTTGGGAACCAAAAAAAAAAATAATAATAATAATAGCAAGTATCTAAAATTATATTTTCTTAAGAAATGGGATCAATAGAGCACAAACAAAATAAATCTAAGCATTTTGATGAAGATAGGAGTTAATATTCGTAATAGTAACTTACTTTGGAATTGTATTGGGAAAAAAAGCCATTTTAAATTCAAACAAAACCTAATTAAAGATACTTTAAAATAAATTAGCCATATATATATATATATACACACACACATACACACATACACACAAAAATCAAAAATTAAAAATTACATAAAATAATATATATGTTTATGCATAAATAAATAATAAATAATTTATTAGTTAAATTTGTTGCATGCAAATAGCATTTTTCATATACGTATAAAGGAAAACAAATTAGGCATCTATGCTATTTTACTTGGAGACTTTTTCAAACTTCATGAAACTTCAGCCAAGTTACATCTAGTTAGTAAAGTTTTAGTAATAGAACTTTAACAAGAAAAAAAAAAACTAACTTTTATGTTATTTTTATAATTAATAAAATTATAAAATTATATTAAATGATTATCCAACATAATTTTCAATTTTCCTGAAAGTTCTACTATGTTATTGAATTAAACTCTTATTATTATTATTATTATTATATCACAAAAAAAAATAACTAGTTATTAATTAATTAATTAATTAATTCACCAAAAAAATGTTAGGTTCTGGTTATGGAAGTGGGTCATGTTGAAGAATGCAGAGCGCGTGCCACTCCTACTGCGGAAAAAAAAAAGTTTTAAACTTCCATTTTCATTCACGTTCTCAACTCATCACATAAACCTTAACCGGAATCAAAATCCACTCTCTTTTCTCTTCCATTTCATCATCGCTACCATACTGCTACTTCCATTCGCAGTAAGTTCCTCTTTCTCTTTTAATCTTCCCTTTTTTAAAAAAAAAAAAAATCCTTTTTAGTTTTTGGCCATCATATTCGCATCCCCACCAAAAGGGTCACTTGAAGTTGTGATCTTTTTACTTACTGTTGTTATACTCATTCAAATTGAGTTACAAGTTTCTCAATTGATGCTGGCGGAGAAATAAACTAATCTTGGTGCATACGAGGTTGCTCCTTCGCTGATCTCTTACTTTTGAGCTGGTTTTCAATGCTGTTCTTCTGGATCTGAGACCCCTTTTTGGATCTGTTTGTGATGGATGTGGAAAAAGTGTGGTTTTTTTTTTCCCCCTTCTGGTGTGCAATAGAGTTCAAAGGTGTTTTGCATTGTGAAATCTCCTTATGGGGCTCTTTGATTGACTGGAATTTCAGTTCTCTTTGGACTGATACTGGCTGATGTCAATGCAGCCAAAAGTGATCAATGGATTTTATTTCTTTATTTGTTGCTTTTGCTTTTTGATATGCATCATTCACTTAGTACATGGAAGTTACAATTGTAGTTAAGATGGTTTAGTCTTCAAAGTTTCATGAATGAAATTGAATATATTGGTTTCTTGCAGATCTGATGGTAATTTTGAGTAATAAAGTTGCTTTTTTATGGAGTTTTGAATGTTGATCTAAATCAGAATATCATGATAGGCTGAACTGAAGGCCATACTATCTGGATTAGTTTTAAGGATATGGTTTATTTCGGCATTGACTTAGTCTTAGCTCATGCTATTCTTTTGGGAATCATAGGCTGGCTGATATATAAGTATAGTTTTTCTACATGGCATTCATTTATTGGGGTAGTGGCTGAAAGAAAGTCCCTTGAGCAAAAGAACACACTTGAGAGATGAGAAAATGGATGTGTGATAGTAGCTAACACAGTATGGCTGCATTTGGTAAACATCTCAGAAAGAATATAGAAATAGGCTAATCATATTTGTTCTGCGACAAAAGCCGGGGGAATAGGAAGAGAGATGCAGTTTTCCTGTCTATCTTCACCATGGTCTCGGTGTCCATTTTTTGTGGAGACTCTAACCAAACACAACCTAAAGGCGTTGAAAGAATATAAGCTTGGCTGTTTAGTTTTACTTTTAAACCCTAAAATAGCCGATGGTAGTTTTCAAGTCTTGATTGTATCAGATGCATATCATCATTGTAGTTTACAAATGTCAGTTAATCCTGTTATTCCTAGTGCTTGCTTCTCATTCTTATTATCTACATTCAACTTTCCATGAAAATTTGCCTTTCCTCATGACTTGGACAAAGCAAATTGCACAGATGCTAGATGTATCCAGGAATTGTTTGTTTCTAAATTCATAGATGCATAATACTGCCAGCATATCTATTCTTTTGTTTCCCAGCTTATGATTGATGCAATTGCATTGGAATAATTATATTAGGTCTGAGAATATGTTGACCTTCCTTTTTTACCAGGCTTCTTTGTTTGTTAAGTGACTTGACTGGGGCGATGCACATCATTTAGTTTGGATGGTATGTTATGGAGATTAGTTAGAAAAGGCCAGTGATAAAGTTTTTAGATCAGCAAAAACATGGCTCCAACTAGCAAGGCTGAAAAAAAGGCTGCAGCAGATGCAGCTGCATGGATGTTCAATGTTGTCACTTCTGTTGGAGTTATCATTGTAAACAAAGCTTTGATGGCCACTTACGGATTCAGTTTTGGTAAATTATCTTCCACCCCCCCCCCCCAAAAAAAAAAAACAGATGACTGTGTATGTCATCATCCGGTTACGTCAACACTATTTTATTCTAATACAATTTGTCTATGCTGCATACAGCTACTACGTTAACAGGTCTGCACTTTGTTACTACAACTTTGATGACGCTCATACTAAGGATAATGGGATATGTCCAGCCCTCTCATTTACCCTTGCCAGAGCTTCTGAAATTTGTTCTATTTGCTAACTTCTCTATTGTCGGAATGAACGTTAGTTTAATGTGGAACTCGGTTGGATTCTATCAAGTGAGTTGGGCTTAGCTTTAGCTAGTGATCCATTAATGCCTTCAGAAGTTATATTTATTTTTTAACCATTGGCAGATTGCTAAGTTGAGTATGATCCCTGTATCCTGCCTATTGGAAGTTGTTTTTGACAAGATTCGGTATTCAAGACACACGAAACTGAGCATATGTGTTGTTCTTTTGGGAGTTGGTGTTTGCACTGTGACTGATGTGAGTGTGAACACAAAAGGATTCATTGCTGCCTTTATAGCAGTGTGGAGCACTTCTTTGCAACAATATGTACGTACCACATTCCTCTTTATGATGTGAACTCTATATTGAATTTTAATGGCATATTTAGCTAAATTGTTGTCTGTTATGTTTCTGTTCCCTTACAAATTCCTTTTTCTTATCATTCTGTTATGGAGATCATTTTCATGTTTCAACCAGCTTTTTACTCCTGTCTTCTATGTATTGGCATGTCGTTATCTGAAGTTTCTTCCTAATATTTTGTGCTTGGTACTCATGGAATTTCAAAATGTACTATGTGCAGTATGTTCATTTTCTTCAACGGAAGTATTCGTTAAGTTCTTTCAACCTATTGGGACACACAGCACCTGCACAGGCTGCATCGCTACTGTTAATAGGACCTATACTAGATTATTGGTTAACAAGCCAACGAGTCGATAAATATGACTACAACACTACTTCTTTGGTAAGTACTTGATAATAAACTAAATATTGAGCCTAAAGCTAAATCATGTTTAATTTTTTTATGAGGAAGTGAGTAAATGAATTTGTAGATTTACATTATGGTATGATATGAAAGGCTTTTGTTTGCGTATGCGTCTCTAGCTCTCTGTAAATGACTTACTGAGACATTGTTCATTCCTTTAGATAGGTAATCGCCTTTTTGGTTACAATCACTTGTGCATAGAAAGTCTAACCAGAAGAGTATGTCATCAACCGAAGCAAAATTTGATTATTAATGGCAAAGCTGAAACACATTTTGGCAAATAAAATTAATTAGGGTGAAAATCGAAGACACTTGTTACTTTCACTATTGTTCTCATGTTGGTTAACATTTTTGTAATGCTTCTCTGGCTTTGTTTCTGGCAGATGTTCATAATTTTGTCATGCACTATTGCTGTTGGTACCAATCTCAGCCAATTCATCTGCATTGGAAGATTCACTGCCGTCTCTTTTCAAGTACTGGGACATATGAAGACAATCCTTGTTCTAATCATGGGATTCTTCTTCTTTGGGAAGGAGGGTCTTAATCTCCAAGTTGTTCTTGGGATGATCATAGCTGTGGTTGGAATGATTTGGTATGGCAACGCGTCATCGAAGCCCGGCGGAAAGGAACGTAGGAGTCACTCCCTTCCTACCAGCAAAACAGAAACAAGATAGTTTGACATCATTCACTAATTTTGGTGTTTTAGTGGTTTCATATTCAAAAGTTGAGCTTACAAAAGATTAGTCGATATTAGGAAAGTATTCTTAATTATTTGAAAGTATAAACTTCATTGGTTCCAATTGCCTCCAACCACATTGTAATTCTTAAATATTTGATTTCTTGTTTTGGATTCCGAGGTATATTGGATGTCTCCTTATAGGTCTTGGTTCTTGGAAAAAGAATTTCATCTTTACCATAATTAGAAGAATATATTTATATTCTTTCATGACAAATCATTTGTAATATGTACTTTGATAGTGTGCATTTTTGAGATTGGTTTTGTGATTCATTTATGAAGAAGCACATGAAGGCATGTGAAGATATCATAAAAGCTTCTTATCTTTGAAGAGCTGGATATGGTTTTGTTTACTCCTCAAAGTTGATGGAAGACTATAAAATTGTGACAAAGGTGTTATTTGGTTACTCATAAAAATACATAGCTTATTTTAGGATAAAAATAAGATATTCATTTTAGGACAAATTTATTCAATTTATTTTTCTCTACTAAAAACTGGGAATAATAAGAGATAAAAACACTATTTTTATCTTGAATTTATTGTCTATGTATTTTTTGTCAACATTTATGCCACACTTAACTTAGGTGAATATGGACATAAGTTAAATGTGATAAAGAAGAATATGCTTAGCAACTAAACACATATGAACAAAATAAAAAATAAGAAAAGTTAGAATAGCACCTATTATTAAGAAAATGATAAAACCTCATCTCAAGAAATTTGGACATGCAAGAATTAAAAAAAAAAAGACCATGCATGAAATGGTAAAAAAAAAAATTTATATATAAACAATTTCACTGTAAGTATAATACATAATATCTCAATAACATCACATAATATCTCAATGACATCGTTTGATCTATGTAGTCAATCCTACCTATTGGGATAAGACTTTGTCGTTATTGTCATCGTCTTGTTTCATTGTTGAATTTTTTATCAACACTCAATACCACCAAATAGAACAAAAGTTTTGGACAATTATATGCAGATATCATTCCATGAAAGTTTAGCCGAAAGGAAAGGGGAATTAAAATAAGGTTCAATCATTTGGAAATCATTTTTTAAGTACCTAAAGAATACATTCAGTTTGTTTCTACATGTAGTCACGATCAAAGGGGATAAAGAAAAAATTTCATATCCAAGATGGTTCCATTTCTTTTCATATGGAAATGGTACATCCAAGTTCTTTTGCAGCAAGATCAAGGAACTCAATAGACAATCCATGTGAAATTCGACTCTGAGCTTCCCATTTCAAGCATTTTTCTATGTCAGCATGCCAGTCAATGACATCTAAGTTGAAGTACTGATTGTGGATGCCATTTTTCCTTGGAGGGTTAGCAGTTGATCTGACTGAGCCGTTGTGCAAGATGTCGCGAAGAACCGACGTGCTCAAAGCGCGGACATGTGCACTTGGATTAGACAGGCATCTGATTGTAGACGGTAAGCGACACTGCATGTGTATGTACAAAGATCTTGGTTAACCAGCAATCCATGCAACTTGAAATTGAGCACATAACAATGCAAAAAAAGCTTTAGAGCCGAAAACTTCGACGAAACTTGATCGCGAAGCAACATGGTTTTGTCTTGTCTAGAACCAGATTTTTCCAATGTTTAAAACCAACACTTGTTCAATATTACCTAATTAGAAGATCCAATGAGAGAGGTAAGTTTGTTTACCTTTAACAGGTTTGAAAGGCCATCAGCCACCACCAATCCGGTGTCTCCTAACTCGAGCACTGGCTGCAATGCTCTAGCTGTTGCTTCCAATAGCTGGCCAGTTTATCAAAAGTTGGAAAGTGAGTTCAAATGACAATGGAAATGCACAAACAGCATATGTTGCAACTTGTTACCTTCAATTGTGGTAATGTGCAATCTTCTCCATCTACCAGCATCCCATCTGTGGCTCGTAGCAGTAAATCCGATGCACTCGCCACAATCACCAAGGATTCTATGCTGTCATGGTTCCTCATGAGTTCCACTATCAACTTTACAATTCGCTGATTAACTCTCCACATCTTCTGACCTTGATCATCATCTTTCGCAATCCACGGCTGCAATTCCCTCTCCGCCTGACAAGAAACAAGTCCAGGGAAGCGAACATACAAATGCAATATTAAAAGGTAACAACAGCAATCTCCATAAATCAAGCTTATTTGGAAATGTAGGCAATAGAATACAAGTTTCACAAGAAGGATGAAATTGGACCTGAAGAACTATTGCTGTAGCCGCTTTCGTTGGAGATGCCGATACAACATTACATAATGCATCAACCACCTACATAACACAAAATCACATAATGGTTAAATGTTAGACATTTTGAGTGGAAATTGGGAATACAATTTAGTCTTATATGTGTAATATATAGTACCTGTCTCCACCCCTGTTGAGCAGAAGTGCTTTCGGCGCAAGGTTGAGTCTCGGGAGATGCAATCAACTTGTGCCATAGTAGTGACACCACAGAGAAACAAAATTGTTGTTCCTCTGCCAACATGGATCTCAGAAAAATTTGTGTACTGCAACTGAATCCTATATGCCTGTCCGTTGTAAGAAAGTTGGCAAGGTCAGAAGCATCTAATGGCAAACTTGCAACACCTTTTCCCAAGGTAGATCCTGATGATTCTTTTTGATATGATGTATTCTCGGATTTTTGTCGAAGTTCTGAAGGAGCTGAATCCATTGAAGAGGATATAGATGTCCTCCGCGGATCAAAGGAGCTACTAGTTTCGCAATGATTTTGCCTCTTAATATCAAGTGAATCTTTACAATTAGGAATATGAACTAAGGTTGCTCCCAATGGCTCTGCCTTGTTAACTATCGACGCGACGGCTTTGCTGTGAATATCTATGAGATTATACAATGATGATGCCCGGGAGTGAATTTCATGGTCCCATTTGCAACGCATCAAAACGGAAAGAGCATGCATGCAGGCTTTTGACCTTCTAAATAGCTCAGAAATATGTGCAGCAACCATTGCCGCCGCAACTATTTCATTGGAGCTGTAACTCCAAGGGGTGCCAACAGAAGATGGCTTCAATGAAAATAAGGCCTCTAGAATTGCTAAAATTCTGTGAGTATGCCGTATGGCCGAATCTATGCCGGTCTGAAACTCATCAGAAGATCCCTGCATTTTCGCCGGCTTGGCTATATCTTGCACATTATTTACAACCGAATTGTCGGCCCCACGTGGAACCAAGGGGAACAACTGAAGCTCACAGGCAAGAGCACAAACTGCAGCCAGAACATAAGAATCAAAAGCCGCCACCGGACCTTGCTTCTTCTTTCTCCTATTCTTTGTTTCTTTCTGACTTTCAGATATTGCTTGTAAATCCTCAATGATTTCCTCAGCTGAATAATTATCTTCACCTCTTGGCTTCTTGCTACCATTGAATTGAGCTTCATGACTAACACAAACTGTTAACACAACAAATAATAGGCGCGAAGAAAGGTCTACCGACGCGCATGATTCCAAGAAAAGCGAATGAACCATAGTCCTTAGTTCAGCCACTGCAAGGTTCTTGGAGGCAGACCCCACACCAAAATGGTACCTACTTTTTCTGTTTTGTTCACCAGTGGACTCCATTGGAAATGTCCTCTGAAGAATAGCTTCAACTGTAGCAACAAATATTTTCATGAGACATGCTTCGGAAGGGCTTCCACGGGGAAGATACTCCAGAACCTTAAGTAGAGGTATGTACAAATTCCATGAGAGTATCGGAGGTTGCAGTGGGGATGCAACCACAATCTCTGGAAGATCAACTGCCGAAGAATTCAAGGGAATAAGGCCATAAGCTGCTTCCCAAATGGTGCAAATTCTCCATTCAACCTCTGGACCATGGGCACAAAGCATTGATGCAATGCCTTGGGCCGTAGCATCAACTGTAGCTTCAGCTGCAAGAGCTTCAATCTGATAAGCAATGCAAATTGAAGATCTTAAGTATGCATAAAGAGTGTATTCTACACTCTATACCGAATGAGAAAAAGAAAAGGAGGTAACTTATGAAGATGAAAACAACCTGCTTTCTGTAGGAAGAAATATATCCGCCCATCGGTTCATGCTGAACTTCCACGCCGTCAACTTGCCGAAGTGGCGGAAAAAGTAATGCAGGCTGTGAAAGTATACGGAAAAGCAAAGCCGCAGCAGCATCAGCAGCTACACCAGCTCTCATGGACATTGCAGTCCCTATGGCGCGCAAGAAATGAAAATGCATCCAATTCCTTGGAAGCTAAGTTACCATTTAAGGAGAGAAAGAACTGGTTAGTTCATTTCACAGCTTTCACATAGTTTTCAATTAGAAGTGGAATTCTATGTGTGTGTGTCAACATTATAGAGCTTACCCTTATTCCAGAAGCAAAATCTTCAGCAGCTCGAAGAAGCTCTACAAGTTGAACAGCCGCATCTAGTGCATCTGGAGCCCATGACGGCGGTGCTTCTAGGAGCCCAAGAAGAAGCCTTTGCGTGGCACTTGGAGTGGCAATGGCATAATATCTACATAATCATAAAAATTTGCTAAGGCAGATGCTTCCATGAACAACAAAAATGACAAGGAAGCTATCAAGTGAAGAATAATAACCTATGAAATAATCGTGCATATGGTTCTAGTGCCGGTAATCCAGCAACAAGATGCTCATCCAAAGCTGTAGTAGGTGGAGGAAGTAGAAGTGCAGGGACAGCAACAGCAGTTAAAGTAGCAGTCTCATAGCGAGCAACTTCATCATCACAAACACTTAATATAACACCGGCACCATTGGCAACCGCCCATCTCGGAGTCGAAGGCATGAGCTGAGGATGCTTCCCGGAACCACGGGAAGAAGCTACAATGAAGAGAAATCACAATTTAGAACAACACTTCTATGAAGTGAGAGATTCCTCTTCATTATAAGTTTCTTTTTTTGTTAGTGAATCAAAATCATAAACAAAGTTTATACTTGTTCAATGCTAACTAATTGGAAATGCAAGACCAAATTCTTAACTGTTATGTCGAATTCTAGATTAGAAATCAAGTGTAACATATAGCATACCACTTGTAGGCGGCTTGAGTTCACCTCCGGCAGCATATTTCCCCATTACACCACTGCACCTGTTAATACATGGCAATGATCCACTGACTTAAGCAAACATTAAATCGAGCCAAGGACAACCAACTTAGTTCAACTATATATGTAAACCAAGAGAAATAGTCACTTTTTTCACCATTATAAAGCCTCTTCCAATCACAAAAGCAATTTTGTATACAGCAAAGTCAATTCAAACACAAACTGGGAGAAGAATAAAAAGAAACCACATATGAATTTGTGCTTAAAATATTATACTTACCATCGGAAATAGTCGCTTCTAATACCTAAAGGCGCAGCCAGCAATATATCAGTTATCCAAGGGGACAAGGGCCTTATAGGTTTCCTCTCTTGCTGTGACAATGTATTATGACCAGTTTCCTTTCCAACAGAATCACTAGTTGATCCATGGCTCCTGCTAGCACCAATTCTTTCCGTTTTGTATATGGGGCGATTATAATGAGTTAAGATACGCAAAATTTCACCACATGCCAGAGCCCATTGTTCTGAGTATTCGTTCTGTAAAATTAAGACAGCAAAAAAGAAACAAAAAGGTTGATGGTGAACATCTTTGCAAATACTGAAGCTGATTGAATAATATAGTAAGAAGCAGTCCGAAGATTCTAAACATAACAGTTTTGTGACATGATTAATTTGCGGCTGCATTGTACAAACCAGAAACTTAGCTTGTGAGTATAAGCCAAGGGATTATACCTCACTTTTTGGGCAGACTAAAGATATGAAAGAAGCAAATGGAGGACTAGTCTTATCATAGACTAGCGTACCATCTATAATACATGAAATAATTGGAAGCACAACCGCATGCCCATGCTCCGGATGATGAAGAACAAGTACAGCTGGATGCACATGTCAAAACATAAACAAGGAATTATTCATGCAAGAAATAATCATCTATTCATTTTAACAATATTGTTGTCATGCCAACCATAATTTTTAAAACCAATGAGTTAAAGGATAAATACCTAAAACATCATCAAAAAGGAGTGTTTCCTTAGACGGATAACGATTGCGGATCAACTGTCAAAGCAATAGAGACCAGTGAGTAATACACACACATCAAAGGTTTATCCATAAATATAGGTAGAAAGTGCATAAATCATACCTCAGCAATATCATCTGGAAATTGTTCCGATGTAAATTGACAGAAATACTCTACATAAGCAGCAATTTGATCCTACGAAAAGCCAGATTAACATGTCAAAAAACTCAAGAAAAGGGAAGAAAAATGATGAGCTATCATAAGCTATAATATTGTTTATATTGTCTTAGACTTAAAATTGTTCACAACTAGATTCTAGAAATAATTTTAGTACTAAATATTCGAGATGAAAGTTGAGCATAAATAGTCCTTACTTCTGAAATATCACTCATTTTAGAAACTTGGTACATTCATAATTCATGTTCCTTGATATAACTTGTATATGGATACATTGAATTGGTAACATATCGAATTTCCAAAGTGACAGATATTTCGAAATGGAGGAGTAATAATTATTAAGATGGTACCTTTCGCTGTTGTTCATCTAAAGGGGGTGGCCAGAACAATGAGGAAAACTGAAGACGATCAATCCACCTTTCACTGGCACCAGCCATTGAAGTAGAAATCTATTCTCAAAGTTTGAAGGTATTCTCTTTCTGCTTCTAGTATCACTAATACAAATTCCAGCCAAAATCGGCTACCAATCAAGAATTAAAATATCGTAATTCAACATCCCCTGTTTACCATGCCAACATATTTTTCCTTTAAGTGTCCATCACTGAGAATTCAGTGCAACATCAATATGATGAGCAAAAAGTAGAATCAAATAAAAACATAATAATTAAAAAAAAAAAACACTTTTTTATGTTTCTTTCAAATTGAATGAGAGATTAAAATAATGAAAAACTAGAGAAAATTCTGAAACAGAGTAATGCCAAACAGAATAGAGCATTAATGAGACCGAAACTTTCAAGGTTTATCATTCAATTTCCTTTGACATCAAACTGTTCATCTAATTTCCATAATTTGGTTAAAAAAATGAAAATCAAATTCAGAGAAAACTAATGCTCAAATATCTTTAAAAAAAATATCAGATTCACACCAGATATTTTTTTCTTTTAAAAAAAAAAAAGCAGTTCAGAAATCAACACAGATACTAAGAACTGAAATGGAAGAAAACCCAAATTATTAAAAAAAAAGTGCAGAAAAGAAATTCAAACTATATACCTGATCACTTCTATGTACTGAACAGGACTGATTTCTTAAGAAACAGAGATTCGAATTCAGCAGGTGGAATTTTGCAGCTGCAAAAATTGGATTTTGGCTTTGATTTCTTGGACCCTTTTATGAAAATATTTCATGGAAGATAAAAAGGGAAATACTTGAGAAGTTGGTAATGGATGGCAGCTTATGGTTTGTGTGAGCGAGGGAGAGAGAATGGAAAACAGAGGCTGTGAGAAGAGAAGATCTTTTAAGAGTTCTTAGAAGCTTAGATTTTGTTGCACACGTGGCAATGATATTTTCCTCATGCCTCATACCCACTGTTTGCCACGTCATCTTTCTCCACAGTGCCATGTATCATCCATCTTCTCTTTTACATGCATGCATGAATTCTTAACATCATCATGTGCCTCCAACATTTTTATTCATCTCTTCTAAAATTATAAAATATTACACGTATTCACATGTTTTCTTATTTAATTCTTTATGATATTTATATAACACTGCAATGTATTTTGTAAAAGTATTAGCACAAGACCTGTGCAATGCATGGATTAAAAATTTCTGTTTTTTTGTTTTGATTTTTTTTTAATCTTTTTGAATTGTTATTTTGTATGTTAGTAAAAATATTTTTGTTGTTTAATTTTTTAACTAAAGATAAAAAATTTATTTATTCTATTACTATTTAAAATATATAAATATTCTTTCTTAATTTTTCATAGTTTACAAAAAAAATTTTAATTAAGACTAAATTTATACTTTTTTTTTTAAATATTCACTTTGAATATTAACATACCATTTTGTTAGAATATAATTAGGATCAACTACTTTTAATTATATTCTAACACGTTTGATGAACACATTTTAAAATTGGCTAAAAAATCCTGATTCATAATATATTGTATCTTGTTTAATTTCATAAATTATGTAATAACAAATATAATTTAAAAGAAGATGGTATTTTATAATATTATTGAAGTATGATGTATTTAATTTTGACGTAGAAAATATAAATTAGACCATTAAATTTATTATTTAAGTACATTTTAATTTTAGTTAGATTTGTATACTCACTTAAATCAGACTTTTAGATTTTTTTTTCTTTAATAAATCTGAGTTTCAGATTTCTATAGAAATTAAAAAAAAAAAAAGTCAAATCGAAAGCTTTGATTTGCATTTTTTAATTTAAAAAAATCATATTAATAAAAAATATATTCACCATTCCATAATGCTGGATAACACGTCAAAAGTTTTCATTACTAAAAAAACCAGACTTTATATGACACAACATTTAAATTATTTAATTTCTTTTGTAAAAGTATAATATACTGAAGAAACAAGTATATTAATAATTATCTCATGATTATGTCCACATTTCTGATTCGAATCTCCGGATACAGGATATTTGGTCGGTTGGTAGGTGGCATTTGGATACTCTTTATTCTCCTTTATCTCAAAATCTGAAAGATAATATTCTCTCTTACAATCCAGATGAACAAGCAGGTCCGGAAGTGGGTTGGTATTGGAGTGGGTCTGCTGCCAAAGTCTATGACTCACGCAATGGTTACTTGTGGTTGTGTAAGCAGCTGTTTGGTTGGGAGGAGAGGGAGAATTGGCTTTGGCTTTGGCGTCAGCTTGTTCCGGAAAAGCATAAATTTTTGGCTTGGTTGTGTCTTAAGGAGGCTCTTCCTACTGCAAGTTTCCGCTTTAGAAGAGGGATGTCGTCATCGGATATGTGTCCAAGATGTCTTTCTAGCCAGGAATCGGTTATACATTGTATTCGGGATTGTCCAAAAGCTCAGCTTGTCTGGCAAAGGTTGGATATTCCTTGTCATCCTTTGGATTTGAAGAACTGGTTCTTGTATCATAGCAGAGAGCACCCGTTCAAGTTCTTTTCGGGACTTTGGTGGATATGGCGAGCAAGGAATAACGACATCTTTAATCCCCATGAAACTTGGCCTCCGGAAAAAGTCATTTGTCTGGCATTAACTTCAGAAAAGGAGCTTAGAAATATTTTTGAATTACAACGTATGTCCCTTCCCTCTACTCTAAATGGTTTTTGGAATCCCCCATCCATTGGTACTTTTAAGATTAATTGTGATGCTAGTTATTTTGGTTCGGGTGATAGTGTTGGTTTTGCTTGTGTTATTAGAGATTGTAATGGGAGCTGGCAAAGGGGGTGTTTGGGAATGATTGAGAGTAATAGTATTCTTCAAGGAGAATTGTTTGCTATTTGGAGAGGATATCTCTTAGCTTGGGATGTGGGTCAACGAGATGTTATTTGTGAGACAGATTGTGTGGAAGCATTTAATCTTGTTACTCAAGATGGTTTTGGGTTTATTGATCCACTGGTGCTCAAAATAAGAGATATCATGCATTGGAATTGGCGTGTTGACTTTCGTTTGATTATGAGAGATGCAAACACGGTGGCAGATACTATGGCAAAGATGGCGATGAAGTTACAACTTTCGCATGTGGAGCTTCTTTCACCTTGGGAGGAGTTTAAGAGTAGTCTTAAACGGGACTGTCCCTCTATTTAAGCAGTTCCTTGTTTTATTTTTTTTGTTTTTCTTTGTTTAATTTATTTCAGTCACCAAAAAAAAAATAATTGTCTCATGATGTTTATATTTAAAGAATCATATAGCTTTTAAAATATTTATGAAGATCTTTGAAATATTAAGTAATAAAATAAAATTATCATGGTCTTTAAATTAAAAAAAAAAAGGTTTATTTTTAAATTGATAAACTATTAACAAGATAATTATCCCTTTTAAAGTTTTAATATTTCGTAACATAGACAAATTTCGACAAACAATGCAAGCTATATTGAAAGTTGAGTGAGGTCTCATCCATTTGTGCTTCAAAAAGCTTAAATGAATTAAGAATAAAAATCCAATTTTCTTTAATTATCTGTGTACGTAATATCACAAATTGTTCTTTGATGAGCTGTGCTTGAACATACGTTCCTTTTTTGCTAAAATTTAGGCACACACCTCACTCATGAAAATTGTTTTTAATATATATATAAAATATAAATAAATCGACCTTCAAATATTGTTTAAATTGAGGATTCAGAACGTGTTTTGTGGTTAAATTTTACCGAAATTTTTTGTTGCATTTAGAATTAGAACGTGCTTTCTGCTTTGGATTGATGTCACTGGATTTTAGAACTTGAGTACCACACTATATAAACTTTTCTTTTGGACCTCTTTTGGGCTAAAATAAAATCTTAATTTTAACTTTGTAATTCAATCTGAAACACTTGGCGCAAATTAATTTTAATATGGAACCAAAGTTGGTGCTGGACGGCGTTATGGAGAGGAGGAGAACTTTACATTCGTATGGTGTTAATTTACATACAAATCGGACCGAGGGAGTTGTCTTGGTCAAATCGGACCGTGCGAGTTGCTCAATCTATATCCAAAACTTCGTTAACAAAGAAAACGGACCATGCGATTACCTTAAAGTTATATAAAAAAATTTTGTTCACGTACAAGTCGCAGGGTCCGATTTGCTTAATGTTATTTTCGTTCCTTCTCTACATGCAAAACGGACCCTCCGATTTGCTCAAAAAAATTTTAAAAAGTAAATCGTTGGGTCCGATTTCTTCTCACCATCTCTGAACAAAAAACCTGCCCCACATATTGGTATAGCTCATCCTCATCCCATAACCCGACAAAGCACACCCCGTTCTTTCATAACAAAAAAAATCAGCCAACACTTGGATTGAAGTTTTTTTTTCTAAACTTAAATTTTATTTTAATTATTAATTAGCACCATAATCCCATAAAAATATTTAATAGAATTTCTAAAATTGATCATAACTAATATTTTTCCCTTGGTGTGAAATTGAATCTATAATTTAATAATTAGCTATTAGTCAAACCATTTTAGTTTCAGACTTTCAGATATTCTTTTTTATTTAATTTTCACTCTCTTTTTTCAAATGAGAAAGTATAGGGAGAACATTTTTATTAAAATTTGATCAGTACTTAATCAGTAAAAAAATGAGTAATTCTACACTATTAGATAAAATCTCATATTATTAAAATTATTAATAATAACTAATTGATTATTATAAATCATAAAATTTGCTGATCCTAACATTCTTCTTTTTAAATACCACTTAAAAATAATTTATTCTTAAGTCTTAACGCCTCCAATAAAAAAGTGTTTTCATAAATGTTTTTATTTATCACTTTTTCAATTTTTTTTTCTCTATCCAAACAATAAGTGGTTACGTTGACAGAAGTCAACAAGATTGTGAGCATGTCGAAAATATCTTGTGTGGTTGGTATAAAATAGCATAGCCCAAGATATTTTGATGATGGCCAAATGGATCAGAGTTCAATTAACTAGATCAACCACTTGATATTAGGTGCTCCAATCACATGTTAGCATCTGATATTGTGTCTTTAATTAAACACCATTTCTTTTTCTTCTTTTTTTTTTCTCTTAAAAAAAATTATTGCCACCTACCATTTTGTTTGGATGCATTGGAAGAAAGAAAATAAGAAAAAAAAATTTTTGTGTTGTTTAAATGAATGAAAAATAGATGAAAAAAATAGAAAAATTTTTTTATTTGAATGAAAAAAAATTATACCCAAATAAAATTATAATAATATTCTTGTCTATAGGCTATATTATATATAAATTATAATATATTAATGTATTTAAATCATTTTTCGAATAAAAAAAAGTAATTTCAATTGTATTTTAAGATTTTAACATATTACTTTGTTAACAGTAATATTGTTTTGAATTTATGCATTACTATTATCTTTTAAACGTCATAAATAAAAAGATGTATTATTATTTTTTAAATATATACAAATAAATAATTTTATAAAAAAATAATAAAAATTAGTCCTAAGTTACTTCATTAATCTCTTAAACTTAATCATATTTAATAAAAAGTTTCACTAAATCGTCTTACAAAATAAAATATTAACATCATAAGTGGCTAGTATTTTTTTATTATTTCATGCGATGAAAAATCATATACAATTTTTGTGAACATATAACAAAACATCAAAAGAGTAAGAATGATCAGAACTCCAAGAGAGTATTATTTTATCACCACACACCAATTTTAAAAAAGATAATTTTTTATAGTCAAAGTTATCAGCATACGCCTATTTCCAAAAAATTAATTCTACACATCTTCAAAAAAAATTTTCCAATTAAAAATAGTAACACATGATCGATTTCTGTTTGTACTAAGTGGTGTACTCGTTATTTCCAAACATTTTTAAGTATTGTGATTTCTGCACAAGCATATACAATAAATATAAATTCAATCCCGCTATACTTTTCCATATAAATTAACACAAAGATCAGAATTGATTGAAATATACTATTTTGTCAATATTTTTCTATTCAAACAACCAATCAATCTCAGAGTATCAACAAAAAGTAATTTTTAACTATGTATTAACATAAATAAAACAGAAAATCCAATGTTTTTCAAAAAAGTCCTTCTCAAAAACTACATATCCAATCTATTTTCACTTTATGCCAATTCAACTATGACATATCTAGTATCTACTACCAATTTAATTCAAATACTGAAAATGTTTAATTCCTGATAAAATTGTGAAAGAATAAGAAAAGAAGAGAGAAAAAATATTATACTTTATATTTTTTTATTGATTGAATTGAATTGAATTGAATTGTATTGAAGTAAAGTGTAGGATAAAACTAAATATATAATTATGAAAAAGGACTTGTTTAAAAGTAGAGAAAAAAAATCAATTATTTTTTCACTATAAAGATAACAATCATCTAAGAAATATAAAATTATAATAACTTCTCAGTTGAAAAACGAAAGAAATTGGCAAGCTATGTGCAATGATAATTTTCTCATTTTGATTTAGGATAAACTATGAAAACAACTAAAAAATGATTCACTTTTGTCTTGAGGAAGAAGAGATAAAGTTGCGATGGAGCTATCACGACGATAATGATGATGTGGTGGTGTTGCGGACGATGATGGTGAAGCGATGGCATTGTTGACAACAACGATAAAACTGAAAAAAGAGGAGATGTATTTTGATAAGTGAAATTAGAGATTTTACTTTCTCCATTAAACCAAAAATAAATTTATATTTTTATCATTGTTTATACTTTTTCTATCGGTTTTAATCTTATGTTCGAAAAAAAAAATTTAAATAGCTCTATATCACTTTTTTATTTTCCTCTCAATTTTCTATCTTAATACAACAATGAAAAAGTTCATTTTCTATTTATTTTTCATCCCTATATTTTTTTTTCTACTTAATTTCCTTTAAACCAAACACTGTATAAAAGAAAAGGCAATGCGTCTTATTACTACGTACCTTCCCATATGTGGTCCCACTTGCATCCCAACGTGCCATTCATGTTCATGCAATTTTCTGACCTAACGAGTCTTAATTTTTATTATTTTAGTTATTTAAATTTAAAATTTATTATATTAATTTTTAAAATTTAGTTCCAGACATTATATTAATTTTTAGACTGTTTTCGACGTTGAATCATTAACAAATGAATACTAAGTTTTAATTTGTCATGATAGATATAAAATTAAATGACATTATTTCATTTTGACGTTTAAATAAAATAAAAATAAAAATTATTTTAGAGAATAAAAAAATAATACTATTATTTACACATCATATAAATTTTTATTTATCTTTTTATTGTTTTGTTTAAGTGTTAAAACAATACAATACCATTTATTTATGTCTAGTGTAATAAGCTATAACTAAGTTAGTATTTTATTTGCTAATTCAATGTTAAAAAATATCCAAAAACTAATATAATTTTCAGAACTAAATCTCAAAAATTAATATAATAAATTTTGAATTTATGACTATAAATTTAAATGATTGCTGTGAGAATTTAATCGTCTTAATTTACATGCACGCTCTGCCTTAGTATAGATTTGTGATTGATTTTAGATATTATATTATTTTTAATACGTTTGACATTGTATTTTTATTTTTAATATGTTTATTTTTAAAATTTTCTAAAAAAATGAAGTAAAAGAAAAAATAAAATAAGAAACCTAACACATCATTAGTTCTCTCTTACTAATTAAATATAGAGTAAAAATATAATTCTTCTTGTTAAAATATTAAATATATTATTAGCTACACATATTTATTAACATATATATATATATATATATATATATATTATTCCTTTTTAATATATATGTATAAAATCTTTAATTTGATGATGTTATGTGATGGCAAGCTAGAATGACTATGGATCATGGTTTGCATCATCAACCCCACTAATAAGATATTTTAAGAACTAATTATTCATCTTAATATGATGATTTTGATTGAGGAAATTTCTAGAGAGATTACAAGAATTTTTTGACTATCGATGAGAAGAAGCAAGGACCCTTCGGAGCCACATAATAACCAAAAGCAAATAACATAATCGGCACACGTGTCAATTGCAATAATAATGTCACAGAACAAAGTAATAATTAACTTGCACGGTTTTAAGATGAAACAAAATAAGATAATGAGAGAGGTTGAATAATGTAGCATCGTGTTACAATGACATTGGTTCAAGTTCAACCAGTTAATGCACATCGATATCATCGTGGTCACTTTTTTTTTGTGGGTCGGTGGTTGATGCATATTATTGTTATTATATTATAAAATAAAGGTTTTGGACGGCTCATCATACAAAAGTTATATAGAACAAAAACCTTTACGATGTTTATGTTTGACTTGCTTTCTATTAATTAAATTAAATATATGCATATACATTATTAATATATAATTATGTCCAAAACCAATCATTTTTGTTTTTACAACTTTGTTAGCCAACTAAGCTCTTTTTACTTTTGTTTATACATTAATATATAATTTGCTTTTATTGGTATTAAAAAAAAACAATGGTTTGTTGGATGATCCAGTTTGTTCTATTTTTCTGTGTTGAGCTTTGTCTTCAAAAAAAACAAAGAAGTATCACATAAATATTAAAATTATTACGTAATTCATTTTCTTATTTATTAATTTGTATAATAATAATAAAAAAATATATTTTAAAAGTAAATAAGTTATATACTAAATTTATATATATATATATATATATAAAAGAAAAGAAAAAATATATAATTTCAGTCTTTAATATATTAAAAAAGACTTTAATTTGATAGTGATTATATTATAGAACAAGTCTAACTAAGAGAAAAAGCGACATAGAAAGTTTAGAAACTACTATATATAGAGAGGATTCAAGTAAAAGGAAAAGGTTTAACACCCAAGACTTTAATTTGATAGTGATTATATTATAGAACAAGTCCAACTAAGAGAAAAAGCGACATAGAGAGTTTAGAAACTACTATATATAGAGAGGATTCAAGTAAAAGGAAAAGATTTAACACCCAAAAGAAAGTGTATTAATCCAAAGATGCTATGAAAGGTAAAAAAAAAAATTTTAAATAAAATTCTTCTAATTAAATTCTTAAAATAAATCCGTGATGGTAAACGTTATGTCTTTAATTAGAATATTGAAAATATGTACAATAAATATAATAAATAGAATCACAATATTTATTAATAAAGAGTAAATACTAAAATTCACATAAACATTTAATACATAAATTAACTTAGTCACAAAAAAAAATACATAAATTAACTTAAGTATCGAAATATTTTTTTTTTTTTGACATAAGAACGGCTCGGGGAGTTTCTTTATTACAGCAAGATGCATGGGAATTAATTGGACAATATTCCTAACATACATGTAATTATTATGGGAAAGTATGAGGAGCCGATGGAATATTTATATAATGTGTACAATGGAGATTTAGGGAGTATTAGAGATATAACCATTAGTGTTACCTTTTTCTATTAGCTGAAGTTTTTGGATGAGTAGTAGCATGACATAGTATTAGAGCGCTAGATCCGAAAGGTCAAGAGTTTGATCATCGGTGAACCCCAAAATCAGTTTAAGTTTTTGGGAAGATGTTTATTATCTCTAGTACTCTGATGGTTATTCTAGATAGTATAGGAGATGTTCATTTTGTAACTCAATAGTCCATTGTATACATTATACAAATAGTCCATTGTCTCCCTAGATATATGAGTTTGTCCCTAGATATATGAGTTTGTTGTGATAAGAGCACGTGTATATTGTGTAGTTATGATCAATTGCAGTTAGTTAGTGTTCAGTTGCAATTGGTTAGTGTAGTTAGTGTTTCAGTTAGTCAGTTACTCCTAGCTGATTAGTTGTTACTGAAGCTTCTAGAAGAATCACCACCAGCTACAAATAGATGCCACACTTCTCTTGTATCTCAACTCTTGATTCATTGATCACTCTGTTCAATAACAGAACCTTCTTCTTCTCTCCATCTCTCACTGTTCACCCTTCTCCATGTCCCTTATTATACTCTTCAGCTAAGCTGCTTCTGTTTCTTACAGCCTAAGTTGCTAATACCTTCATGGTATCAGAGCTCAATGAGAATCACTGCCTATTGTGATTCAGATTGGGTTGGAGATCCTGACGATAGAAAATCTGCCAGTGGATACTGTGTCTTTCTAGGATCAAACTTAGTGTCCTGGGCCTCAAAGAAGCAAACGACAGTGGCAAGATCCAACACTGAGGCAGAATACAGAAGCATGGTAGACTTGACAGCTGAACTGATTTGGGTGAAGAACTTGCTGTGTGAGCTACAATTTCCACTAGAGGAGGCTCCCTTGCTGTACTGTGACAACCAAAGCGCAGTGCTATTAGCTGCAAACCCCATCCTACACTCCAAGTCAAAGTATTTCGAAATTGATCTCTACTTTGTGAGAGACCATGTCAACAGCAAGGCTATAAAAGTGCACCATATCCCTCGAACAGTCTAAGTAGCTGATATCCTCACAAAGCCAATCTCTTCTAAGGCATTCCTACACTTCAGAGACAGATTGAAAGTCACTGAAGTCACACAAATATACAGGGAGCAAGAAGTATGTGTTGCAGAAAACAAGAGAAAAGAAAACTAGAAATGATGATAGGAGCACGTGTATATTGTGTAGTTATGATCAGTTGCAGTTAGTTAGTGTTCAGTTGCAATTGGTTAGTGTAGTTAGTGTTTCAGTTAGTCAGTTACTCCTAGCTGATTAGCTGTTACTGAAGCTTCTAGAAGAATCACCACCAGCTACAAATAGATGCCACACTTCTCTTGTATCTCAACTCTTGATTCATTGATCACTCTGTTCAATAACAGAACCTTCTTCTTCTCTCCATCTCTCACTGTTCGCCCTTCTCCATGTCCCTTATTCTACTCTTCAGCTAAGCTGCTTCTGTTTCTTACAGCCTAAGTTGCTAATACCTTCATGGTATCAGAGCTCAATGAGAATCACTGCCTATTGTGATTCAGATTGGGTTGGAGATCCTGACGATAGAAAATCTGCCAGTGGATACTGTGTCTTTCTAGGATCAAACTTAGTGTCCTGGGCCTCAAAGAAGCAAACGACAGTGGCAAGATCCAACACTGAGGCAGAATACAGAAGCATGGTAGACTTGACAGCTGAACTGATTTGGGTGAAGAACTTGCTGTGTGAGCTACAATTTCCACTAGAGGAGGCTCCCTTGCTGTACTGTGACAACCAAAGCGCAGTGCTATTAGCTGCAAACCCCATCCTACACTCCAAGTCAAAGTATTTCGAAATTGATCTCTACTTTGTGAGAGACCATGTCAACAGCAAGGCTATAAAAGTGCACCATATCCCTCGAACAGTCTAAGTAGCTGATATCCTCACAAAGCCAATCTCTTCTGAGGCATTCCTACACTTCAGAGACAGATTGAAAGTCACTGAAGTCACACAAATATACAGGGAGCAAGAAGTATGTGTTGCAGAAAACAAGAGAAAAGAAAACTAGAAATGATGATAGGAGCACGTGTATATTGTGTAGTTATGATCAGTTGCAGTTAGTTAGTGTTCAGTTGCAATTGGTTAGTGTAGTTAGTGTTTCAGTTAGTCAGTTACTCCTAGCTGATTAGCTGTTACTGAAGCTTCTAGAAGAATCACCACCAGCTACAAATAGATGCCACACTTCTCTTGTATCTCAACTCTTGATTCATTGATCACTCTGTTCAATAACAGAACCTTCTTCTTCTCTCCATCTCTCACTGTTCACCCTTCTCCATGTCCCTTATTCTACTCTTCAGCTAAGCTGCTTCTGTTTCTTACAGCCTAAGTTGCTAATACCTTCATGGTATCAGAGCTCAATGAGGATCACTGCCTATTGTGATTCAGATTGGGTTGGAGATCCTGACGATAGAAAATCTGCCAGTGGATACTGTGTCTTTCTAGGATCAAACTTAGTGTCCTGGGCCTCAAAGAAGCAAACGACAGTGGCAAGATCCAACACTGAGGCAGAATACAGAAGCATGGCAGACTTGACAGCTGAACTGATTTGGGTGAAGAACTTGCTGTGTGAGCTACAATTTCCACTAGAGGAGGCTCCCTTGCTATACTGTGACAACCAAAGCGCAGTGCTATTAGCTGCAAACCCCATCCTACACTCCAAGTCAAAGTATTTCGAAATTGATCTCTACTTTGTGAGAGACCATGTCAACAGCAAGGCTATAAAAGTGCACCATATCCCTCGAACAGTCTAAGTAGCTGATATCCTCACAAAGCCAATCTCTTCTGAGGCATTCCTACACTTCAGAGACAGATTGAAAGTCACTGAAGTCACACAAATATACAGGGAGCAAGAAGTATGTGTTGCAGAAAACAAGAGAAAAGAAAACTAGAAATGATGATAGGAGCACGTGTATATTGTGTAGTTATGATCAGTTGCAGTTAGTTAGTGTTCAGTTGCAATTGGTTAGTGTAGTTAGTGTTTCAGTTAGTCAGTTACTCCTAGCTGATTAGCTGTTACTGAAGCTTCTAGAAGAATCACCACCAGCTACAAATAGATGCCACACTTCTCTTGTATCTCAACTCTTGATTCATTGATCACTCTGTTCAATAACAGAACCTTCTTCTTCTCTCCATCTCTCACTGTTCACCCTTCTCCATGTCCCTTATTCTACTCTTCAGCTAAGCTGCTTCTGTTTCTTACAGCCTAAGTTGCTAATACCTTCATGGTATCAGAGCTCAATGAGAATCACTGCCTATTGTGATTCAGATTGGGTTGGAGATCCTGACGATAGAAAATCTGCCAGTGGATACTGTGTCTTTCTAGGATCAAACTTAGTGTCCTGGGCCTCAAAGAAGCAAACGACAGTGGCAAGATCCAACACTGAGGCAGAATACAGAAGCATGGCAGACTTGACAGCTGAACTGATTTGGGTGAAGAACTTGCTGTGTGAGCTACAATTTTCACTAGAGGAGGCTCCCTTGCTGTACTGTGACAACCAAAGCGCAGTGCTATTAGCTGCAAACCCCATCCTACACTCCAAGTCAAAGTATTTCGAAATTGATCTCTACTTTGTGAGAGACCATGTCAACAGCAAGGCTATAAAAGTGCACCATATCCCTCGAACAGTCTAAGTAGCTGATATCCTCACAAAGCCAATCTCTTCTGAGGCATTCCTACACTTCAGAGACAGATTGAAAGTCACTGAAGTCACACAAATGTACAGGGAGCAAGAAGTATGTGTTGCAGAAAACAAGAGAAAAGAAAACTAGAGATGATGATAGGAGCACGTGTATATTGTGTAGTTATGATCAGTTGCAGTTAGTTAGTGTTCAGTTGCAATTGGTTAGTGTAGTTAGTGTTTCAGTTAGTCAGTTACTCCTAGCTGATTAGCTGTTACTGAAGCTTCTAGAAGAATCACCACCAGCTACAAATAGATGCCACACTTCTCTTGTATCTCAACTCTTGATTCATTGATCACTCTGTTCAATAACAGAACCTTCTTCTTCTCTCCATCTCTCACTGTTCACCCTTCTCCATGTCCCTTATTCTACTCTTCAGCTAAGCTGCTTCTGTTTCTTACAGCCTAAGTTGCTAATACCTTCATGGTATCAGAGCTCAATGAGAATCACTGCCTATTGTGATTCAGATTGGGTTGGAGATCCTGACGATAGAAAATCTGCCAGTGGATACTGTGTCTTTCTAGGATCAAACTTAGTGTCCTGGGCCTCAAAGAAGCAAACGACAGTGGCAAGATCCAACACTGAGGCAGAATACAGAAGCATGGCAGACTTGACAGCTGAACTGATTTGGGTGAAGAACTTGCTGTGTGAGCTACAATTTCCACTAGAGGAGGCTCCCTTGCTGTACTGTGACAACCAAAGCGCAGTGCTATTAGCTGCAAACCCCATCCTACACTCCAAGTCAAAGTATTTCGAAATTGATCTCTACTTTGTGAGAGACCATGTCAACAGCAAGGCTATAAAAGTGCACCATATCCCTCGAACAGTCTAAGTAGCTGATATCCTCACAAAGCCAATCTCTTCTGAGGCATTCCTACACTTCAGAGACAGATTGAAAGTCACTGAAGTCACACAAATGTACAGGGAGCAAGAAGTATGTGTTGCAGAAAACAGGAGAAAAGAAAACTAGAGATAATGATAGGAGCACGTGTATATTGTGTAGTTATGATCAGTTGCAGTTAGTTAGTGTTCAGTTGCAATTGGTTAGTGTAGTTAGTGTTTCAGTTAGTCAGTTACTCCTAGCTGATTAGCTGTTACTGAAGCTTCTAGAAGAATCACCACCAGCTACAAATAGATGCCACACTTCTCTTGTATCTCAACTCTTGATTCATTGATCACTCTGTTCAATAACAGAACCTTCTTCTTCTCTCCATCTCTCACTGTTCACCCTTCTCCATGTCCCTTATTCTACTCTTCAGCTAAGCTGCTTCTGTTTCTTACAGCCTAAGTTGCTAATACCTTCATGGTATCAGAGCTCAATGAGAATCACTGCCTATTGTGATTCAGATTGGGTTGGAGATCCTGACGATAGAAAATCTGCCAGTGGATACTGTGTCTTTCTAGGATCAAACTTAGTGTCCTGGGCCTCAAAGAAGCAAACGACAGTGGCAAGATCCAACACTGAGGCAGAATACAGAAGCATGGCAGACTTGACAGCTGAACTGATTTGGGTGAAGAACTTGCTGTGTGAGCTACAATTTTCACTAGAGGAGGCTCCCTTGCTGTACTGTGACAACCAAAGCGCAGTGCTATTAGCTGCAAACCCCATCCTACACTCCAAGTCAAAGTATTTCGAAATTGATCTCTACTTTGTGAGAGACCATGTCAACAGCAAGGCTATAAAAGTGCACCATATCCCTCGAACAGTCTAAGTAGCTGATATCCTCACAAAGCCAATCTCTTCTGAGGCATTCCTACACTTCAGAGACAGATTGAAAGTCACTGAAGTCACACAAATGTACAGGGAGCAAGAAGTATGTGTTGCAGAAAACAAGAGAAAAGAAAACTAGAGATGATGATAGGAGCACGTGTATATTGTGTAGTTATGATCAGTTGCAGTTAGTTAGTGTTCAGTTGCAATTGGTTAGTGTAGTTAGTGTTTCAGTTAGTCAGTTACTCCTAGCTGATTAGCTGTTACTGAAGCTTCTAGAAGAATCACCACCAGCTACAAATAGATGCCACACTTCTCTTGTATCTCAACTCTTGATTCATTGATCACTCTGTTCAATAACAGAACCTTCTTCTTCTCTCCATCTCTCACTGTTCACCCTTCTCCATGTCCCTTATTCTACTCTTCAGCTAAGCTGCTTCTGTTTCTTACAGCCTAAGTTGCTAATACCTTCATGGTATCAGAGCTCAATGAGAATCACTGCCTATTGTGATTCAGATTGGGTTGGAGATCCTGACGATAGAAAATCTGCCAGTGGATACTGTGTCTTTCTAGGATCAAACTTAGTGTCCTGGGCCTCAAAGAAGCAAACGACAGTGGCAAGATCCAACACTGAGGCAGAATACAGAAGCATGGTAGACTTGACAGCTGAACTGATTTGGGTGAAGAACTTGCTGTGTGAGCTACAATTTCCACTAGAGGAGGCTCCCTTGCTGTACTGTGACAACCAAAGCGCAGTGCTATTAGCTGCAAACCCCATCCTACACTCCAAGTCAAAGTATTTCGAAATTGATCTCTACTTTGTGAGAGACCATGTCAACAGCAAGGCTATAAAAGTGCACCATATCCCTCGAACAGTCTAAGTAGCTGATATCCTCACAAAGCCAATCTCTTCTGAGGCATTCCTACACTTCAGAGACAGATTGAAAGTCACTGAAGTCACACAAATGTACAGGGAGCAAGAAGTATGTGTTGCAGAAAACAAGAGAAAAGAAAACTAGAGATGATGATAGGAGCACGTGTATATTGTGTAGTTATGATCAGTTGCAGTTAGTTAGTGTTCAGTTGCAATTGGTTAGTGTAGTTAGTGTTTCAGTTAGTCAGTTACTCCTAGCTGATTAGCTGTTACTGAAGCTTCTAGAAGAATCACCACCAGCTACAAATAGATGCCACACTTCTCTTGTATCTCAACTCTTGATTCATTGATCACTCTGTTCAATAACAGAACCTTCTTCTTCTCTCCATCTCTCACTGTTCACCCTTCTCCATGTCCCTTATTCTACTCTTCAGCTAAGCTGCTTCTGTTTCTTACAGCCTAAGTTGCTAATACCTTCATGGTATCAGAGCTCAATGAGAATCACTGCCTATTGTGATTCAGATTGGGTTGGAGATCCTGACGATAGAAAATCTGCCAGTGGATACTGTGTCTTTCTAGGATCAAACTTAGTGTCCTGGGCCTCAAAGAAGCAAACGACAGTGGCAAGATCCAACACTGAGGCAGAATACAGAAGCATGGTAGACTTGACAGCTGAACTGATTTGGGTGAAGAACTTGCTGTGTGAGCTACAATTTCCACTAGAGGAGGCTCCCTTGCTGTACTGTGACAACCAAAGCGCAGTGCTATTAGCTGCAAACCCCATCCTACACTCCAAGTCAAAGTATTTCGAAATTGATCTCTACTTTGTGAGAGACCATGTCAACAGCAAGGCTATAAAAGTGCACCATATCCCTCGAACAGTCTAAGTAGCTGATATCCTCACAAAGCCAATCTCTTCTGAGGCATTCCTACACTTCAGAGACAGATTGAAAGTCACTGAAGTTACACAAATGTACAGGGAGCAAGAAGTATGTGTTGCAGAAAACAGGAGAAAAGAAAACTAGAGATGATGATAGGAGCACGTGTATATTGTGTAGTTATGATCAGTTGCAGTTAGTTAGTGTTCAGTTGCAATTGGTTAGTGTAGTTAGTGTTTCAGTTAGTCAGTTACTCCTAGCTGATTAGCTGTTACTGAAGCTTCTAGAAGAAACACCACCAGCTACAAATAGATGCCACACTTCTCTTGTATCTCAACTCTTGATTCATTGATCACTCTGTTCAATAATAGAACCTTCTTCTTCTCTCCATCTCTCACTGTTCATCCTTCTCTATGTCCCTTATTCTACTCTTCAGCTAAGTTGCTTCTGTTTCTTACAGCCTAAATTGCTGATACCTTTATGTTGAGTAGTATCTCAAAATCATCTTGGCTTCTAGAGATACTTACACGTGCGAAGCGATCATCTGCACTAAAATAATTGCCAAGGTGGCAACTGATTCCAGCAGCTTTCAGAGTTTCATAGCAATTCTTGTCTTCTTCTCTCTCACACTTCATCCATGCATAGGCTATATATGATGATCACCAAAATTGAAACATAAAATAGAATATTATTAGAATATTATAAGGACATATATATATATATATATATATATATATATATATATATATATATATATATATATATATATATATATATATATATATATATATGTTTTTGCATGATGTGTTAGAGAAAGCTCAGAGGACACTTTCCATGAAAGGTTCAGGCAGTGACCTAGAACCATCTTTTTACTCAATTGACCGAATTCAACTCTGTCTTGTCCAGTTTCATGGAAAACATGAACAACAAAGATAGCAAACAAAGTCTTAATAAAGCTATTGTAGTCTTAATTTCATATAGGATACTAGCATCTAAAGTCTAAAGTAGTATTTATTTATTATGTTTATCTAAATTGAGATACTGAATCTTATTATTTAAAATTTAATTAAACTAATCCAATTTAGTTGATGTTTTATGAAAGAAATAAGATGATTATAACAAAGTCTTTGATTTTTCTTCCATGATTCAAATCCAAAACTTGAAAAATCAATAGATCAAAGTGACTACCAATTGGATGGTGAACGTGTGCTCCTTAAACTGTTCTACATCAAAATGACCTAAGTCAACCTAGATTAATTAAACTTTACTATTATTTAATTAATTTAATGAAAGTTAAATAAAAAGAAAAAAAAAAGAATCTACTCGCCTCGAGATCCTAATCTGTGAACATTGAGGTTTAATCTAACAAGGTAACATCTTACAATTCCTAGCACATAATCAGAATTTTTCTTTCCATATGATGAAGCAAGAGTTAAATTGAAAATAAATACTATTTTTGTGAACAGATGATTAAAGATTCGGTCCTTTATGTTGGAAATACTTAACAAGAATCACATGACATATGCTCATCTTCACAAGTTAATTAGTGTTTTTTCTGGGAAGTTGTAGCTAACAAATAAAATGTGTAACTCTTCTAAATCATGAGTATGGTTTAACATCCCCAAATCTTCTAAATCATGATGTTAATTACAAATATGTATGGATTGAATTGGCTTAATGTAGATCCCAAAAAATATTCTGTCAACAGTGAATAGTTGTTATTGATAGTAGTTTTGTGAGAGAGATCATGTTTGATGTAAAGGAATTATAAAATATTTTACACAAGATACATGATTTTCACTGAAATGGCATTTTTTAAATTTTAAAGTATTCACAAAAAGCTCACTTAGCCAAACATCTCAACATTATATTCACAACCGAAGATGCACCATGTTCATAGACATGAGTTATGCTTTTTCTCTAATAATGTCAACAACATTAATTCCAAAGCCAAAATCTTTGACACCAAACATTCCCTCAATTCTCCAAAATCCTCTAACATAGTCTCAAAACAGAGAAATCCCAATAGCAGTAGGCATTGAGACATCAAATTGAAGTCCAAAGAGATTGGAAGAACAGCTAGATGTATTTATCACATATAAGATTCAGATAATAGTATACTTGGTATTTTTATCAAACCTTGAAAAAAAATGGTACAATTTGGCATAGTTTAACAGAAAAAATTAAAAAATAAAACTAAAACATGCTTCATAACCAATAGGTACATGAGAAATTTCAGATGAGAATAGATGCTCAAGGAAAGTATTTGCAAGCTGTGTTAGAGAAAGCTCAGAGGTCACTTTCCATGGAAGGTTTAGGCAAAAATCTAGAAGCATCAAGAGCTCAATTGTAGGAATTCAACTCTAACTTGTCCAATTTCAAGGAAAACATGAACAACAAAGGTAACAAACATGGAAGGTTCAATTCAGTTTGACTTAACCAGCAAAAGAAGCTATGATCTTGTATCTGCAAGTGGTGGTGGATATGAAATTGAATCCAAATTCCTGTCATAAAGGCTATGATCATTTTGAACTATCATATGTTTTTTTCTCTTTTATATTGTTTAACTAAAGTTACATATTAGGAATAAAGTTTATCTGATTCACTGCACAATATCTTTAATGATCTTAACGTCATGATAAAATCTTCATGAAAATCGAAACATTTATATTTATGATTCTACATGAGAGATAGATTAGATTAATTAAAACCAATCAAGTCTCATCACTTGAGACAGGAACAAAATAACAGACCGCAATTCATTCTTGCTAATCAACACACCCGTTTCAAGTAGTTAAGTTATGACAGAAACAGGATGGCGAACTAACCAGGGATAGGGAGAGGCCGCGATAGCTCAGGATGGCACACAGTGGAGGGTGGCTCAACATTTTCGTGCACGGCGGGCAGAGTACCCACGATCGGCAGCACCTTCGCAGTGGAGCAGCAACGGCAGCAGAGTTCGCGCGCTACCAAGGACTCTAAGCGGGTTCTGCTTAATCTGGGGAAGAATGAATTAGACTTTATAGGAGAAATTAAAAAGGGGAAAAGGAGAAATTGTTAACAAATCCTTCACAACCTTGTTTTGGAATAGCAGCAATGAGTGTGCTTCGCGGGCTACCGAGTACTCTTCACGGGTTTTCTGCAAATTTGGGGGGAACCAACTCAGGTTTATAAGAAAAAAAGAGGGCAAAACAAAATTGATTTTAGATTGGATCCTCACCTGGCGGCGTTTTTGATGGAGTCGCCGCTGATGATCAGGCAAGCGAAGGAGTTCTGCTTCCCCAGCATGTTTTGCGGCGGCGAGGTGTGTGGCCTCCAGATCTTCGCTGCTATTTACCGTGCCTGGCATAGTCCTGGCGACGTTTTTGATGGAGTCGCCGCTGATGGTTGTGGCACGCGAAGGAGTTTTGCTTTCCCCAGCAAACTTTGCGGCGGCGAGATGTGTAGCCTCCAAATTTTCGCCGGTATTTACCGTGCCTAGCGTAGTGTATTCATGTATTAAGAAGTTTCAACTACTTTGGTTATTAATTAACTAGCTCAAAATCTTCTATTATTCGTGAAATAAATAAATAATTAAACTTCTAACTAATATATAATGAAAAACTAACACTGTTAGGGACTAACTTTTTCAGATTTTGAATAAGCGAACAACTAACATTTAAAAAGAAACAAATGATATAAGTGAAATTTTATAACGAGTGAGACATTTAAAAAAGAATGATACTTGCTTATTAAATAATAATTAAATTTAATTAAAATTATTCGTCACTGAAACTTTTCAATGAAAAACTATTCCTAAATTTACTTATACAAAATTTTGTATGTGTAACATTATACTAATAGACATGCATAGTCAAAATTGAAAAGACTAAGTCACCAAGACTAATGATAAAATGAACTTGATTATTACCTAAAGTATAAAGTATAGTTATGAGATTCTATCAAGTGAACTATTTGTTATTGGTTTAATCAGTAAATTATTGATCGAACTGTTTAATTTGTTTAAATTTATTGAAAAAATAGGTTTGATTAATATGATAAGGGAGTGTTAGGGGGCAGCAATTTTTATGTTTTGTAACCATCAATTGGCCATCAATAGTGTTTTTAATGGTATGAGATTATATCCAACGGTGAAAAATCACTCACTTTTCTTTTGATGGTTAAGTATTGGCCACAAAACACAAAAATTGCTGGCCCTAGACTTTTTCAACAAGATATACCTGAAATAGGATATTTGAATGTTTTGTAAATTAAAATGAGCAATATTTACGAGATAATTTCTGTACGGTAAAACGATTAGACATAGATAGAACTTGTTTAAGCCTTGTCGCATATCCAAATTGAAAGAAGGGTTTAGCATTTCCTTCAAGAACCACATTGAGTAACTTTAATGCTCTTAGCTGAGCCTCTCGAGAAACTCCCATGGTGTTAATTTGTATATACTCTTCCATCTTTTTGTATAAGCCTTCATCCTTCACTATTGCCCATCTGTAATAATGGCACCAATATATCATATATTCTAGAAGAGAAATGCTATTTGTACATTAAAATTAGTCATTAAAATCAGCTACTAATATATTTGTGTATAAATATATGTGTGGTTTAATTTATTTTCAATATGTATTTATATTCCAGCATGTATTTTATATTGGTGGCTGACTTTGGTGGCTGATTTTGGTGTATACGTAACATAACTCATTTTAGAAATATAATACCTTTAATATATTGCGACGGTTTTTAATCCTAAACCCTAATTGCTCAAAAATCAAAATAACTGTAATAACTAATAAGGGTAGGTTTTGACACATTAAGAATTGTAGAAATTTCGAAACAATCATAAAATAAACAAATAATTTGTTAGAGATATAATCATTTATATATCATATTCATTCTATCAACTTAAATTTTTAAAAAAAATAATATCGTAACATAGTATTTAAAACCGCCACAAAAACATTAAAAACCGTAACTATATATGTACTAGAATTATATTACTGTTATAAAATAATATATATAAGTTAGTATTAATAATGTTACACAAATCTATTGCCACCATGGCCTGTGAGTTTGGAATTAGAAAATATCATGAGATCTTCATCAGCAGGAGAAGGAATAGGAGTGAAATGTGGCCAATAGTAGATAAGATCGTGAATGGTTTTAACATTAGGGCCTTTAAGAACAGCCTTAGTTAATAACCCATCTGGATTATTAGGTGAGACACAAACTCTATGAACCTTGATGTGATGTTATCTAACTTGTTCTTCCACGGTCTTGTATCCCCTTCATATGTATAATATCTTGAGTTAAAGAACTCGGTTTGTTTTCTAAACAGCTCTGCCACAAAGGAATAAAGGTAAATTGTCATCACATATATATATATATATATATATATATATATATATATATATATATAGGATCAGTTAGGTGATTTTACTTATTATTAATGAATTATATTATTTAGGGTAAAGTATACTTTTTGTCCATGAAGATTGATAAAAGTTTTAAAAATATCCCTAAGTTTTATTTTGTTTCAATTTTGTCCTAAAAATTTTCGATTTGCATCAAATATACTCCTGACGGCTAATTTTTCAAAAAATTTAAGACAAATTCAACAACAATTTAATAAGAATAACCCTCAACACAAGCAAATCAAATATAATTTTCATGCATTATTATTAGATTGATCTTAAATTTTTTAAAAATTTAGCCGTTCGATAGTATATTTGATACAAATCGAAAATTTTTTGGACAAAATTAAAACAAAATATAACTTAGGAGTATTTTTGAAACTTTTGCTAAACTTTTGGGACAAAAAATATACTTTATCCTATTATTTATTAGTTTGTTAGAACATTTTGTTTTATTTTTAAAATATTATTCTACTCTTTATTTTATAGGATAAATTACACTTGTACCTCCCTTTTTTTGAGGTTTATTAAATTTATGTATGTGACTCCTTTAATTTATTTGACTAGTATACATTTATTTCCTATATATGTATTATACCAACTGCACGTCTACATAATACACTTAGATTATTTGTAATTAACATATATATTTTTATATGTGTGTTTGATAAACTAACTTTTTATTTTATTTTATTCAATTTATATTAAATGGCAAAAATATCCTTCATATCAACGTTATTAATTAAAAAAAAATTTTGTAATTATTATTTTGTCTTTGTGATTTTTCAATGCATAATGACTTTTTATCACCTATTTCTAATACAATTTCAATTTAATATTGCAATAGAACGGAGATGAGCATACACTGGTCAAATAAAAAAAGTGATTATGTAATTTTGATAAACTTAAAAAAATATGAATGAAATTCGGTTTCTAAATTTTCCTTAATCTCTCAATTTGTAGTGATTTATAACCGTCACAAAAATGATACGCCAAAATATTGTATAAGTCGTGATTGTTAAATGCAGGAAAACTGATAAACGCAGTTGTTTTTATATGAAGTTTATAATTAAAAATTATTATATGATAATTTAGTCAAACTTATCAAATTATCTAATAGTTCTCATCAAATATCAACTTCACGTGAAAACAACTGCGTACGAGTTTCCACTTATAACAAATAGAAGAAAAAAAAGAATATTAATAAATAAGCTTACAGGATAATATGGAGATGTGTTGAGTACTTTTGATGGATCCAATAATGATGATTTGTGAGACAATGCATAAACTGCGGCATTGATGAGTTATGTTGAACCACTTCCAAACACAATGTACCTGAAAGGTACCAAGCCTTAAGGGAGAAATTCAGAGAGAAAGGGAAAGAGAGAGAGAGAAGCACAAAAGGTGTGAAGCTACATTCAACTCAGTAACTGAATTGCAGCATGTGTGGAATTGCTATTTATATGTATATTGCTAGCTAACTAATCTGTAACAAACTATGGAACTTGCTAGAAGCTGCTGCTGAGTCAGCTGGGCTCTTTACTAACTAACTCTAACAGAAACAGAATTAACAGTAATGACACTAATAGCTAGCTAGCTTATAACTCCTAACATCATCTCTAGTTTTTCCTTTCTTGAGGAATTGCAATTGCTTGTTGATCACAGACGTTCAGCTTGGTTCGAAAGTGGAGAAAAGTCTCAGAGGGAACTGCTTTTGTGAAGATGTCTGCCACTTGCACTGTCCCAGGGATGTGTCTCACTTGAACTTTCTTGTTGTTGACATGATCTCTAACGAAGTGGAGATCTATTTCGAAATGCTTGGACTTGGAATGTAGGATTGGATTGGCTGCCAGCAATACAGCACTCAAGTTGTCACAGTATACCATTGGTGCTTCAGAGATGGTTAGCTTTAATTCAGCCATTAGACTCCTTATCCAGACTAACTCTGCCACTGTCTCTGCCATGCTTCTGTACTCTGCCTCAGTACTGGACCTGGCTACAGCAGTTTGCTTCCTCGAAGCCTAGGACACCAGATTCGAGCCAAGGAACACGCAATATCCAGAGGTTGATTTCCTATCATCCGGGTCACCAGCCCAGTCAGAGTCACTGTAGGCAGTGATCTTCATTGCAGTGTTGAGTGCAGGGTCCTTTTTGAGATGCAGGCCATGGTGAGCTGTACCATTTAGGTACCTCAACACACATTTTACCATTTTCCAGTGTGAGTTCATCGGAGATTGAACAAACTGGGCCAGTTTGTTTACAGAAAAGCTGATTTCAGGCCTGGTAATAGTTAGATATTGCAAGCTCCCAATGACAGATCGATACAGACTTGGATCATGGAAGTTTGAACCTCCAAGGGCAGAAATTTTTGTTGTAGAGGGAAGAGGAGTGTGGCAGGCTGTGCATCCCACCATACCAGCCTTCTTCATTACCTCTTCAATGTACTTTTGCTGAGTAAACACCAAACCTCCACTCTTAGTCTTTGTGGCTTGGATTCCAAGAAAGTAGTGTAGATCACCTAGATCTTTTAGAGCAAACATGCTGTTTAATTGGCTGATCACCTCCCTAATTGAGTTATCACATTCACCTGTTACAATGATGTTATCTACATATACGAGGACATATGTTTTTAATTGATTCATCTCACGGGTAAACACTGCAATGTCAGATTTTGTGGCTGCAAATCCTAGCTCCTTTAGTCCATTTGCAAGCTTAGAATACCATTCCCTGGGCGCCTGTTTTAGGCCATACAAAGCCTTGTTGAGCTTGCAAACGAGTGAGGAATCTTCTTGTTCATAACCTTGGGGCTGCCTCATATAAACTTTCTCAACTAAATCACCATGTAGAAAAGCATTGTTTACATCCAATTGCATTATGGTCCAAGACCTTGACAGTGCGACAAAGAGCAATAATCAAATAGAGGTTGGCTTGACAACTGGACTGTAGGTTTCTGTAAAGTCAAAACCTGGTTTTTGAGCAAAGCCTTGAGCAACTAGCCTGGCTTTATGCTTCTGAAGTGAACCATCTGCATTATACTTAAGCCTAAACACCCATTTTCTTCCAATTGCATCTCTATTAGGTGGGAGTTTAGTAAGCGTCCAGGTATTGTTTCTTAGGAGAGCCTCATACTCTAGATCCATGGCTGCCTTCCACTCAGGGCACCTGAGTGCTTGTTTAACATTCCTTGGCTCAACACTTGCCATGAACAGCTTTGGTTTGACAATTCCTGCTTTGCCTCTAGTCAGCATTGGGTGAGTGTTTTGGGTGAAGTTAGTGTTTCTAGGTTCAGGGTCAGAATGAGGAAGGACAATTTCGATATCACTGATGGGAATAGGTGTTGGCACTGAGGAAGATGCTAATGGCATTGTGGTTTCTTGCAGACTGCTAGAGGGAAGCAGTGACTGAGTTAAAGACTGATGGTGGTTGCTTAACTGATGTAAGGGAACTTGTGCTGAGGTGTTCAGGGGACTATTTTGTGGTGAAATAGGCTGAGAGAGGTTGGTTGTGGTAGTATACTGGGATAATGTGGGTTGGGGCTGGTGGTTAGCAGGAGGAGGTTGAGTAGATGCTGAGATTCTTGGGATTGTTGGAATTAAGTGTTGTGGAGCTGAGATTGTTGCTGGCTTGAGGCCTTGATCAGCTTGCTTAAATGGAAACTGATCTTCAAAAAATACCACATTTGGTGTGATGATGACCTTTCCCTGTTGAGTAAGGCACTTATAGCCTTTCTGATCAGTTCCATACCCAAGGAATGTACAAGGAGAGGATCTAAAGTCCAGTTTATACTTGTTATATGGCCTCTGATGTGGAAAGTATAGGCAGCCAAAGACTCTGAGTTGATCATATGAGGGTTGCTTGCCAAGCAGTTTCTCAATTGGAGATGCACCATTAAGGACTGGTGTAGGAAGAATGTTGATCAGTTTTGCTGATATGCAAAATGCTTCTCCCCAAAACTGTGTAGGCATTGAAGCTGCTGCAAATAATGTGAGTCCCATTTCTACTATGTGCCTATGTTTCCTTTCAGCAGCCCCATTTTATTGGTGAATGTGAGGGCAAGCAAATCTGTGCTGAACTCCTTTGACCTGCAAAATCTATGACAGACTTCTATACTCAGCTGCATTATCACTTTGCAACATTTTAAGCTTAGTGTTCAGTTGCAATTCAATCTTTTGTTGGAAATTTTCAAAGACTGTTTTTAACTGAGCTCTAGATTTGATTAGATAAAGCCAGGTATACTTTGAAAAAGCATCAACAAAATTAACATAATACCAATTTCCATTACTATCTGGCACTGGGTCAGGACTCCAAATGTCTGAGTATACAAGGTCTAAGGGATGTGTATATTCGGTCTGTGATGAAGGGAAAGGGAACTGATGAGACTTGCCAACACAGCAAGCTGAGCAATTTATTTTAACTGGTAAGGTTGAGGGTTTACAGACTTTTAGTACTTTTGACAAAACAGCATGATTAGGGTGTCCTAGCCTAGCATGCCACACAAGGGAGTCAACTTTATTCCTATTAGTTACTGCAGTAGCATATACAACAGCATAACCAGCTGGTGCTTGCAGCTTGTTAATGCTAGGAAATCTATAGAGGCCTTTTTTCACAGTGCCTTGAAGCACAATCTTTTCAGTGTCTTTACTCTTTACATAGCACCTATCATCATGGAATTCAAAGAAATTTTGATTATCACAACACAGTTGATGCACACTAATTAGATTCTTTGTAATTTCAGGAACACACAACAAGTTTCTCATGTGAAGTGGCTTAGAGCTCAAGTCAGTCTTGAATAAGAGTTACCAACAAAAGAGATATGCAAACTTGATCCATTGCCAATTACTACTTGCTCATTTCCACAGTATTCTTTCTTTTCCATCAGATTCTTCTCATCATGTGTCATGTGATGTGTAGCTCCTGAGTCAGGATACCAACTGAAATCCTGGACTGTTGCTGGTGTTGCTATCAGATTGCACAGGTTTGCTTGTGGTTAAGTCTTTTGATTGCGTCCAGCATTGTTATATCCTTCTCCAGCATAGCCTTCTTCCTCAAATTGATTCTCACTGTATCTGTGCCAGCAAGTTTTTGCAGTGTGGCCGAACTTATTACACAGCTAACACTGTGGCCTGTTATATTCATAGCTTCTTGAATTATATGTTCTGCCTCCTCTGTTGGCCTGTTTGTTCATATCAGCTTCTTGCATCATACTTCCTGCACTGGAGAGACTTCTACCACCTCTGTGCATTCTTCCTCCTCTTCCTCTGAATCCTCCTTTGAAGCATCCTTTTCTTCCTTGCAACTGTTGATGATATCCTCCAAATTGAGCTACGTTTGCCTGTACAAATGCCTCTGGTTTTCTGAACTTTGCTAGCATGCTCTCATGAGCTAGCAGCAAGGCTTCTAGTTCAGCAACAGTTATGCTCTCAGATCTTGCAAGCACAAACGTATATACTGAATAATATTCTTCAGATAAGCCATGTAAAATCGCATTGACATGATCGCTTTTTTTTACTAACTCTCCTACTGATGCCAAAGCATCAATTGTGCCTTTAATCAACAACACATACTCAGTCACAGATCCCCCAATTTGAAGTGTGCTGAGTTTGTTTTTCAATTGCATCACCTTAGCCTTGATTTGAGAAGAGAAGTGATCTTCTAGTCTTTTCCATACTTGATATGTAAGGACACAACCTACCATCCTTGTTGTGAACGGCTTGGTCATAGAAGCCAGTAGCCAGAATTTGAGAAGAGCATCCTGCCTCTTCCATTTCTGATAATCTAGATTCGCTGTAGCTTCTGTTCCTCACTCGATTGCACAAACTGTGGAGGAATTCCTCTTCCTGTGATGTGGTTCAGCATATCATTTTCTTCTATTGTTGAAATTGCTTGATCCTTTCATTGCAGAAAATTGTCCTCATCCAGTTTCATCGATATAGGAGTGGTTATGAATCCTTGCGCCATTGTTGAGTGAGCAGCGAAGCTTGAAAGCTCTGATACCATGAAAGGTACCAGGCCTCAAGGGAGAAATTCAGAGAGAAAGGGAAAGAGAGAGAGAAGCACAAAAGGTGTGAAGCTGCATTCAACTCAGTAACTGAATTGCATCATGTGTGGAATTGCTATTTATATGTATATTGCTAGCTAACTAATCTATAACAAACTATGGAACTTATTAGAAGCTGCTGCTGAGTCAGCTGGGCTTCTTACTAACTAACTCTAACAGAAACAGAATTAACAGTAATGACACTAATAGCTAGCTAGCTTATAACTCCTAACAGTACCTTCCATTAGTGACTGCATTTCCAACAATCTCATGTAGTTTTCTTACCTTCTTCACCAGCAATGGAGAAAATTGATGATCCATCACTATAATTGTATGCCATTCTATGCCACCCTGATACCAACACTGAAATTTTTGTTGCATGCTCCCTCCAAAATGGCTCAAATATATTTAATTCCCCGCTGTAATATTATAATAAATAACATAAATCATCATTAAATAATTATAATAAAATACATATATATGACTTGATCACTGATATATATTTAAAATTATGTTACTTATCCTCAATTCCAAAACTAATATGTTACAGTCACAAAAAAAAAAAAAAAAAACTAATATGTTAAAAAATAATGAAATAGGCGGTTTTTTGTTGGATTAACTTAAAAAATGGTACATGAAGTTGAATTTCACCATTATAAAAGTATATAAAAAGCATAAACAAGTTCGGAAACAAAAACTTAAGGTACTTTTGGTTTATTGTTTTTAGTAGTTTTTTTTAATTTTATAAAAAAATATAAAATAAAAATAAAAAATAAAATTTCATTATTTTTATTATTTTTAATACTACTAAAAATAAAGACATAAATAAAATTCAGTCCAAACACTTGTCTTATTTAAAAAACAATAAAAGAGAAAGAGTAAAGAATTAACCAATGATATAATATGTTATTAAATTATCAATATATAATATTTAAAAAACAATAAAAAATTAATCTAAACGGTCTAAATTTGTCTTATTTAACATTCATTAATTGTCGCTAGAATTAATAAATGTTAAATAAGATAAATTTAAACTGTTTGAGCTGATTTTTTATTGTCTTCTTAGCATTATCAGTTATAAATATTACTTTTATATATATTAAATGAAAAAGGATTTTTACTCTTTAGCATCAGCAGGACAACGAGCTTCAAAATTGGAGCAATCATGACCAGAATAGCATGCATTGCATTCACAAATAGGTCCATATATATAAAATACTTTCTCATCATCATCAGCAATAATGCTTCTTATTATTTCAACATTACAATAGTTACATATTCATATATCCAACAATAATAATGATTTAATTTTATTATACTACTAGAACATGGATATATATACATATACATATACATATATGTGGAGATTGAATAAGATAATTGTATCTAATTCTTAGCAACAAGAACAGTGAGCTTGTTTATAAGAATATCAAAATCATCTTGGCTTCTTATGAGACTGAGACGCACGTAACGATCATCAGCACTATACATACTTCCTTCATGGCCATTGATGCCAGCAGCTTTAAGAATCTCATAGCAATTCTTATCTTCTTCTCTCTCACACTTCAACCACGCGTATGCTGTCACCAAATTGAACAAGTTTTTTCATTTCAACTTAATAAGTAAATACCTTAATAGAAAGTATCAGAAGCTAATATTTTTAACTAGTAAAGGAGTCAATAATTGAATATTCAAAATTGAAAACAATAAAAACATCTAAAATTTAAGTAAAAAAATATATTTAAAAATTAAATTAAATTAAATTAATTTAAGATATAAAATTTATGATTTAATTTAGAATTTATAATTTAAAATTTAGATATTAAAATTTAAAATTTAAAACTTGAAATGATCAATTAAAGTTTAGAGTTGAAAATTTAAGATAATCGAGATAAATGATTAGTAGGTGGTCAATATAATAAGTGACTGATCATAATTGATAAAATTAATAAAATTATGATAAAATTAATAAAATTATGATATTCTGAGAATTTATTAATTCAAAAGTTAATAATTTTTTTGTAATAAGGGTCGTTTGAAAAGTAATTTTTTTAAATTTTTGACTTATAAAAAGTAGTAGTATCAATATTTAGTGCAATTTTTAAAATTAAATTGCAATTTTTTAAGAAGTTATTTAGGATCCTATAAAGAAATTAAAAAAAAATAACTTCTCTCATAATACTACTACTTTTTATCACATTTCTATAAATTAAAATAAGTATTTTTAGAGTTAAAAATCCAAACACAAAATAACTTATTTATAAGCTACTTTTAGATAGTCATTCATTATGTAAATTATATTTTGTCAAAAGAAACTTAATTAAGCTATTTACCTAAATTGGACCTAAATCATATATATTTAATGTATCAAACACAATTTTTTATTAGTTCATAATTTTTTCTTTTTTCTTTTTAAAAATATATATCTACGTACTTATTAGCATAGGCATTGCAATATTTAATAACTTCACAATGGGCATTATCATCTACCTGGTGAAGGATCTCGAACTCTTTTGAAGAATGTGCAATATTGAGGAGATAGTTTTTGTAAAGAAAAACGTTTTGACTTTGATATAATTTGTTTGAGCCTTGACCAGCGATCTCTCATTGTTGAATATCCAAATTGGAATATTTCTTTTGTATCTCCTCCTTCAAGAACTACATTCAAAAGCTTCAAAGCTCTAAGCTGTGCCTCCCGAGAAATTCCCACGGTGTTTAATTCCAAGTATGTCAACATCTTTTCATACACACCCTTATCCTTTATTATTGCCCATCTATAATTATAATTCAATCATAACAATAATATATAACTCCTATATTAGGGTAATCAATCACAGTCATCCGGTAAAAAAAAATATTATTGAAGACAAATTATTACTTTCAATTATATTATGTATGTAAAAAAAATTGAAGAAAAAGTATTACTTCCAACACCAAACATCATATTAGTCTAAGATTGTTTTTAATATTAGAGAAAATTTCACTCCCCTCTCCTGCAAGATGCTAAAATGACACTTCCCTTCCCTCTATTTTATAAATGTACATTCTTAATTCTCCTTCCTTCTAACTTTTAAAAATCTCTTCTTTAATCCATTTTAAACTTTTTGAGTTAACTAATATTAACTTTATCCATTTTTTAAGAAAAAATAAATTATTTTTTAAAAAAATACCCATTAACAAAAATTTTATTTTTTATCATTAAATTTTGCTTACCAAAATATCCTTTAATAAATTATTCTTTTATTGATTAAATTATATTTAAAAAAAATGTAATAAATAAAATTAATTGTTAACAAAAATTTTGGTAAAATCATAAGTTAATAATTAAAAAATTATTGAAGGGTAGGTATCTTAGAAAAAAATAATTTAATTATTAATTTTTTAAAAAGTATTTTGGTAAAAATACAATTTAATCAATAAAAAAATTTATTAAAGGGTATTTTGGTAAGCAAAATTTAATGATAAAAAATAAAATTTTTGCTAATGAGTATTTTTTTTAAAAAATAATTTATTTTTTGTTAAAAAATGGATAAAATTAATATTAGTTAACACAAAAAATTTAAAATAGATTAAAGAGGAAGTTTTTTAAAAGTTAGAAGGGAGGAAAATGTACATTTATAAAATAGAGGGAAAAGGAGTGTCATTTTAGCATCTCGTAAGGGAGGGAAGTGGAATTTTCTCTTAATATTAAGTCAGCAAATAAAGTATTAATTTTATTCTATCATGTTATGCTAGACACAGGACTAAACGATATCATTTTATTTTAATGTTTGAATAAGACAAAATGAGAAGACAAAAAAATATATATATAATATATAAACCGTTTTATCTCTATTCATTCTCCAAACGACTTTGTTTTACTTGGTTTAAGCACTAAAATAAAACGATTTTATTTTGTCTCATGTCTAACGTGGCAGATTAGAATTAGTTTAATATTCTGTTCATTTTATCAACTTTTAAAAAAAAATCAAAAATTAATATAGTGTCTAGAGTTGAATCTCAAAAACAAATATAATAAATTTTAAATTTAAAAGACTAAAATAATAAAAACCATGAATTCAGATATCATATCACTATAAAAATACAATCTTGCTAATCAATTTAGTAGTTAAATTTTGTATACACACGTAGCATTTTTTATATATTTAAATATTTCTTAACAAATTTATCTTAAAAAAGGACCATATGACTTTGACTTCAAATTAAAGTTTTAAAATTTGAATTTATAATTTCTTTAATTATTTTTCATGGAAAAGAAAAAGGCCGTATGACTTTTTTTTTTTTTTTGGTGACTAAAGGCCGTATGACTATGAATCAATATATTTAATTTTTAAATTGACTTATAAATAATATTTTAAGATATATATCATAAATTAATTAGTATTGTGAAATTGATAATAAATTTTTTCATGATAAATATATATCTATCTCACCCAAATCTAGTGCCAGCATGACCTGTGAGCTTAGAAATTGTAAAGAGCATGAGATCATCATCAGCTGGAGAAGGAAGAGGTGTGAAATGTGGCCAATAATAAGCTCTATCGTTAATGGTTTTAACGTTTGGTCCTTCAAGAACTGCCTTATTTAATTTCCCATCTGGATTGTTTGGTGAAGTCACAAATTCAATGAATGTTGTGCCATTATTATCTGTGTTGTTCTTCCATAAAGATGTGTCCCCTTCATATCTATAATCCCTTGAATTGAAAAGCTCTGTTTGTGTTCTATACACCTGCATGATGAGTGCATGCCACAACGTGATGTTAACATAATTTATGTGTGATATAATATATAATTATATTCTTTATATAATTTGATGATTATTTATTTATTTATTTATTTTATACTTTAACTATTTATTTATGTTAGTATAATACTCACACTTAATTGGCCCCAAGATCACTCACTCACGTAAGTAACACTATCATATTTTTTATCTCTCAAACTCACCAACACTCATAATACTAAGGAGAGAGTTTCTAATATTTTAAAACATATTCATTTCATTTATGGAACACACAAAATACATAAGGCATAAGTGCCTTTATATAGGCAAAGTTTCATGCTAAAAGTTCATAATTCTACTAGCTTCTTAATACACATACTTATCCAACTTTGCTTCTTACTTTGACTATTCAAATAAGTAACTTCTTATAATTTCTACCACATCTTGAAAATTCTTTATTAAGCTTAGTCATCAATCTTAAAGCTTTCAATGTACTTCATGATTCTTCTAGTATGGAGGTGATGAGTGCAACTTCCATTCAATTCCAATTCAATTTGATTTTGAACTTCTTCAATATTCTAGTATATTGTAGTTGTACTACTTTCTTGAATATTCTTGATTTAATTTTCTAACCATCTATCTTTCCATAATATATATAAGAATTTTTGTCTATGTTATAATGTTTTAATTTTTTGATATATTTATAAATCATAAGTTAATTTTTTATTTGGAAAACATAATGATGAATTGAATTTAAATACAAAAATTTGTATTATATTATATTTAAAAAACAAAACAACTTATCAATATTAGAATATATATATATATTAAAAGAAATAAAGTAATATAATTAACTCTCACAAAGTTAATAATATACAAGCCAAATTATCTTAGCAAAATTAAAAAGAAAATTCTAATATACCAAAAACATATGTAACGAACCATAATAATTAATAAAGGTTTAATTATTCAGTTGGTCTCTATAATTTTATCGAATTTTTAATTAGGTCTATCTATACTTTTTTATTTTTAATTGAATTCATATACTATATCAGATTTTGTAACTAAGTCTGTCACAAAAATATTAGAATCAACTGATTCTATTAAATAAAATAAAATATTTATTTAATTATTAGGCATATTCGTTTTGCTTAATAGAATATTCTATTAATTTTAACGTTTTTGTCATGACAAAAACTTAATTACAAAATTTGATATGATATAAGAACACAATTGAAAAAGAAAAGAAAATATAAGAATTTAATTAAAAATTCGATAAAATTCATTAAATCATTAATAAACCAAGAAATATATATATGTATATTAAAATACTAATAATGGATATAAAAAATAATTATGGAGAGCTTACTGGGAAATGTGGGGCAGTGGCTACTACTTTTGCTGGATTGAGCGAAGAGTCATTGTTGTTAGGAGAGAATGCATAAACTGCAGCATTGAAGAGTTGTGTTGATCCACCGCCAAATACTATGTACCTTCCATCAGTGACTGCATTTCCAACAATCTCATGCAGTTTTTTGATATGATTCACCAGCAATTGTGATATGTATGATCCATCACTGTATGTGTATCCCATTCTGTGCCACCCTGATACTAACACTGCACTACTTGCTGCATGCCTCATCCAAAACGGTTCTAGAAAATATGGATCTCCGCTGATCAAAATTATTTATTCCAAAAATTTAAAATATTAGAAAATAATAAATAAATATATATATATATATATAAACTTTTTTTTTATTTTAAAGCTTTTTTAAATGAATTAATTGTTTAATTTTTAGAAAACTGGATAATAAAAATCGAACATTAAATTAATTTTTTTTTATAAAAATTCTTTTATTAATAATCAACAATTCTTTTACATTATTAATCATAGGTTAAAATCATATAGAAAATAAAAATTGAGATTGAGTTAAATTCTCCTCATGCATGGATGAGATTCTATATATCAAGAGAAAAAATTAAGCATTAACAATTTTATTCAACTTTTTAAATATTATTGACTAATCGTTAAACAAAAATAATAAATTATATTAATCCCATAACATTACTTCCTAATTTATCTCTAAATATATTTAAAATGACGGATATTAGTCTTTTGTGACGAAAGTGATTAGGGTTTAGTGATTTACTCTCCAGCATTAGCAGCACAATGAGATGAAAAGTTGGAGCAATCGGAACCACTATAACATGGATTGCATTCACAAACAGGTTCATGGCCGTTCAGAACCAAGCCATCTAAGTATGCCCTTCCATGACCGGAGCATGGTATCGCCGCCACTGCCTCTGCTTCCTCCGCCGCACCGGTGCTCCAAGTTGGCTTCCATTCTGTTCCACACACAAACAAGTTTGAGCTATACAATGAAATTAAGATGATGATGATAGTGATGAGTGCTAAATAACTTGGACTCATCATTTTTGGTCAATAAGCTTCTGATGATAACTTTGTGGCTAATGGTTATATATATATACACCCAGATTAATCAGTTTTCAAAATCAAATTAGGAGTTTTTTTTTATTTTATTTTTGGGTTCACATAGACCTAACTTATTTTTGAATTATAAATAATTTCGTATTATATTATAAAATCACTTATTCTAAAAGATTGAAATGATAAAAAAATATATAGTTAATATCTATCATAAATAATTGGCTTGGTATAAAGTTTTGAGATCTTAAAAAAAAGTATTTAAGTATAAAAAAAATATATGCAAAATTTTATGCTTCAAATCTAAAATATATATAGTATTATATAAAGGACGTATTATAATATAAAAAAATCTTTTAAGTATACTGATACATTTAATAAATTTTAACTATCGATCTTAATTATATATATATTTTATAATTAAAAATAACGGTTAAAAATTATTAAAATATCAGTATATCAGTACATTTAAAAGTTTTTTTTATAATATATATATTAATTTCATTGCAATATATAACTATAATTTATTGAGTGCACGTTTCCTCTAATGGAAATTAATTAATTTTTACATGACATACGCAATGTCTATTATCTCACACTTCAAATAATCACATGTTTCCCTTTTATAGTATGTTTGTCTTTGTTCAGATCATGGAAAATTCAAATCCCGGTTATTAAGAAACTTCAACTCGTTGCCGAAAACATGACAATACAATGATTTTATTTAAATTCATCAAATATTTAAATAATTATAGATTATAATTATGTAACACAATCAATATATAAAAAATAATTATAATTTAGTAGTTAAAAAAGTTAAACAAGAAACAGCAAGACAAAAACTAAAAAAAGTACTAATTTGACTTCAGTAGCTATTTTTAAATTAGTTTTATAGTACGTATATCTTGTCATTATTTAAGATAAGAGCAAGGAATATTCAAGTCATGGTTATAGGTTATCTACTCTGTATAGGAAGTCTCAAATCACTGCTAAAACATGACTCAATGCCTTTATTCTTGTTCATGCAATTTAACAGAGCATTAAAAATTAAAAATTAAGAAATTACCGCATATATATATTTATTAAATTATTAACATCAATAATTTTTATGCTAATATTTAATTTTTATCATAATTAAAATTATTTTAAATTTAAAGGATAATTAAAATATTTTTAATATTTTTACTATGAGTATGCTAATATTTTTATTATTGTGTGCTCTAACAAATTTTTTTAAACTCTCAATTTATGAAAATTTGTACATGATGATTTCAGACATATGTGTAGCAATTAAATTCGAGTAACATTATTCTTCAAGATTATTCTTGTTCATAAAAATACAATAGATCCACATACTACACAGCTTTAATCTATCACCACGTTTCTTTGGGGGAAAAAAAATCTATCACCACGTTTCTTACCCTTACTAAACTTTCATTTGCATAAACAATCACGTGTTATATATATATATATATATGCTTGTTTTTAAAAAACTTCTTAATTGATGGTGATCTAGGGGAGAAGGACCACTGTAAAAAATAATAATCCCATAAAAAAAATAATTGCTTGCAATATAAAAATCTTTTAAAAAAATAACATCACATGAAAAAAGAGAAAAGAAAATAATAATATTGATGATGGTGATATTAGAGTTAATAATCATTGATGCTGATAATAGAATATATAATGATGAGGGTGTACACTATGGTATAGATGTTGTTTTACAGAGATTTTTTTATTATTGGGAATCTGGCGACGTGTGTCTAATGTAGGATATTCTCCTAAATGCAGGTTGAGACTTACGGATAGCGGTGCTTACACCTTCCATTACGGCTCGACTTGGCAATTTTTCGGGAAAAACTCCGTTTGTATTTATGGGCTGGTAAGACTATTTTGAAGGGTCAGTAGTGGATCTGATTTCGGACTGGGTGGGTGTTGGGGCTGGGTAGGGTTAAGAGATCCATTGATAGTGTTAAGAAGGAAGACTTAGAACAACTGCAATTGAGCTACTAGCACCGGATCTTCAACCTACCTATGAGTAATGGTGAGAGGATTTTGCACCGTCACGACCAGTTCGACGGATAACCATAGGAGTGTACTCGGTGGCAGCGAACACGGGGCTTCTCTGAGCGGAACAGATGGAGGTGGGCTGGATTGCGTTGAGATGCGGTGAACAGAAGCTTCTTTGCCGTAACTGCGTCATCCCAAATAGCTTCAGTGTGCCTTCGCGGTTCGTGATGAGAAGGCTTGATTCGCTGCGCCCCTGGAAGCTAAGCATATTGCGTTCAGGATCGTTGATCCTGCTTACTTTTATCCTTCTTTTTTTGGAGATAACTGCTCCTACTTGTTGATGGTTATTATCTTTCAGATGTTTTCACTGGCCTTACCGGCGTGGAGGCAACAAAGAAAGGAACTAATGAAGGAGAATGAAGGAATGAATGAAACGAGCACAAAATCCAATACTGCTAATACTGTAGCCAATCTCTTTTTCCTCACAAAATTTTTTTTTTCCTTTTCCTGTAACGGATCCTCGCTGCATATAACGAATCTTCAGTACATCAACTGCACGGCTCAACAACCAAATCATCTTCTTTCCCACTTATGATTCTGCTTCCTTGCAGTCAGGTCATCTTCCTTCTGCCGTATAATTCTGCTATGTCTCTATCTTTTTAAAATAACATCTGTACCGTATAATTTATCAATAATGAGTATAAAAAAGTAGTGATATAATGGTATTAATTTTTTTGTTGAATAAAATTTTGTAAGAATTTAAAATCCTACATATTACAAATATAATCATTACAAAATTAATTTCTATTAATATTTGATAAATTGTATTCATACTATCTCAAAATAATAATTTCTTTAATATCGAATTGAACTTTATTTGAACCTATATTAATGTAATAGGGACTAGCTACTTGATCCGAAGGACTTTATCACTTGAATAACAAAATTGAAAAAAGAATCACGTGAGAATACGGTTGAATAAATCACACGTAACATAAACATATAAGTGTGTAACTAATAAGAAGATACATAAATTCGTTAATACTACATGTACATTAAATTAGTTATCAATATAAAATATATATTAAAATATAAATATATATTAAAAATAAATAAAATCACACATATTTATACACAAATATATTAATAATTAATTTTAATATATAAATAATATTTTTATTATAACAATAATATTATGTGTATATTAAAATTAATTATTAATATAATATATTAAAAATAAATTAAATTATATATATTTATATATAAATATATTAATAATTAATTTTAATGTATAAATAATATTTTTTTAATTATAATGATAACGAACTCCGATACATAAATTCTTACAAGTAAATAGAACTATATATATGATCCAAATTATTCATATGCTAAACATGAAACAGCCACCGTACTTTTAGTAATTTATAAGAGTTCAATAATTAAGAAGTTAAATTTTTAACTAATATCAATTAATTTTTTAAATAACTTTTTATTCTAAATTTTAAATTCTCAAAACAATAGAGTAAAAAAGTTTTACAATAAGTAGAAAACTTGCTAGTATTAAATAATTAAAAAATTGGTTTGAAAAGCAGCTAAGCTTTTCTTGGCATGGCTTCTTCTTATTATTATTAGGAGTAGCACAATAGTACTAATACATATTATATGTGGAGATTAATGAATTCTAATCAAATAATAATTAATTATTAACTACTAATAAGATTATATAATCTAGCTGCTAGAAGCTAGTCCTTAGCAACAAAATTTGTGAGCTTGTTTATAAGAATATCAAAATCATCTTGGCTTCTTATGAGACTGAGACGCACGTAACGATCATCACCACTATACGTACTTCCTTCATGGCCATTGATGCCAGCAGCTTTAAGAATCTCATAACAATTCTTATCTTCTTCTCTTTCACACTTCAACCATGCGTACGCTGTCACCAAGATATAATTGAAGCCAAATTAAAATTAAATAATTACTTTGTAAGGACACACATGATTGATATTATGATGAAGTTTCATTTTAACTATAGTAAAACTTTAATAATATATAGTTTATTACTTATTGGGAGACACTAATCTTCTTAATTAAAAAATTATATATCCAAATATTCAACAAATGAAAACTAGCTAGCTACCCACTAACCTTATTAGTTATTATATTAATTATTTAGGTGATTAATTATTTAGGTGATCACCACAAGGATTATGAAAACTGAAAAAATGTGGTGAATAATTGATAAAAATATTAATATAATTCAAAAAAAAAGTGAAATTTGCACAGATCAGAAACTAAAATAATATATATGTCTTATTGATCCAAAAGTCAAGAAGAATGTCAAATAACTCCATTTTGATAATTAAGTTAAAAAAAATTAAGGATTTGATTATGTAACTTTTATGAAAATAAAAAATTTCAAAAACAATTTTCATCGGTTCATAAAGTTTTTTTTTTTCTATTTTTATATTAATAACTTAGACAAGGCATTGTAATTTGGGTAAACTATTTACTAAAATAATACTCAAAAGTTTATTGCACTCTAAAAACAATACTTAGAAATACAAAACAATAAATAAGTCTCTAAATAATTTCAAAACGTGAAAAAAATAACTAAAAAATATTATATTTTTTATAAATAACAAAAAAAATTTATATTTAACAAACAATTTGTGTTTTGATCGAAATTTTTGAGACGATATTTGAATAATTAAAAAGTAAACACAAAAAATAAAGCAAAATTTGATATTTTGACTTTAAAAAAAAAAAGATATTTACAATAATTTTTTTAAAAAAAATTCAACTAGTATAAAAGTATCAACTTTTAAAGATAAAATATCTTATTTTTTTAGAATATATATTTAATATTTAATTATTTTTATTACGTTTTTTAATTTTTAAGACTTATTTATTTTTGGAGGTAATTTTTGCCAATGATATAATATTTTACATACTATTTTGATAGTTTTAATTACTTCAGAATCGACATCTATGCTGTGTATACCTGGTGATGGATCTCGAACCCTTTTGAAAAATGTGCAATATTGAGGAGATAGTTTCTGTAAAGAAAAACGTTTTGACTTTGATATAATTTGTTTTAGCCTTATCCAACGATCTCTCATTGTTGAATATCCAAATTGGAATATTTCTTTTCCATCTCCTTCTTCAAGAATTACATTCAAAATCTTCAAAGTTCTAAGCTGTGCCTCACGAGATACTCCCACTGTGGTTAAGTCCAAGTATGTTAGCATCTTTTCGTACACACCCTTATCCTTTATTATTGCCCATCTGTAATTAATTATAATGAAATCATGAATATATATCACTTATTAGTAATGATATGTGAACCGAACCAGCCGGTTCAATAAAAAACCAGTTGTGTGATTTATCTGGTTCAAAATAATCAAAACAAAAATGCTATTTGAACATCAAAATCAGTTAACAAAATTAATTACTGTGTATTTATATATAAATACATGTGTTATTTAACTCATTTGTAATGTGTATTTTGTATTCCAGCTCCAGCATATATTTTATATTAATGACTGATTTAACATTTTAATAAATACGTTAAATTTGTCAATTAAAATTTTTTATAAGAAATTTAAAATTTAAATTTTTAATTTATTTATTGTGTATTTATTAAAATAAATATTTAAAAAATTCTACTAATAATAACTTGTTAGTTAAATCTAAATCTTAAAAAAATTGAAGATTTTTTTTCTGAATAAGAATTCAAAACTAAAATTGATGAAATTTTGATGACAATGCAAGTATCTCTCTCTTACCCAAATCTAGTGCCAGCATGGCCTGTGAATTTGGAAATTGTAAAGAGCATGAGATCATCATCAGCTGAAGAAGGAAGAGGTGTGAAATGTGGCCAATAATAAGCTCTATCGTTAATGGTTTTAACATTTGGACCTTCAAGAACTGCCTTGGTTAATTTCCCTTCTGGATTGGTTGGTGATGTCACAAATTCAATGAATGTTGTGTCATTATCTGTGTTGTTCTTCCACAATGATGTGTCCCCTTCATATCTATAATCCCTTGAATTGAAAAGCTCTGTTTGTGTTCTATACAACTGCATTCATCCATGCCACAACTTATATATAAGGAATCATCATTAATAAACCAAGAACACATAGATTATTAAAAAACTAATAATATATGGTGGAAACTCAGATGTAGTCGACTTCACGTGAAGTTGATAGATGAGAGCCGTTAGATGGTTTGACTGATTTGACTAAATTTTTATCTAACGGCTCTCAGCTATCAACTTCACATAAAGTCAACTGCACCTGAGTTTCTACCATAATATATATATATATATGGTAAAGACTCATGTACAATTAACTTAATGTGAAATTGATAATTGAGAGTCTTTAAATAATTTGACTGACTTGACTAAATTATCATCTAACGACTCTTAACTATTAATTTTACATACATAAAATTAACTGCATCTGAATTTTTTATATAAGCTTACTGGGTAATATGGGGCAGTGGCTACAACTTTTGCTGGAGTGTCCGAAGAGTTATTATTGGAAGATAATGCATAAACTGCAGCATTGAGGAGTTGTGTTGACCCGCCTCCAAATATTATGTACCTTCCATCAGTCACTGCATTTCCAACAGTCTCATGCAGTTTTTTTATATGATTCACCAGTAATTGTGATATGTATGATTCATCATTGTATGTGTATCCCATTCTGTACCACCCTGATACTAGCACTGCACTACTTGCTGCATGCCTCATCCAAAATGGTTCCATAAAATATGGATCTCCACTGCCATCAAATCATTTATTTCAAAATTTCAATGTAATTTACTGTCTCAAGTAAAGATAAAGATAAATAATTTCTCTCATGCAATAGTCCATCTTGAATTTAAAATGTAAATTATGTACACTTCTTTTTTATTTAAAAAATAATAATAAAAATAAATCATAAATTTTGTATTTATAATATTTTGATAAAATTTAAATTATCAGAAAGTCTTAGAGAGAGAGTAAATTTTAATAATTTTTGACCAGTAATTAGTCAATATAAATATAAAATTATTTTTAATAAATAAATTTTATTAATTTATATATATATATATATATATAAACTCTGATGAATATGGATATAAATTATGTTGACTCGTGTATAAATTCTAATAAATATAAATATAAATTATTACTTGTGAATTACTAATACAAAATGATAATATTTATTAATTACGTAATATTGCAGTTAAATTATTAAGTAAAGACAACTCCATTTTACATCATTAATTATTGATCTAGGAACTAGCTATATACAAAGGTGAAAACTCAGGTGCAGTCGACTTCACGTAAAGTTGATAGCTGAGAGTCGTTAAATGATTTGAATGATTTGACTAAATTTTCATCTCACGGTTCTCAAGTATCAACTTCACATGAGTTTTTACCATGTAGGAAATGATGAAACTGAGGTGTTATTATTATGAGTAGTATAGTGAGTCAAATTAGGGTTTAGTTACCTTCCAGCATCAGCAGCACAATGAGATGAAAACTTGGAGCAATCAGAGCCACTATAGCATGGATTGCATTCACAAACAGGTTCATGCCCATTCAAAACCAAACCATATTCCAAGTATGCTCTTCCATGCCCGGAGCACGGTATTATCGCCGCCACGGCCTCCGCCGCACCGACCCTACTCCATTTTGTTACATAATAATCAAACAAGTTTGAGCTAGACAATGAAATTATTAACATGGATATAGCAAGAGATAAATAACTTGGACTACTCGTCATTGTTATCATTTTTTCCCACTCACGTTCTTATGATGATAAGCTTTGTGGCTATGACTATGCATTTATATAGTTTAAATACACTAATGTTAGTTACAACTTAAAAGTGTTAATTAAGGTACTATAAAAGACAGAGCAAGTTGTTATAAGAGCCAAATAGCATGCATGGCAGAAAAGCATCTTTCTAATAATCTAATTGCAATTAACTCGCTTAAGACCGCGTTAACACTTAACAACCATGCTTAAGCTTTATCTGCAATATTTGACCCCGGATTAATCGGTTTTTAAAATCAACTAGAGTAGTAAACTATATATATTTTAATTGTATTGAAAATTAAATTTTACATGACATATGCAATGTTGATCTCACACTTTAAATCACATGTATGGTTGATTAGTTTTTTAATTTTTTAGTATGTAATCTTTGTTTAGAGCGTGTGGAAAATTCTAATCATGGGTTGTTAGGAAATTTCAACTACTCCATGCCAAAAACATGACTTAATGATTTTATTTTTTATTATTACTAGCTAGCGGCGGCCATTTTTTTAACTAACTTTTAGTAATTATTAATATAATTCATTAAATTTAAATATTTAAATTATTAGAGATTATATAATATGTGATTATTTGTTAAGTTATATTTTATTAAGTTGTGTTCTTTGAATATAAATATATATTTAATGGTTAAAGAGTATATATATACAAAGAGTAGTATAACATAAAGATACCAAATTTCATTCACAAAGTAATCATTTTAAAATTATTTCCAAAATCAATATTAATTGATACATAGTATCTAGTGACTACTAATTGTTTATTTCCAAAGTCAATACTAATTAATTTTATAGTATCTAGTTACTATTTAGGATACGTACAAGGTACATAATATAGATGCTACATTCATGCACATCAAAATAATTTAGTTATTAAATTAATCAAACGAATAAAATACATATTAAAATAATATAAAACATAAAATATTTAAAATAATATAAAGAGATAAATACCAAATCGGAATTCGAAATATTCTAAAAGTGATAAAATAGTACTTGACTTTTATTATTGATAAAATAGTCTTGAAAGATTTTAAAATTTGACAAAATCACACAACCGTAAAAAGATGACTTCATAGTGAACGGAAAACACGCTGTCGGAAGAGAGCTTCGATAATGACAGAGAATTTCGGTGATATTTTCGACGACTTCCTCTTCTTTTTCATTATCGGAGCTTTCTTTTGACGGTCATATCAGCATTTTTCGTTTACTGTGACAGTCATTTTTAATAATTGAGTGATTTTGTCAAATTTAAAAATTTTCTAAAAATTATTTTCTTAATAACAAAAATCAAGTGTCATTTTGTTAATATCAAAATTTTTCGAAAAAAATACCAGAATAAAAAAGAGAAAGACAGTAGCAATATCAGAATCGAAAGGAGAGATAGAGAAAAATAGTGATGAGAAAAAATATTTTAGTTCAAAAAATAATTTTAAAATCAAATTAAACATAATAAACAAATTTCAATGAAAAAAATATTAAAAATAATTTTAATTTTCAAACTAAATTATACGAATAAAATTGTACTTAATCCTATTATTAAACGTTTGCTCTATCAATTTTATTAATACTATATCAACTTATCAAAATTTCTACATGATACTAAGATCATGTACCCCAAAAGAAGAAAAAATAAAAATCAAATAACGTTATTCTTGTTTATATGAATACCAGCTAAGAGATCTACATAGCTTTAATCACCACGTTTCTTACCCTTACTAGTTAGTAGTTACTATGCTTGGAATAATCGACGAAGATTACGTATCTAAACTTTATTTGCAGAAACGACGAGGGCCAGTTCTCTTCCGTTAACTACCACACTATATATTTAATTATTTACTATATATCTTAAAAACATTTTTTTTTTTACTTTTAATATTTAAACCCAATATTTTCTAGTTAAAATATAAAAAATCAATTAATTAAATATGTTCTTTCTCTTATGAAATGAGAAAAATATAAATGCAATTGTTGATTATAAACTAATAAATGTTAATACATTTTGAAAAAAATAAGCGCAATATTTTTTAAATCTTAAATTTTAAATTATAATTACGAATTGTTGATATAAAATATAATAAATATAAGATAAGATTTATTTAATTATAAAAGAATGTAACACTCTTTATTTTTAATAAGGAGTATTAAAAATAAATTTTATATATTTGCCAAAAAAAATCTTGTTGATTTAAAGTTTTTTTTTATTTATGGGTTTAATTTTAGTACATAATAATATAAAATATTTTATACAATCGTCAAATTATCTATTTTTTTATGATTATTCACATAATTAATACAAAAAATAATTATTTTTAATATCGTAATATAATTAAATATATAATATACATGTATAAAACTATTTACATACTTATAGTGCATTAAAATTAGGACAATTTATGTAAAGAAACCAAATGAGATTCAATTTTATATGAATATCCTAAATGAAGAAACGTTATGTGAGAGTCCTGTTTATATGTAAATCAACTTCATTAAATTCGATTTAAAGACTTTGTATGTAAATCAAATTTAATGCATTCGATTTATGACCGTAGTGAATCAAATTAACATCATTTATTCGATTTAAGATTTGCATAGTAAATCAAAATTGATAGTTTCAATTTACACAGGAGACTCAGTAAAATATAATAAATTGAAAGAGTTGAATTCGATTTACTCAGTAATAAATTTTAAAAATAAATTAACTCTACTAAATTTGATTTATCATATACAATCACCTTACATAATTATATATAAACCTAATAATTTGAAGTAAATAGTTTTGATTTATTATAAATAAATTTTAAATATTATAAAGTCAAAGCTAATAGAATCCATTTATGTATAAATTTAACAGTTTGAATTTATTTGATTCGATTTATTATTAAAATGATCAAATCAAATTTAGTCAATTTAATTTATATATAATTATAAATTAAAAAATATATGTAACATTTCTTCTTTTAAAAAATTCACGTAAAATTAATTGTGATATAGTCGTTTGATGTAAATTGCCCTTAAAATTATTTTTGTTTTTACAGGGAGTAAAACAGAAAAATACATGCAAGTAAAGAAAGATCTGATATCTAATCGTTGTTATCTCCTGGCCTAACAACGAAAGCCCAACACTGTTAATAATTATTTCACACTGGATAGATCTTACATTGTGGTAAATGTGATATATCCAGTTATCTCACAACTAATAAATAGAGAGATGGGGAAGGAATAATTGGGGGTGGCGCTACCTCAGCCAATCATTAATCTCGTTAATCAACTAATTATCCAAAAAAGTAATCTAACTTAAAATTAACAACTCATCACCTTCCTCATCCACCTTTCCGTTATTCACCATTATCTTCGAATAGCTACTTTCTAAAATCTTCTCTATCACAACTATGAAGTAACAATAATAATAAAAAATAAATAATAATGATAACACATTAATTAGTTCAATTTTCACTGTTGCATGCAGCTACCTCCTCCGCCACCGCCACCACCACCACCATGGCCTCGTCCCACCGTCCCCGCCGCCACGATTCCTCCCCGGGTCCCTTCCCTCCCTTGTCCTCCACGCCACCCTCCTCCTCCGTTATTCCCATCCCCACCCCCACCCCCACCCACATCCGCCATGAATCCTCCCCATTCCCCCTCCTCCCACCATCTTCCATTTCCGCAGACCCGCTACCACCAACGTCTCCACGATCTCGCCGGCGCCACAGCCGCCGCGAATCCTTACCAGGCCTATCCCTCCCTCCGATTATCCGTCCCATTTCCACCCACAACCGCCGCGACTCTTGTCCCGATCCCTTCCCACTATCGCCTACGTCGCGCGCCGATACGCCGTCGTCTTTCACCTCCGGCAACAACGCAACGACACCGACACCCTCTCAACAAAGCCAACAACTCGTTCGTTATGAATCAGATCCAGTTCTCATGCCTCCCACGTCACCATTGGAATCACCACAACCATTATCCCCTTCAAGTTACTTCTACGACGAACAACATAACTACGTCGCAAAAGCCAAACAAGATCTCTACGATAAACAAAGCGATCTGGCATGGCCGTTTGGGGATCTTCAAGGAATCGACGGCGATGACTTCAGGGAAACCGCATACGAGCTGTTCTTCACGGCGTGTAGGTCCTCGCCGGGCTTCGGTGGCCAGAGCAGCCTCACGTTCTATTCGAAGCATGAGAATAATAATGGTGCGGGTGCTGGTGCTGGTGGAGCGCCGGTGTCGCAGTCGAGTAGGGTGAAGCGTGCGCTAGGGTTGAAGATGATGAGGAGCACCTTGGATCAGAGAATTTCGGCGGCGGAGTCTCCGGCGATGTCGCCGTTGATGTCGCCTTTGGTGTCGCCGGTGGCGGGAGGTAGCAGCCCCAAGTCTCGGTTGGTGAAGCCGAGGAAGCAGATGAGTATGGCGGATGTGATGAGGGTGCAGATGCAGGTGACGGAGCAGAGTGATAACCGCCTCAGAAAAACCCTAATGAGGACCCTTGTTGGCCAAGTAACTTCAAATTATTATTGTTTATTATTATTATTTTTCAAATCTTCGATATAAGTCACTCAAGAAATAAATATGCATAATAGGCTTTATTGTTATTATTTATTAAAAGTAAAGTTAATATTCGAGTGCTAAAAAAATAATATGAATAGTTAAAAAAAAGTAATTTTTTTGAATGAATTTAAAATGTGACAAAAAATAACTTGATAATATTTTGGTAATTACCATTATTGAAATTTCAATGTTCTAATAACTTTTTGGCTGGGTGGTTCTTTGGTGTAATCGTCCATGGTTAGTGTAACGACAAATAATGCATGCATGGTGAGATGGCAATGGATATCTTGTTATCTCAGATTTTTTCCATCTTGTTGAAAGAGTAGTTAACTAATGATTCATGTTATTGTGTAAATTTGATTCTCTGTCCAGCATTGTATCTAATCCTCCAATTTATAATCTCAGCCACTTCAACCAAAAATAAGAGTCATCCTAATTCTAATTAACTACTATTAATTGATTATGCAGATAATGAATATTGTTAAATATAACAATTCGATTGATTCATCTAGCTACACTAATTTTGGTCCAAACTAGCTAACTATTAATTACAAAAACAAACTTGAATTGCAGCTTGGAAGACAAGCAGAAACGATCATCCTCCCATTGGAACTCCTACGCCACCTTAAGCCCTCAGAATTCAACAATTTCCAAGAGTACCATTTGTGGCAGAAGAGGCAGCTCAAGATGATTGAAGCAGGGCTCCTCTTGTACCCTTCCATCCCGGTCGAAAAGACCAACCAATTCGCCATGAACCTCAAGGAAATCATAAAGAATGGTGTGGAACAGCCTTTGGACACAGGCAGGAACTCAGATACAATGAGAACTTTCAGCAACTCTGTTCTTTCCTTATCAATGAGGAACCCTGATGGTGGTGCTCCCACCAATGTGTGCCACTGGGCTAATGGTTACCCTGTCAATGTTCATCTCTATATACCTCTTCTTCAATCCATTTTTGATCTAAAGGAGGAAACTTCAATCCTTGATGAGGTTGATGAGATGCTTGACTTAATGAAGAAAACATGGACATCATTAGGGATAAATAGGTCAATTCACAATGTGTGCTTTGCATGGGTTCTGTTTCAAAAATATGTGGAAACTGGCCAAGTAGAACATGACCTACTTTGTGCCTCACATGCAATGTTGAATGAGGTTGCAAGTGATGCTAAGAAAGAAAAGGATCCAAAGTATGTTGAGATATTGAAATCCGTGCTAAGTTCATTGAAGGATTGGGGTGAAAAGAGGTTGCTTGCTTACCAAGAATATTTCCAAGTTGAGGCTGCTGGAGAAATTGAGAACCTTCTTCCTGTAGTTTTGTTAGCACACAAGATTCTAGGAGACGTTGCACCCTCTGGTGAAGGTAGTGAAGGGAAAGGAGGGGATAGGGTTGATGATTATATTCGATCTTCAATGAAGAATGCATTTGAAAATGTAAGTGCTAGTCTAAAAATGATGCAAATTATACTTATTTCTGAACAGAATTAGTCTCATTTAAAGTGCAGGTTCCAGTTTAGAGAGTAAAATGCAATATCTGAATAGTTGATAACAATGCTTATTACTGATTTATATAATGGATTTCTCGTTTTCTGATGATCATAGGCACTCCAAGCAGCAAATGCCAAATATACTCAATGTCAAACAAAGAAAGAAATAAGTGAAGTTATGTTCCAATTAGCACAAGAGATTGAAGACTTGGCAAATAGAGAAAGACAAAGTTATAGTCCAGTGTTGAAGAAATGGCATGCAACTGCAGCTGCAGTTGCAGCATTGACATTGAACAATTGCTATGGATTTGTTTTGAAGCAGTATTTAACTGAAATGATGACAACAGAAACAAGCGAGACAATTATAGTACTGCAAAGGGCTAAAAAGCTAGAAGATATTTTGGTCCAAATGGTAGTTGAAGACTCGGTTGATTGTGAAGATGGTGGCAAAACAGTAGTGACTGAGATGGTTCCTTTTGAAGTTGATTCAACCATAGTTAACATTTTGAAGAGATGGATGGATGCTTCAATGCAAAGAGGGAATTACTGTTTCCAAAAAGCAAAAGAACATGAAGTAAGTTCTGGCTTTATGATATATATATATATATATATATATGATCCTCTTTATATCATATCAGATGTTTTTAGTTTCCCAATCTTATAAATCTTTTTTGTGCCTTGTGTTTCAGAATTGGAATCCAAAGTCCAAATCAGAGCCTTATGCAAAATCAGTAGTAGAGCTGATGAATTTGGCAAAGATAATTGTGCAAGAATTCTTTCTACTTCCAGTACCAATAACTGAAGATTTAGTCCAAGAACTTGCTACTGGATTACAAAATCTCTTCAAGGAGTACACAATGTTTGTAGCAGCATGTGGTAAGTAATTTGAGTTCAATTAGTTCATATGATGAAATCTGAACATGCTATCCCTAGAAATCTCCTTCCTAAATCACTAGGTTCATTTGAAATGCTAAATAATAATCGCTACCTAGCATACTTGATTTCTGATTTATTATGTGCTGCTCAAAGGTTTGAAAGAGAACTATGTGCCAAATCTTCCACCACTCACCAGATGCAATAGGAATTCTAAGTTCCACAAGTTTTGGAAGATAGCTACACCATGCAGAGTAACATGTGAAGATCCACACATGTATGGAATATATGAAGCTAGGCATCCTCATGCATGCACCAGCCGCGGAACGCAGCGCCTCTACATTCGAATCAACACCTTACACCATCTTCTCCAACATATCCCTTCCCTTGACAAATCACTCTCCTTGTCCAAAGGAGTCGTTCCTTCGAGTCGCCATAGTTTCAAAAATATACAGAGCCCTTTAACTAACAGCAGCAAAAGCACTTCATACTTTGAAACAGCAAACTCTTCCATCTTAGCAGCATGCCAGCACCTCTCAGAAGTTGCATCCTATCGCCTCATATTCTTTGACTCGAACTCTTTCCTCTATGAAACACTCTATGCAGGGGATGTAGCCAGTGCCAGAATCCAACCAGGACTCACTGTTCTCAAGCATAACCTCAAGCTGATGACTGCGATTCTGACCGAAAGAGCCAGAGCACAGGCAATGAAAGAGATCATGAAGGCATGCTTTGATGCATTCCTTATGGTCCTGCTTGCTGGTGGAACCTCAAGGATGTTCAATGAGTCAGATTACATTATGATCCAAGAAGACTTTGAAAACTTGAAGGCTGTGTTCATCAACTGTGGAGAAGGGTTGGTTGGTGATGAAGCAGTGGAGAAAGAGAGTGAGGTAGTTGAAGGGGTTATAGCATTGATGGGGTTGAGCACTGGAGAGTTGATGGAGACTTTGACCAATATTGTGTTAAGTGATGAGGCAAGTGGTGTTATTGGACACAAGTTGCCAATGCCTCCAACTACAAGGAAGTGGTGTAGAACTGACCCCAACACAATATTGAGGGTCTTATGCTATAGAAATGATAAAACTGCAAACCATTACTTGAAGAGGACATTCTCAATAGCAAAGAGAAGATAACAGCAAAGGAGGTATGTTAGGCTTTGTTTGGTAATTGTCTCAAACCAACAATATAGATACACTTAGAGACACAATTTTTTTTTAAAACAAAAATATAAAAATAGGTAAAATGAAAACAATAAAGATAGAGACAGGGCATATTTTTTTTCTCTGTCTTGTTTCTGTCTTTATTGTCTAATTCGTCTAAGTGTTTTTATATTTTATCTTAAAACACTTACCAAACACCGTCATAGTTTCTTTGGATTCAAGTCAAAGGTAAGCAATGATCCATTTTGCTAATCATTGTTGGCGTAAAATGTCTTTACTTCAAAGAAGGAAAGCATTTGATGGAATTGTGAGGAAGGGAGAACGAGAGAAGCAAAATTTAGTCAATGTAATTTGATGAAGATTATGCATTTAATCTAGGAGTTAGCTTGTACAGGATGCAACGATGATCAATAACAATTTCGATTATAAAGTGCTGAATAGTGTGATGAGCACATCGTGTATTTTTGTAACTGAAAAAAGGAAACTGAACTACTTGCATGCATGTTGTAATTACTAATTTTAGTGCACCATGTAAACAAAAGGCCTTAATTGAATGGTTTATTCACTCTTCCACGGAAATAGTAATGTGCGTAACTAGGAACACTTAAAAGGTATGTTGCTAATTAGTTTACTAATCTTTGTCACTATTGCAGGAATAGGTTGTCGTATATTCATTTCATGAAAATGCAACAATTATTTTATAAAACTAATTAACAAATAATCATTTGATCGATCACCATTAGAAGCAAAATTAAATAGACATACACAAGAACTTCACGCAGTAAAAATAAAACATTGAGTGTAATAAAATTAGATAATGACATTCCTAAAGTAACACTAGAACGAGAGGATGAGAATTAGAGGAGGAACACTATTCTCTTGATGAATTTTATTGAAGTAAGCAAACCAATATCAAAAATGCACTATGTATGAATCACCAAAATATAAAAACTGCACCACCATGTATTAGCATCACACCCTAGTTCTAGGCAGCAGCAAAAGTTTTTACATCTAGATGAACAAAATTTGATTTATTTTTATTGCAAATACAAACTTAGAATAGTTTAAATTTTAAAGAGAAAAAAAAAATACACAAATTTTCTTTACGTCTCTCTCAATTTTATTACGTACTCTCTTAGTTAATTAATTTTATTATGGTATCAGAGCTTCTAATAGCTATGCTGATGACCATATATGATTAAAACAAGGGAAAGTATGGGGAGCCAATGGAATATTTATACAATGTGTACAATGGAAGTTTAGAGAGTATTAGAGATATAATCATTAGTGTTACCTTTTCCCATCAGCTGAAGCTTTTGGGATGAGTGGTATCATGCATGGTATTAGAATGCTAGATCCGAAAGGTCAAGAGTTTGAGTCTTGGTGAACCCAAAAATCAGTTTAAGTTTTTGGGAAGATGTTTATTATTGCTAGTACTCGGACATTATATCATGACATGTCCTCGAGTGAAGTTCCAATAGGTATTCCGATACAAATAGATGCGGTTTGTTAGTGAAGAGAGACTCGTTTCATGGCTCGACTTTGTGTATACTATAATGTTTTGTATAGAAAAAGGGAATAGGTTGAGAAAGGAAGGATCAAATAGCTCTTAGGTATGTGCAGATTATGTTAGGAGGCATTTAGGTGAAATCTTCAATCTAAATCGCCACTTTGTGAGCCCTATAACGTTTTCTACGTTTAGAATTTGAAAATAGCTATTAGAGACAAATTTATAGAAAATTGAATTAGCTTTAAAAAGAATCTTAAACAAAGTAAATCGGATAACCACATCTTGAGATATTCTCGAAATACTGTTAGTATATCAGGCAGGCTGATAAGAGCGCGATTTTCTGCTATAAACTTGTAACAGATTTATCTACCTAATTTAATTTGAATTTGAATTTGTACTTTCAAGTGGTTTATAGTCGGTTAGGAATTCACTCCAACTAGTATTTTCATATATTTAAATTTTAAATTAGATATGTTAGTTTAAAATAAAGCAAGTGCAATATATATATTTTTTTGTTTACCCAAACGGTATCCCCCAACCTGATAAGTTAATGACTAATCCATTGCGGATCTGAGCTTCATTTAAGGATCTGTCGCTGGCCAATGAGTTGCTGCATGCACAAAACAGAGTTCGAACTCCCAACACTTGCTTAAGCGAACGAGTGAGTTGACCACTCGATCAACCCAAGTTGGTTAGCAAGTGCAATATATTTTTTTTTTTTGGTATTTTGACGGGGCTTAACGCCCAAGAAAATTAAAAATCAATGATAAAACGAGGCAATGATACCCCTCTAGCATCATCATCTATAATGTTCCTTAGCCCTGTTGGCATAGTGTCTATGAAATGAAATCCAAGGCATGCTTGTAAACTTTCCTTCGCAAGCCAGTCGGCACTTTTGTTTCCTTCCCTATATGTATGACAGAGTTTTACATTCCAGTCTCTTTGTATTAATTGGCTGATGCTTCTTATAATTGTTTCCGGATGATTGTCCCTTTCTTCTCTTTTGCTGAGAATTTGGAATGCAATTTTTGAATCAGTTTCTAGAATGATTTTTTTGAATCCCAAATCCCAAGCTAGTTTCAATCCATGGAGAATTCCCCAAGCTTCTGCCGTGAACGCTGTTCCTTTGCCAATATTCACCAAGAACCCCGCTACCCATCTTCCACGGCTATCCCGAATCAAGCCTCCACACCCTGCTATATGGTGCTCCTGTGAGATTGCTCCGTCAGTATTGATTTTTAGCCATCCATCCTCAGGAGGTTGCCATGCAATATGTATTTCTTTTTTCTTCTGTGCTCCTTTAAGGATATTGACTTTTTCAAAAGCATTATTGATCCTCTGCAGATATTCTTTAATCCATAAATGTGCATTGTTTGGTCTTCTAAAAGGGGGGTCAAAGATCTCCTTATTTCTCCATTTCCATAGCCACCAGCAAGTCACAACAAATTGGGACAGCCATGGTTGTGCATTAGCACCGATTTCCACTGTAAGATTCCAGCGGATCCATGTCTCGAAGGGAGCTCTATAGAAAGTGGTTATGTAAGAGGGTTTCACTAACTGCCGCCAAATTCTTGATGCTTCTGTGCAGTCCCTTAATGTGTGGAGTAGTGTTTCTGGATTATTGGGGCATCGGTGGCAGTTTGGATTTGCACCAAAGATCTTCTGTCTTCTTTCTGAGGTCATCAGCTTGTTTTGAGTTGCTAACCACATAAAACATTTTATACGCTGGGGGCCCTTCCATTTCCATATAAGATTCCAGGTTTGGTCTTGATTTTCATTTGCTTGAGAGAGTGTTTTATAAGCACTGGCTACTGTGAAGTTTCTATCTTCGGAGGGACTCCACATGATCTTGTCCTCACCTAGGCTCTCTTTCGGGGGATGGTATGCAGTAATCTTTAAAATTTTGTCTTCTGGAATGAGCTCCCTTAGCAATTCCAAGTTCCATTCTCCATTTTCTAACACTGCATCAGCCACTTTCATATTGAGAAGGGAAGCGTTTATTTCCTGTACATCCTCAATAAGAGCATTTTCATGATACAACCACTTATCTCTCCATAGAGAAGTCGACTTACCATTTCCAATAGAAAACCTCAGGTTCTCTTTCATGTCTTCTTTGATCTTTATCAAATCTCTCCAAAACTTTGAGTCAGATGCCCTATTTTCCATGTTCAGGATTGAATCTTTTTCCCTGCCATATTTATTGAAAAGGACTTTCGCCCATAGTGTCTCTCTTTCGTGCATTAACCTCCATACTTGTTTCATAAAAAAGGCATCATTCATGATATGAAGCTTTCTCATGCCTAGGCCCCCATTTATTTTTGTTTTACAGAGAGTGTCCCATTTCACAGCATGCAATTTTCGTGTGTTTGAGTTTTCTCCCCAAATAAATTTTCTCTGGCATTTTTCCACTTCATTGCAAATTCCAATGGGAATTTTTGTATGTAACATATCAAAATTGAGCATTGGGCTGATTACAGTTTGTGCAAGAGTGATGCGCCCTGCTAAGGATAGGCAATTGGCCTTCCATCCTTTTAATTTGCTTTTTGTTCTTTCAATAATGCTTTTAAAGTCTTCCTTCTTCTTTCGGTTGTTTGTCAAGTAAGCACCTAAGTATCTTCCTAGACATGGCACTTCCTGGAAGCCGCATATCTCCTTTATGCCTACTCTTTTGCAGTTGGGGACATTTTTAGAGAATAGAATGGATGTCTTTTCTGCATTGATTTTGAACCCCGATGCAGCTCCAAATTCGTCTAGAGTTTCAAGCACAACTTTCATTTGATTTTCCGTTGCTTCTGTAAACAGCAAGAGATCATCAGCAAAGAGAAGGTGTGATATTTGAGGTCCTCTTTGTCCCGCTTTCATTGGTATCCACTTTCCCTTTATAACGGTCTCTTCTATGAGTTGCGAGAGCTTGTCCATGGCGATGACAAAAAGGTAAGGGGACAGAGGATCCCCTTGCCTTAGTCCTCTACTTGGCTTGAACATATCAAGTTTCTCGCCGTTCCACAAGATCTTGAAGGAAACTGATGACACACACTGCATGATGATGGAAATAGTTTTTTCCGACATTCCATACTCCAAGCAACATTTTTCCAAGAAACACCAGTTCAAACGATCATAAGCTTTCTCAAAATCAATTTTGATAGCCATAAATGAATTTTTCCCCTTCATTTTTCCCATGGTATGAACCATTTCTTTTGCAATGATGATGTTGTCATGGATTAGCCGACTTGGAATGAAACTTGACTGATTTGGAGCAATTCTTTCATTCAAAGTGGGCTTTATCCTTTTGACCAGAATTTTGCTCAAACACTTATATATCACATTGCATAGGGCTATAGGTCGAAATTGAGAGACAAATTCAGGCTGGTTGATCTTGGGTATAAGTGTTAGAAGAGTTTGGTTTACCTGTTGTATTGAGGGGGGGTCTTGCCATAGTTTCTGAATGAAAGCACAGATGGAGCATTGGAGGACCTTCCAATTTTCTTTAAAGAACAACGCAGGGTATCCGTCTTCTCCAGGCGCCTTTAGGGAACCTATGCTGTGGATAGCTTCTTCAATCTCACTTGGAATGGGCATTCTTTCTAACATCTGTTTCTGTTCTTCTTCCAATCTTTTATATTGCCAGCTGCATCGAATAGTGGGGCGCTTTGGTCTTTCATCTCGGTATAGGTCTGTGAAAAAATTTGAGACTATCGATTTTACAGCTTTTATCTCTTCACACCAGATACCATTATTGTTCCTCAGCTTCACTATCTTGTTCTTCCTTCTGCGCACCAAAGTTTTTGTGTGAAAATATTTAGTGTTTCTATCTCCTTCTACAAGCCACTTTTGTCTGGATTTTTGTAGCCAGAAGATCTCCTCTTGATCAAGGATTTTTTTCAATTCCTCCGAAAGGTCTTTTTCCAGCCCATCAAGAAACTTATTCCTACCATAAAGCCTAGATTTTTGTATCCCTTGAATTCTATTCAAAAGCCTCCTTTTCTTTCGAAATATGTTACCAAAAGTTTCATTATTCCATTTTTTCAGACTTTCAGTTAAATTGTTTAAGGCTACTGGAAAGTCATACTCATTATTCCAAGCACTTTTAATGACATTTGGGAGGTCTTCATGTGTATTCCACATGGCTTCATACTTGAAAGGTCTCTCTCCATGGATACTAGTCTCAGGTCTTGTGTGTAGCAGCAAAGGGTGATGGTCTGATTGTATTCTTGGCAGCACCTCCACAAATGCATTTGAAAAATTTGTACGCCACTCTGAGTTGCATAAAGCTCGATCCAGCCTTTTATAAACTCTTTCTTGGCCTTCTCTTATTCCCCCCTTCCATGTGAATCTTGATCCTGAATAGCCTACGTCTATGAGGTTGCATTTGTCAATCCAGCCTCTGAAACGTCTACACGCATAGGCATCATTTTCCCCTCCTCCTTTCTTCTCACTTTGCTCTGCGATGTCGTTGAAATCATCTATCATCAGCCATGGTAAGTTCATGTTTCTTGAGATGTTGTGCAAAAGCTCCCACATTTCTTTTCTTTGTGCTTCCTGTGGACTTGCATACACAGCCGTAAGGCTCCATGTCCTCCGCTGATTATTTTCAATTTCCATATGCACAAATTGCTTGTGGGTTGATATAACTTTGATTTTGAAATCATCGTTCTTCCAGAGGATCCAGATCCCTCCAACGAAACCGACAGCTTCTTCGACAATGGCATGATTGAATCCCATTGCCTTAATCACCTCTCTTCCTTTATTTCCGCTACATTTGGTTTCTACCAGAATAGTGAGGTCAGGTTTCTTTTGGTTTTGCAACTCCTTGAGGGTGCGAACGGTACTTTTGCTCGCTGCCCCTCTAATATTCCACATCATGATCTTCATTATATGACGCAAAAGTCTTATCCAAAACTCTAAACCAAAACAAAGGCACCCTAACCCAAAAGGTTGGGAAAGCAAAGAGGCTCAAGGCCTCTTAATCATCATGCATATCCTCCCTTGTTAATGAAGGAGGTACTTCTTCCTGTGCTTCTCCTTGGGCTGGTTCCCTTTCAAAAACTTCCATGGCTTCTACTAGATCTTCTGAATTTCTGGCTCCAAAGTCTGGCGGGACTGGGTCAGGTGGTTCCTCCATGTCGCAAGCCTGTATTCCAGTGGCCTCAACCATTTCAGTGATTTGAGAGTCTTGGGTTTGGTTGTTGTTTGCCCAATTTTCTTGAAAATGAACGGCTTTGTCAGTAATGTTCATGCTAGTATCTTCTTGGGTTTGGGTTTTAGTCTTGGTTTGGGTTCTTTCTTTTCTCATGGTTTGGGCTGTTGTAGGGGCAAGAGTTGGGTTGGTCTGGTTTTGGGTTTCTTGCATCTTGCTATTTGTCTGTCTTGGTTTTGGGCTATTTTTGTGGGTCTGGTTATTTTCTTGTGGGATTTGGTCTTTTAGTTTTGTAGGAGTATTCCTCTCCAGAGCTCCTTTATTTCTTTTGTCTTTTTCTGTGGTTGCCTTGCTTCCAGCTGGATTTGTCTTATCGCTCTCATCCTTCTGTGGTATCACCACAACCTCATTTGTCTCCTTGTCTCCCTCCACTACCTCATGCTGCAGAGCTGCAAAGCGAGAGGTGTGCTCCCCGTACGACAAAACTTTTTCTTTTCCTTTTTGGCCGTTACTGGTTCCCTCTCCATTTTTCAGTAATTTCTTCCCCCTTGTCCTTTGGACTAGCATCCAAGGGCCAAATCCGTTATTCTCCTCTGCAATTACGCCTTTGCCCTTACTTAACTCCCCTTTTCCAATTCTGCCCCCTTCTTCTTCCTCCATCCCTGCCTTTTCGTATCCCTTTCCTTCATTATTGTTACTGGCTTCTGGTTTTTCTTGTGACCTTAAGCTTGGGCATGAGGATTTTTCATGTCCAAAGCAGCCGCAGTTGAAACACACCATATGGAGGCCTTCGTATTCCACTAGATGAGTGATACCATTGATTTGGTATTGAGACACCAAGGGTTTGCTTAAATCTATCTCCACGCAAATTCTAGCATATTTACCTCTGGAGATGTTTTCTGTTGTCATGTCAATCTTCATGGTCCTCCCAACAATGTTGCCAATCTTCTCCAATATTGTTCTATTGTAATACTCTATCGCAAGGCCTGGGAGACGAATCCAAGTTGCCAGTGTATCTATTGTTGATGTGAGGGGGTTGAATTCTGGTTTCCACCATCTAATGGTTAAGTAGTGGTCAAGAATTTTCCAGGGCCCCTCCATGAGTGCAAAATCCAAGTCTTCCATATTATAGAATTTCACAAGGAAGAAATCATTTCCGAGATCGATAACGTCAATGCTGCCGTTCTTTCCCCATATTGTCTCTAGTCTTCTTTTGAGCGCCAGAAGAGAAATTCTCCTTCCCAGGAGCTTAACTATGATTGATTCCCACCATTCCTTGCAAATTTCTTTTTTCAAAGATTTGCTGATCACCAGATTGTATACCCCATTTTCAGTTTTTTCAATGCTAATTTCCTGTTCTTCGTCACTCTCCTCAGAACTTTCTTCTTCCATTTTGTCCTCCTGAAAATCCTTCTCTGCTTCCTTTCCACTTTCCCCTTGTTGTGCTTTACCTGCCCTGACAGCTTGGGCAAATGATCTCTTGCTGTTTTCTTCATTGTTTGCTCTCATCACTCCGATTACATGTATATCTGCTTCTGCTCCTTCAGTACCCCTTTCTTCTTCCATCCAATCTTCTTTTCTGGCTACTGGTGTAGAATTTCCAGTAAATTCTTCTTCTTCTGCTATCTTTCTCACCTTCTTCAAAGACCTGTGTAGCAGCTCTCCTTCCGACCTTGCGCTCAGCCTTGGCCCATGCGGTCTAGCAGCTCCCCCTCTCACAAAGCCACCTCTCATGGGGCTATCTTCGGTTATCGCAACAAACCCTAAAATCCACTACGGAGTTGAGGACTAGAGAGAAGCTTTTGACAAAACTAGCAAGTGCAATATATTGTCACAACAATTACATTACTCGTCTTATCTTTTGGGCCCATGTATGAGATCAAATCTTAAAAGCTAAACCAGGCCTAGTTGTAAGGCTAACCCAGCCCAGAACATTAATTTATTTCGGAAATAGTACCAGAATTATTTTTTCTACGAAAAATAAAAAATAGATATAGAAGCAGATCGCAACCGTCAGTTAGGGAAATCAATATCGTGAAGTGTATAACGTGCCAATCATCCAACCGTCAACCCAAAAGTCTGCTTATAATTTAAGCAATTTTTCGCTGTACCCTGTTTACCTAAACCCTAGCGCGCTCTCTCTCTCTCTCTCTCTCTCTCTCTCAAATCTCAGCATGTCGAACACCGAAGCCGAGCACCGCGAAGAGGAGGAGGCTCCCGCCGGCGAGGACGAGGACACCGGAGCTCAGGTAGCTCCGATCGTCAGACTCGAAGAGGTCGCCGTCTCCACTGGCGAAGAAAACGAAGATGCTATTCTCGATCTGTAAGCATTTCAACAGTGTTTTTTTTTCCTCAATACCTTTTGAGCGTTTTATCGATTCATTAACTGAATTTTTGTTTTCTTAAATTAATTTTGTTTTGCAGTAAATCCAAGCTATATCGATTCGATAAGGACGGGAATCAATGGAAGGAGCGAGGTGCTGGAACAGTGAAGTTCCTGAAGCACAAGGAAACTGGAAAGGTTCGCCTCCTCATGAGGCAATCTAAGACGCTCAAGATCTGCGCCAATCATTTGAGTAAGTTGCTCCTTTTTCTCTTCGATCATCTTTTATTTATTTATTTGCTCTTCTTTCCCACCGTAATCTGAATTTCGACCGGTTTATTGTTGGAATTTTGTAGTTCTACCTTCGATGAGTGTGCAGGAGCACTCCGGGAACGAGAAATCATGTGTTTGGCATGCCAGAGACTTCGCCGATGGTGAATTGAAAGATGAGCTTTTCTGCATTCGGTTTCCATCGATCGAAAGTAAGTATGCCTTTTTTTTTTAGTTGTATTTTATGGACCTACTTTGTAGCTATAGGTTTTATTCAATAGTCAAAACTTTGATTCAGTGTTCAATTATAATATTTTGTTCAGAATTCTAATATTTTGTATTTAAAGAGGTTTGTAGTATGGAGGAAACTAAATATGTGAACTATTAGTTGTGTTTGTCAAACTTTAGTATGCATCTTTTGTAGTAACTCCTTGAAATACACTCACGTATATGTGAGCATCTTTTCTGAGATAGTGTTATGATAGGACAGCAAAATGCCTGCTATTCGCTGACTTATGAGTGTCAATTTCTTTTTGTTGATATTAAGGTAGATGGCCGTCCATTCCGTTTGAAATTGTTTGGGCAATATGCCTACTGTTTGTGACTAAGATGCCCCTTGTATGAGGGCACTTTGCATCAGACAACAAATAACATTGTTACTCTCTGCTTTACTTAGTTTACTATTTTGGACATGGTTTTATTGCATTGTTTAACTGTTTTTGTTTTTATGTCCTTCTGTTAGATTGCAAATCATTCATGGAAACATTCCAAGAAATTGCTGAGTCCCAAAGCAAAGCCGAAAATGCTGAAGCATCTGATACTGCCGGTCTCCTTCAGAAATTGAGTGTTGAAGGGAAAGAAGGTGAAGAAAAGAAACCTGAAAAGGAATCCGAAGAAAAAACTGCAGAACCCGAACCTGCATCAGCTGAGAAGAAAAACGATACAGAATCAGAGAAAAAGGACGAAGAGCCCAGTCCCTCTTCTTGAATCATATCATTGATTCACATTTCCTTGCTAGGCGACATGAAAAGTTAGGTTGTTGACCTTTTTCTGCCGCCGTTTTGGGATGTTCCCCTCATGCATCGTAGTCTTGAGGTCAGGTCAGGTCAGGTCAGGGTTGTGTCCGGGTGCTATTGAACAGGATGTGTCCATTGTTGAGTCTTTGTTGCTGGGGAAGTTTGGGTCAGATTTGGATTATTGAGGGTTGGTACTTTCGGGGTTTGGAAGTTTTCGAGTCTTATTTCCAATTCTATATATGTATTTGTCGGTGGCAAGGGTGCAGTCGAGAAAATAGTTAAAAATTATAAACAAAGGTTTTTGGATATACATTGTTTTGATTTCACGTCTTTTCCAACTCTAATTACTAATTAGTTGTTACTTATTACTAGTGGTATTTTAACCTGCTCAATATGATCAAAGAAGCATCAATGTTCAAATTTAATAAATGCAATCACGATCATTTCTGGTATACAAATGTAATTACACTCATCAAAATTTACATATGGTTTGAAAAAATAAATCATAAAATGATAAGCCGAAAAGCTAGGGCAAGAAATTCGGAGAAATTTAAGCGGTTCAAGGGCTGCGTCATAAGCCTCTTCAATTGGGGCCCATGATGCTTTCTTGTAAGGAAAAGTGTCTCTGTTACACTGCCATTGAAAATGGCGTGCTTGCTTAAGGTCCATCATTAATACGATTGAGCATGCCTATCAATAACTATGCTTTCTTTGAAGGTGAGCTTGTTTTCATTATTATTTCTCAAACCTGACCCACTTCCAGTTGGCATAAAGTGTTTCATTCTCAAAAGGTAAGACACTATTTGGGAGGGGCTCTGATTCTTGGATGATATGATGATTGTGATGTATGTTCTCTTTGTATTTCTTTGCCATCATATCAGCCTCCAAAAACACTGTCTGTGAAAGAAGAAAAAATCATATCTCAAGATCAATCTCTCTTGCACCATAAAAGAACTCAACCAATAATAAGGAAAAGAATACATAAACAAAATAAGTACCTGTTTATCTGAGAGAAATAGGCCAGGTTCACTTTCAAGATCTGCAATGCTGCATGATAGAAAGACAAATTGTCATCAGCAGCATTTTTATTTTTACCACTATGTTGTGGTCTATTGAGGTTCCTTCAACTCAACCTTTGTTGCAACCAATTGCACAAATCATATCTAAAGATAAAGATGAAAGAGCAAAGTGAGCTCGAAGACGCTAACCTTAACTTGCAAGAAACCTCGGTGAAAAACATGACTAAGAAGAAATACCAGGGAAAATATATGATATTTTTTACTTACCCTATTTTGTTTTCTCCCTCTTTCAAAAGCTTGTTTATGATGGATGCCTAATTGTGTAAGGAGTTTATGTTATATTGGGAGGAGAACTTCAATTTTAATTACCTCAAGGAGATTTTATCAGGAGCCGTTGACTTCACCACCAGAACTTTCAACTTCTCATCAACAGAAAGTATGTCACTAACAGAACTAATCTCGGCTCGAGTGATATTTGAAACATGCAGCAATCCACTGAAAGGAATCCAACAAAGAATTTAACATACACACAGTTTTGATAATCTCAACCTAACAATTTAAATTCATGAAGTACTAAAAGAATTAACATTTTCCCCAAATGACTAAAGAATAACAACTATGTTATCCAACCTATCACTCACCATCTATTTGTTTCTCCTATCCTTATTTGGGCTCCATAAGGAAGGATCTTGTTCACAGTCCCTTCTAGAAGTGTTCCTTCTTGAAGGTATAGCTTTTCCTGCAGCATCATTTTCATTGAACAGCATCGCAAAATAAAATAAATCCAACATTTAAATGTTAAAGCTAAGCAGAAAAAATGGTAACAAAAAGATTTTGAGTACTGACCCAAGCTTCCCTCTCACTAAGTACCAAATTGGTTGTGTCTTCATCTACTTGAGTAATTTGTACATATATACATCGTCCCACCTAGATCATTGTTATTAACATTATTTAACAGATGTAAGAACGACGAAGACTCGAAGGCAAGCTAAAAGAGGAGAGCTGTGTTAGATACTTGTGTCAATATTCGACATGGAACAAAGATGGTTTAGATAAGTAGTTGATGCAAAACAAGAATTTTTTTCCTGTTTTGGAGAGAAGTTCAGGGCTGCAACTTACATTTTCTTTTAATTCGCTAACATTATTTACTCTTTTCATAAGCTCAGCTTTAGGTAGGAAAGCCCGCAAGCCCTGCATATCGAAATTCAAGAGGATATAAACATTTACTCGAGTGTTACATAAACATGAAGATTAAGTTTGATAGCACAGACCTCAATCCTTGTTAGCAGTCCCCTGGTATTCCACTCTGTGATTCTAACCTCTATAGGTTCGCCATACTGTTTTATCTGCCCAAAAGATTAAAATTGGAAAATGTGATTCTCAAATGAAAGAAAGGATTATATTTGCCATTATTTGTAGTTCCTTACTGACTATAACTAAAGCATACATGCAAAATTTTTTTCTAACTCTCAGCATGAAATAATACCCCGTTAGGAAAATTTATTTCTTTGTCTATTTTGTAGGCTATATACTTGTATATAAATAAGTATAATCATATTAGCTATTTTATATTCTAACATATATATCGGTTTGGGCCTTTTGGATCAATAACCAAAAGATCAGTCAAATTCAGGTAAACTTCTGCTCTCGGATATCTTTCTTGACATTTTAACATGGATGATACTAGGGAAAGAATTCCAACATTATCAGCCTAGGAAGCATAAAATTAAAAAATGGTTTGCTGTATTGGTGACAGATACTCCTAGCCCTTCTACTTTAATTTTTTCAAAAAAAATTTTGTATCAATATGGCTGTTTCCATAGATATATTTATAAGTTGTATTCTAAATTCAGGTCATGATCTTCAGAATTTGCCATTTTCATCTGTTAGTGTCATGTCCATGCTACCTAGTTTCCAATTAACTAGCCAAAAGAATGATCACATCCAACTTACAAATTCTATAAATTTCCAATGAACTATATATTAAGCATTTTATGGGGCATGTCGGAAAGAGAAAAACCTGCCTCAGTCGATGCCAGGCGATGCGGCGGAAGAGCCTTCTGCTAGAAAGCAAAGCCCTATCAGTAAGTGTTCTACCAAGAACCTCAGCAAACACAACAGTTCCAACCTGTGCAACCGGAATCCCATTGATTGCATCTTCATTCTTCAGAATTCCCATCCTACCCTGAACATTAAAATTCTGTTCATCCTTTTCCAAATCAAATAGCAAGTGTTCCATTTCTCTACTATTCAAGGGAAGCACCTCCTTTGTCAACATTGTACCTAGTAATTCTGCACCCACATTGACATTGAGCTTGCTTTCAGTACCCGAAACAACAACTCCTATCACAAAATCCCCAGGTTTTGGTTCATAATACTCAGCATTATCCTTCTTAGCTTCTTCACTCTCATCAACCATATCATCTCTTTCCTTGGAAACTTCTAACAGCCCACCATTTTCTTTTCTCTCCTCCACAGAACCATTCTCTTTGAAAAACTTCAAAAATGGCGACAAAGCTTCATCTTCTGTAGAACCTCTCTCTGATTCCCTAACAACCTCATTTTTTGCAGTAGTTGGTGAAGGCTTGTTGCGCAACTCAAGCTTAGCATGCTCTTGGTCTTGGGTCCCTTCACCATCAAGAGCTTCTTGAGATGACTGATTACTAGAAAAGCCATCAAATTTCTCACTGATTGAGGAAAATTCAACATGGGCAGCTCTCAAAATTGAAAATTTATCGCGTTCTGTATATGGGAGTTTCATGGGGTTTCTATGGAAATTGTTGCGAAAAGCAGTGTCATGGCTAAGAGGTAAAGTCCAATTGGGAAAGCAGAGAGACTTACATGGACAAAGAATCAATGGCATCTTCGTATTGTTGACACAATTTAAGAGCTACGAGGTTCGCTTCAGTTCTGAGTTTCTGAGTTGCATGTGAACTAGTTCTATGTTCTACTCTATCCTCTTTAGCTTTCTTCTCCCACTTCAGTCAAAAATTTTGTGAAATTTATTGTGATTTACTGATTTTGTTTAAAATTTATATTTTACCTTTTCTTGTTTGTTTGAAAAATATTATTATCTTTAAGATAGATAATAGGTGATTAATTTGTCATTAATTTGTTATTGTTCAAATTTTTATGATCAATAAAAGTAAATGGTAAAAATGTAAATTAACCATTACAAAATATTTGAGTCATTCTTTTCTTCTCTCTCAATTATCTTTACTTTCACTAATAATTCTCTTAATATTTCATGCAAATCCCTAATTTCAGTAATTCTATTTCAGTACCATGTCACCATCAAAGCACCATGGCCGCTACATTGTATTTAAAGTAAGATTATCAACTCTAAATCTAGATTCATTCACTTTTTTTTCTTGTTTCATTGTCTATGAGACTTATTGCTTGTGATTAATTTGGCATGTTATCTTCTTAGCTTTTGCCATGTGTTTAATGGTTTGATGATATGATAATTAGTATTTAGAGTTAGAATTTTACTTCCTCTTTATAATTGTTTGCATTTGGCAGCATCATATGAATCTTCTGTCATTTGTGCTATGATATTTTCAATTCTTGTTCTCATTGTTAGGTAACAACTCTCTAAAAAATGTGTTATTTAATTTTATTTTCTTTTAAATAAACTAATTGATTAGTTATATTTTTAAAATAAGAGTTCAACACCATAACATGAAATTTGTTATAAGAAACAAAAACAATATAAATGCTAGCACACACACAATGTACTTGTACTTTATAAATACTATATTTTATTTTTACTCCTTTTGTCAGTTTTCTTTGCTCAGAAAAAATCTATGAATAATCTTGTTTACACTTATTCTTATATGTCAAAAAACCTTCTCGCTTAATCAGACATTCCACATTATAACATAACTAGTTGATTGAGAATAATAGATGCTTCTTTTTTCTTGATACTTGATAGTAATTTCAAATTTGTATTCTACATTTTTACTTCTGATTTTCTTTTCAGTTTTTGATAGTTAACTAAATACTTGTCGTCTTCATTTTTATGTTTGATCTCCATGATGATTTTCAACAAGGTTGATGTTTTTTTTTTTTAAGATATAGTTCACTAAACAAAACTATAATGATTTCTCTAAGCACTTTCATTTCTGTTTCTTCTTAGCATTTTCTTTTGATTTATTGTTAACTTGTTATGCTTTTAGTTCCAACAACACATTATAAGAGTGTTCATAGCTTGGTTCAGCTTAGATTTGGTTAACTTGGACTAAATTTGGTCCAATTTCATTTAGATTTAACAAAACTTAAAATTAAATAAATTTATTCGATTAAATTACACAATCAAGTTATGATGAAGGTTTGAAAGCTTTTTTATTTGAATATATAAGCTACATATATATTTATACACAAATATATAGTGATCAATTTATCCATTAATATATGTATATACATGTATGCATTTACTGATAAATAAACATTTGTTGATGTGTATTCTCTAGCAAGATTTGTGGAGAGAAGTATTCCTTTTGAAACAGAGGTTTGTTTATCGGATTGTTCTTTTTTTTTTTAGTATTTTTTTCTTTTTCTTTTTTTTTTTTTTTTTGCTTACCTCATCGATCACATTATAATGCCAGTGGGATCAATTGGATTCTGTATATCAGTACAAGTGGAATTTCTCTAATCTTGAAGTGAGTATGGCTACCAAATACAAAGTCCCCTTTGATCTTGTAGTTCTGTATTTGGTCTTTAGAATTTAACTTATTAAATTGCTTTTTCAGAATGCATTTGAAGAGGGTGGTGTTTTGCATGGGAAAAAGGTTTACCTCTTTGGTTGTACTGAGCGTAAGTATTTGTTTGTTCAAAAACGTCGTACACTAAAATTAGCCACTAAAATCAGTCACCAATGTATTTGTGTATAAATACATGTGTGGTTTAAATTTGTATTCCAATATGTATTTTATACTGGTGATTGATTTGGTGACTAATTTTAGTGTACACGTAGCATAGTCGTTGTTTGTTTCGTCGCTTTGTGTCCCTATTGAAGATATTTATGTAGGTTAACACTTAGCAATGTCACTATTTTTGTGCATGTTTTGCAGCTCAACAAGTCTGCTTTAAAGATGTAGAAAAAGTTATCTTGGTACCTATTATTGTTGCTGTAAGTTTTAAATTCAAGCCGCGCTTTCTCTACATTAAAATCTTCTAGCTAAGTTGATCATTGCTTCAAGGTATCAATAGTTACATGATTTCACCAATTAGGTGACGTATCGCGTACCAATTTACAATTTATCTATGAACTGAAACGCTATAAGTATACTCTCCACATAAAATATTTTTCATGTGGTGTACCACATACCTATTTTCATACCAGAATATATTGCGTTCCATGTAACTATATAATCAATATCAATTTGTGTATATAGTTTGATTAGTGACTTGTGAGTCTATCCTTTGGGATATGGTTTTTGACTTCTATTCACCTATTGTTGGTCATAAGAAACTTGAATTTGTAAGTTGTAACTATATTGATTTTGATAATAGAAAACTTGAAGTTTTCACTATATTATTAAAAATGCTACAATTTTCTTATGAAAAAACATGTATTGTCACCTTTTCCTCCATCTGATAAAATTGGGATTACCTCTGTTCAGAGAGAGACTGAAGAGATTATTCCCATGAAACAAATGAAAATGGATTGGATTCCATACATCTCCTCAGAGGATCGGTACACATTTTAATTCGTCTACCCTCGGAATTGTTTTATTCGATTTTGTTGTGAAATTTTTGGTTATTCCTGAATTTGTCTTCTTCAACATTGACAGATTGAAGTATCAAATATTTATCTTGAGTTGCACCCAAAGGAGGTATGCCACCATCTTTGATTCAAATACCTTAGTATAGTATCAGTAGCTTGTTTCAGAATTCAGGTTGCAAAATGATAATATTTTATTGATTAGAGAAGTTTTGATTTTATGTGTGATATACTCAATGTGATGCAGGGCTGCTTTGAAACATTTAAAGTTGGATCAAGTATGAGTATTGCTTGCCATGTGAGTAGTAATTAGTTTGAGGCTTAACTTCTTAATTATTGATCACACTATGTTGGATATTTCCTATCAGATAGAACAAAGAATATTTGATTAATTTGTTTCCTTTTAACTGTCATTCTTTTTGAAGATTTCTACCATCCATTAAAGGAAGATGAACTTGAACAAAGTACTGAGGTTCAAATACTATTTCCAACAGAGCCAAAGCCGGTAATTATTATTAGGTTTAATTATTCTGCTGGTCCCTATAGTTTCATTAAATTTTCAATTATGTTCCTATATTTTTTTTATTTGGGCCCTTAGACCATATCAGATTTAATTACAAAATCTGATATGATATGGGGACTCAATTGAAAAGAAAAAAAAGTATAGAGACTTAATTGAAAATTCAGTAAAACTATAAGGACTAACAGAGTAATTAAATCTTGTTATTATAGAAATTGTTAGTTTAAACTTTTAACAGTGTTTGTGTGTTGCTTGAGATCCCCATTTTTGCATGACATGTTTAGATACATTTGTTTATTTTGCAGGTCTTTTGTTCATTTGATTGGAAGTTCAATGATCTTGAGGTAAAGGCGGATTAACTTTCTAATGTTTATGATTTTGTCCGGTTAAACTTTCTAAGTAGAAGATAAATTTCTAAGTAGAAACTAGAAAAGCATTGACATTTCTTGCTTTATAATAATATTCCACACAGGAGTTCAGTGATGAGCTCATAAAAGATGAGGAATTATCAGCAGATCGAAAACATGAGTTCAAGGTAGGAATACATGCATGCAAGTTTTTCAACTAACTTTTTCAACTTGATTTCAATGGCTGATTCTCTTTCTTTTTCGTCGTAGGATTTTGTGAAGGAAAAAGTACGCGAAGAAAAGAAAGCTAATAAAGAGGTATAATGAATTTTCTTTGGTTCTGAATATACATACACATCTGTTTTTCTTTTTCTTTTTGTTTCTTGATTTTTGTCACTGATTTTAAGGCAAGGGAAGCTAGAAGAAAAGTCATTGAAGAAATGAGTGAAGAAACTAAAGTTGCATTTAAAAATATGAGAGTTTACAAATTCTATCCTGTTCAAAGTCCTGATTCTCCTCCTGTATCAAAGAAGGTTAGTTTTAGATATTAATGATAACAGCTTAATTTATGTATCAAAATGATAAGTTCTAATTAATTCTTTGTATTGTGGCAGTGTCATGTGATTAACAGGTATTATGGAAAGGCTCATGAGTATCTATGATGAAGCCAAGGCTTAAATTTTTTCTTAATATAAAGTTGTGACTTAGAAATTGCAGAAAAACTAAACTAGATGCTTTGATATTAAGAACAATTTATTTAGTCCATTTTTTAATTTGGTTATATTTAGAGAGTAAATTGTATTTATTTAGCTACTTTTGAAGATGTGGATGTGATTCAACCATTTGGCTCTAAGGGTCATTATCAATTATCAATGTCATTCACCAGATGCTATATTATTCATGCATAATAAAAATGTGGAATCTCTCTAAGTTCTAGTCTTAATACATATTCGCATGAAAAATTTTAGCACATCTTATTTTTATTAATTAACAATGTCCATTAGAAGCACATATATACACCTCAGTCTGAGTGAACACCATCATATCCATAACAACTCCAAATACATCTTTATTTAAAAAAAAAAAAAAACTATTTTCACTCGCCATTATAATAATTTCTACTCCATTAAGACCCAGTTTGGGTAACTAACTTAATTAAGTTTTTTTTTATAAAATAACTTAAACAATAAATGACTCTGTTAAAAGTAACTTATAAATAAGTTATTTTGTGTTTGGATTTTTAACTCTAAAAGTGCTTCTTTTAAAGAAATGTAATGAAAAGTAGAAGTATTATGAGAGAAGTCATTTTCTTTAACTTCTCTATAAGCACCAAAATAGCTTCTTAGAAAGTTACAATTTGGTTTTGAAAATTGCACCTGACATTAATACTACTACTTTTTATAAGTCAAAAGTTAAAAAAAACTACTTCTAGAGTTTCCCAAACGGACCCTTAAACACTTTACGTTTTGATTCTATTTATATAGCACATACTTCTTAATAAATTAAATTAAATAAATTCGATTTAATCAAACTATATGCCTATACAAGTAAATCGAATTGATTAGATTCAATTTACAATAGTTTATCAACTGCTGAATTTGATTTACATTTATTTGTTGTTACACTAATTAATTCAAATCATATGAATTCGATTTATATGATATTAGTATAAATTGAATTATATTGCTTCAATTTATATAGTTTTAGGACATTCGTGTTAACTCTTTATATTTAGGACATTTATGTAAAGTTAAAACCCATTTAATTTGTTTATGTGATTTGTCCTATTTTTTATTAACAATAGAGTAAATATAAAAACTATAAAGTAATTATTTTAGAGTAAAAACGCCAATTATTATATCAGTATTTAATAATTATGTAAAATCCCTACAATACCCCTTGTTCCTCTTTTTTTTCAAACCAAACCCTAACCCTCTTTTAACACACTCACCTCTCACTACCGCACACACACTCACTCCCCTCACACCCTCTTCCTCACAGCACACACACAGACTTGAAGGAAAAAGAAAGAAAGAAAGAAAAGGGAAAGAGAGAAGAAGGGAGACCGTGAGAAGAGAAGGGAGGAGGAAGGAGAGAGCTGTCCACGCCGAGCCACCATGCGAGGAGAGAGAGAGCCGTGCCTCGTCATCGCTGGCCTGGAGCTCGCCCTTCGTGTCCCGTCGCGTCGCCGCCAGCCACGTCCAGCTCGCCGCTGTCGCATCGCCATCAGAGGCCAGAACTGAGTGAGATGCCTCTGAGAGAGGGGACGAGCGCGAGAGAAGAGACGAGGAAGAAGGACTGCCGCCGTTCTGCTTCGCTACCGTCAAACTGCTACAGCTGCCGCGCCTTGTCTCCATCGCCGCTGAGCCTCAACAGCCGCCATGCCAAGTCGCCGTCACTGAGGAAAGCACGAGGAGAGAGAAGGGAGAGACTTCGCGAAAGGGGAAGGAGAATATAACAGAACTCGTCGCCGGGAAGAGGGGTAACGGTGGTGTGTTGCCGCTGCTGCTGCCGTTGCTGGGGAAGGAGGTCACATTCGAGCTGCGGCCGCCGTCAGAGCCATTCCTTGCTGGCGCCGTTGCTGGTCCTATGCTTCCGGTTTAAGCATCTTATCGGAGCTAAGGTTGCCATCACCGTTGTGGTTTCTGGAAAAACGCCGCCGAATAGTGCCTTTGTTTTGGTTTAGGTCTTTTCCTTAAACTTGCATCGTTTCCACTTTTGCTCTGCTACTATTCCATTTATGCTACCTTGTTTCCATTCTATTTTAGCCGCTATAGCTGTGACTATTACAAAGTTGTTGCTGCGGGATTAGTTGGAGTTGTTGCTACTGCCTCGGTCTAGATTCTACGTCCTTTCGATCCATTCTATTCCAACCATCTTCACCCTTTTAATTTGCCACTCCGGTTTCAGTTTTTTCGGCCCCCTGGGACCAAGTTGTGAGTAGACTTTACATTTATAATTATTTGGCTTTACATCTATAATTATTTTGATATATACTGCTTGAATTTATGACTATACTTACAAGTTATTAACAAAGGATTTGAATTGATTTTAATAATTGATTTATTAGAACTAAATATTATTTTTGTGAAATTCGAATTTTTAATCTGCACATGAGACTATATACATATTTGATGAAGTTTTGTAGTATTTTAGAATATTCGATTTTATTGAATATGTGTTTTTGAAACATTAAAGTATTGTGAATACTCACTCATATACTATGAATGTGTAAAGTATATTTGACATTTCATATGATTGAAAAGGACTTTTGATAAGAGAGTATTATTTGGTTTGATTTGATACTGTATATATTTGAAAGATCGAAAATTGGTTGTATTTGAAATTATATGTTTTGAATTGGTTTGGGAGGCTCGTATTAGAAAATCGTAGTTAACGGCGGTTATGACGTTAACCTAGATGCATCTGGCTCAGACCTCAGCTAGCAGGGGCGTTGCTAGCCTAACGTGTAGGCCACACGTTAGATCTGTTATTCCGTACGGACACACTAGAGGAAAGGGCTACCCATAGAGGTGGAGCTGCCTAAGTGTGGACTTTTGATTTGATTTCTGTATGAGAAACTCCCTTATTGATTCACTTATTATTATGAATTATTATTTTCTAATTAAAATTATTTTTTTATATAATGTTTATATATGGTCTCATGTCGATTATAGATGTATTGTCTGGTCACTGGGTTGCAAAACTCATTCCGTTTTTCTAAAAATAATTTTCAGGAACAAATACTTGAATGTGTGAGCCTTCTATTCAAGAGTAATGATCTGCAATTGGTACTTCATTTTTGTTGAATTCTTAGACGTCATATGCTCCATATATCACAGACAGGATCCATCCATATCTAATTGTTTTACCTTTTATTAAAAATATGAAATTATTCGTTTTAGAAACTGTAAATTTCTTTAAAATATTTGTAGCTTTCTTATTTGATTTATATTTGAGTTTGATAGGCTTGCTAGGAAACTGTTTCCCTGAGCGCCGGTCATGGTTCATTTTGGGTCGTGACAAATTAATTATTTACTAAAATATATCAAGTAATTATGTAAAAGGTAAAATATAAAAATATTTAAGAGAGCGCGCTCGCATGCACCAATTAGAAAAAAAAATCAATTCAAGAAATGGCGTTTGATTGCATTAATGAAAATATATTTCTCATTAATGAGTTAAAAAAAGATAAGGAAAAGACACATTGTGCAACAACAATAATAATAAAACATGTATTTTATATAATGTGCACGTTTAAATGTTATTAAATCGATAACAAAAGATTTTTTTTAATAATTTTTTTATATTTTTTAATGTATTTAACAAATTTTTAATAATAAAAGTAAAAATATTAAAAAATTTAAAAAATCTTTTTTAAAAAGCTACCGTTTATATCTTTTTTTCTTAAAAAAATATTTTTTATATAATAAATGAATAAAAAATATTTTTATCCTATTTTAGCCAAACATATTAAATAGATAGATAAAAAGATTTTTTTAAATGATATATCTAAACATAAAATTACTTTTATTTTTATAAAATATTTTTTTTAAAACATTATTTATTTATTTTTTTCGAAAACAGCGTCCAAACAAATTCAATATCTCAAATTTAGATGTCCTTGGTATATATACAGAGACATCAAAGTAAAAAAAAAATTACAAATACATAATATTATTATTATTATTATTATTATTATTATTATTATTATTATTAAATTATGAAAGCTTAACAATGATAGAATATTAAAAAATGTAACCAAATCTCATTTAATTTAGGAAAATTGCGTAATATTAGACTTAGTTTGTTTTATTTATATCATTTGTACTTGTAAATTTGAATTTAAAATTCAAAACATTAATATATTTTTATAATATTGAACTTAGAAATTTGAATTTATTTTAAAAACAAAAAGCGATTGTAACGACATCTCAAATCCAAATTTCTGTGGGATTCTAGAACGATATAATGCTTGTTTTGGTGCTATTATTTTATTTTGATAAATTTTTTTTAAAAAAATTAGTGTATTTAATAAATTTTTAATAATAAAAATAAAAATAATAAAAAATAAAAAAAGTCTTTTTTAAAAAATTATAATTTATATTTTTTATATAATAAATAAATAAAAAGATAATTAATAAATAAAAAAAAAATTTGCATGAAATATTTAAACCTAAAATTACTTTTATTTTTTAGAAAAAAGATATAGATCTTTTTTTAACAGTTTACCTAAACAAGCCTATATAAGGAGGATAACACACTAAATTACCTACTAAAAAAATAGCCCCCTCTTTACTAGTCTCTGATTTGGAGGCTAGCGATTCAGATATGGGCGGAGTTGATCAGTGGGCAAACCTACATGAAGATATGTTGAAGGAAATTATAAAGCGGTTCTATTCATACGATGAATACCCTCGATTTGGATTGGTTTGCAAGCAATGGAACTTCAATCTTCCACAGATCCCCAGAGGCAACAAAGTTCCATGTCTGCTATTACCTAAAGCTAAAAAATCTTCCCAAAATCCTACGATATTTGAAGGCACCCTCTCAAAATTAAGTCAGAAACAAACTCGTATTCTTGAAGAGAAGGAGATTTACCATCTTACAATGCCAGAGCTGCAAAACAACATCATTCGTGGATCTTGTCATGGATGGATAATAACCGTATCAATAGATGAAGGCACCATCCGAATGATAAATCCATTTACAAAGGTTTGCTTCGATCTTCCTCCGATTTCAACTTTTCCCAATGTAATTGATATTCATGGCGACAAATGCACTTATGATTTTGAGGAGTATGTTGGCACTCTAGATACGGTTTACATGCGTACGGTCAATGTTTCGAAGGTTATTACGAATTCAGCACCTAACAATGATGATTTTAAGGCCATGGCCATATATGGAAATAGTAAAAAATTGGCCTTTTATTTTAAGCCCAATAGTCCGAGATGGATCGAGTTTCCAACAGATCATGAGGAAATTATGGATGTCATATTTTTCCAAGAGAAGATATATGCAAAGGGCTTTGACTTCGTACTATATGAATTTGATATAAAGAAAAATTTTGCAGTGGTCGGAGTTTATGAAGGGACACCTCCTGAAGAACTTGACTGCTCTATTTCCCAATATAGCTATTTGGTTGGTTGTGATGATGATGGAAGTTTATTGATGCTCGTAAGATATGTTCTTTCTCTGATGCCAACAGACTCTCGGCCCAATTTAGAGACTATCAAATTCGAGGTTTATAAATTGAATGAAAAAGTATGGTCAAGAATATATAATTTAGGGAATTACGCATTACTTGTTGGACTCAATTCTTCAGTTCAGATATTGGCAAGCAATTGCAAAGGAAATACCATCTATTTTACTGATAATATGGATGGAATAGGCCCAACAGATTATGTTCGGGGTCATGACATTGGCATTTTTAATTTAGAAGATGGTAGTTGTGAAAGAGTATTATCAGATGTTAGTCTTTTTTGTCCACCTATTTGGATATTACCCTAGTTTAATCATTTTCTTTTCTTTTTTTTTTTTCTGAACTTTTTATTTAGAGTGAATACCTCGTTCGACCCTGATTTTTTTTGGAACAGATTAGTTTCTATACAAAAAAAAAATAACATTGACTTTTTTTTGGCACAAGGACCTCATTGTCCTTTTGAAATAATTGTCAGGGACTGGATTGAGTTTTTTTTTTGTCAAGAACCTTGTTGTCTTTTAAAATAATTATAAGGAGCTGTTTTGGAATTTTCTCTTTTATTTATGCTTTTGGATCAAGGCATGTTTGCCTCCTTTTTATATTAGCATACAAGTTTGATATATAATGGTGAGATATATTTAATTATTTTAGTTAAATATTATTTATTTGTCTGCGTATTTATTTATATTCTTCACTTGCGTTTATGGAGAATTCTCTAATAAATAATATATTATTTAAAGATTAATTAAAATATATGTAAACTAATACTAAATTTAATGTTTTTTTAGAGTAAATAGTTATTTATAAAAAACTTGACTATTGACAAAATTAACTAAAAAAAATTAAATTAACGTTGTTTTTATGAAATTGTTTAATTTAAAATTGACTCTGTTAAAAATTTTATAGAATACCATTTTTATCATTTTTTTCTATCTCAATCCTTTAACCAACTATACAATCAAAATCCTAATAAAAACTATTAACTCGGTACTTCACCTCTCTCATTCTTTCCCATTTACCACTCTCAGACGATGATAATTATAAGAAAAATAACTGTTGAATTTATAAGCAGCTAAATAATATACTATCATACAGTTTTATATATTCATAAAAGAAATTAAAAAAAAGTGAGAAAGACCCAAAAAAAAAAAAGTAAAATTAGGAGGAAAAAAAAGATGGCATGGCATGGAATGGAAGCAGAAGTAACTCTCGAAATTAATCGACTCTTCTTGTCTTTAAACATCTACCATTCGAATTTATTCATTCATTCATGCATATAATGTATTAGAAAGGTAAGAGATAAAAATATAGAAAGAATTTGAATGTATTAAAATTGTATACGATATATAAGAATATTTATAATTACTAAAAATCGAGATAATAAAAATAGGCTAATTTTTTTTAATATGAGGTTAACATGTGAGTTATGGTGAGTTATGGAGTATTGGGGAGGTATACACGGTTGTGACCGCGTTCAATTTTTTGTTTTAGTGAGAAGAAATTGGACCGTCCAATTTCATTGGAGAGAGAGGGACACAAATCGGACCCACAATTTTCTGAAATCGGACCCAGGATTTTCATTGTAGAATTTCATGGATACTGAAATCGAACTCAGGATTTTCTGCCAGTACACAAATCGGATCCAGGATTTTTAGTACCTCCAATCGGACGGTCCGAATTGTCTTGCGCAGTCCTCATACCCTGATGAAACACCATATACCTTCATAACTCTGCTATACACCAACCTTCTCTCCATATTAAAATTAAAAAAGTTCAATAAAAATATAATATTCTATAATAAATATTTAAATATGTTATAAAATGCAGACATGTGAATATAAATGTATGAAACATACAAACTAAATTTACATATTATGTTAGTTTTTTTTTATGACTGAAAAAAAAATCAAACAAAATAGGTCACAAAACAAGTCTAAAACTAAATAGGCAAGTCATTATATATATACTATGTTAGTTTGTTTTATGGTGTAACTAAGTAAGTAATTTTATACATTATTAATGCTTGTTGCCAATGAATTAAGCTAGGGGTGTGGCCGGGTTGAACTGAATTTTGCTAGATATGTTTTCGATTTTAAAATTATATCATATTTATTATAAAAATCCGAATTCAATACTAAATTAATTCGAAATAGATCGAGTTAATTAAACTAGATCGTCTTAATATATAATTAATATATAGAATTTTATAAATAAATTAATAAAATATGATTTTTACAAGTTAAATTTAAGAAATATAATATACATTATTTACATAAAAAATAAATTATTTTAAAAATAAAATAACATTATATAATATAAAAAATATAAGATTTATTATTAATTTTATTATAATATATATTTTAATTATATAATATGATTTTAGATTGGGTTGAGTCGTTTGAAACATAATTTAAATTTAACTAAAAAATGACACTGAATACTCAACAAAATATACTTTAAATTCAGATTGAATTGAATTTCGGATGGTCGAATTTTGCATACTATTGAAAGCCACGTGTGGAAAGTGGAAACAGCCATAATATGTAAATAGAGAAAGCTTATTCAATCAAGTTGGATTGTTCTGATGCTTAAAGCCTTAAACTTATTAGTATTCTTAAATAAATGTTAGAGATTTTTATTAAAAAAAAAAGTATTGGGGTTCGAATCCATGTAGTAATTTAATTTATTGGTCACGATAAATCTTAAATAAAGCTTCAATCCACAACAGATTAATTCTTGACCTGTCAGGTTGAAAAATACCGTTAAAAAAAAAAAAAAAACTTATCCTCCCACACATTGTTATATATGATCTATCTATTATAATATATTTTAAGAGAGGACAAAATAGTGTTATAACAAATGAATGACATATAAAATTTTAAATTTCATATAAAATTATCATGTTATTATTCATTGTAATAACATAGAAAAAAAGCATCTATCTTAAAACTATATTTATATTACTATAGAGAATAACATCTAATCATCTATATATATTTATGAAAGTTGTGGTAGGCTTAGAGAAGGGGGGTTGAATCTATGCCTTCCTTTTTAATTACTGTTGTTACCCTTTTAAAACAGATTTGCAATTCTGATTCTGTTTTAATTTAGCAGCGGAAATTTATGAGACAATTTATTTTTGTCTCATGAATATCAGAAAACAGAACACAGCAGAGAAGAGAAAAGCTAACACCAGCATGTATCCTGGTTCGGTTGCCTTGTGCTATGCAACCTACATCCAGTCTCCTCCACAACTGTGGAAGAATTTCACTATAGTAAACAGTATTACATACACCAATCACAGGATTGACCCAATCCTTTCACACTCAAGTTCTAACCTAACTTGACATTGGTTATGCTAATACCTAACTATACCTCTTAGTGCTAACCCAACTAAGAAAGGGATACCATTCAGATACTAGATACAAGACACTTAAACAACCTAAAGAAATCAGAAAATAACTCTAGGCTTTTCTCTCAGCCTTTTTCCACTCATGGCTTTTTCTCAAGCTTTCTCACAATGCCTTTTCTCTCAAGAAATTACAGAAAGATAAGCTTAGAAAAGTACATTACAATCAGTAAAACATGAAGGAGATTGACTTCATCAACAGCCTCTGTGCTATGCGAAAAACCAGATTAGCAAGCCTCTGATTCAGTTCTTCATACTGGCGGAATGCACCTTTGATTAGGTTACACTGTCCAGTTAGTTGAACTTCTTCAAAGAGCTTTCTCAGAACAAACACCTCAGGTTCACTGGTTTTCTCTCCTTGGTTTCTGAGTGAACAGCAAACTTCTTATATCTCCTTGCATGTGGCTGAGTTCTTCTTCCAAGGTCAACACCTTGAGCCTTGAGCTTCACCAACCCACAAGCTTACTTTTTCTTCTCAAGCATCAAAGTAGAACCTTTGCTTCTGACTTCTCCAATATGACCGAAAGCCACAAAATAATAACCATGGAAATCTTCTCATGGTCAACTTGATCTTAGCCATTGAAAAACTACTTGGTCCCCAAGTATCACTTGTGACCGTAGATGTGAAGCAGAATAGGGCAGAGACCAACTTTTCCTTCAAAGCCATTTTCGGGTAGTGCAGAGAGTTGGGAAGAAGGGATGAAGATTTGATGCATGCAAGATGAGATGGATTACCTTTCTTAAGCTTGATTTAGCTTGGGATTTCTGTTTTAGCTTCTGTGCTTCAAGCTTCAACTCTCTCTCTCTTGCTTCTTTGGTTAATGGCTTATGGAAGAAGCTTTTCTTCTCTTTCTCTTTCTTGCTTTTTCTGAAATCTTGATGTGACTTGATTAGAGAGGAGAGGAACGTTGCTTTGGTTGGAGCAAGATGGAGGGAATTGTTTGCTGAAACAAAATTGGGCTTGGATCGGGTAGAGATATGCTTGGCTCATTTTAATTTCTTAAGCTTGCTTCCTTTTGGGCTTTTGCTTGGGCTCTTTATTTGCTTTCAGCCCATCAAACTTGTTTTGTTTCTCATTCCATTTGGGCTGTAATTCACATTTTGGCCTGCAACACAAAATAAATAATTAGCAACATATACCTATTAATTAAACAAAATCTAATTATTTATTTTGCCAAAAATAATGTTTGTCATCACTAATTAATTAGTTAATTTCTTAACTCAACAATCTCCCCCTTGATGACAAACATGATTTTAAGCAACACTCAAAAGGAAATGAGTTTGAGTTAAGGTTTTAGAGACTCCCTTTGAATGATGTTACTCCCCCTTTCCTTTTCAACAGTAGCTCCCCCTGAATTTGAGCTCTTTTCTTTTTGTTCCTGTTTACATTAAGCTTAAAAGGAGCTGTTCAAGATGTAACTTGACTAAGGGATTCTTATACAACCAGCAACACATATTCAGCCCAGTATCTCTTATCATTACAACAGCCAAAGCATATTGTAAAACAACAAAAAATTGCAACAACAAAGTTCAGTTCTAATCCGAAACAAATTTCAGAAAAGAATTAGCAGCATCAATAACTTATCAGCAGCAATCAACTAACTAATCAGAAAAATCAGCAGCATCATTCAACTGAATCAATCGACTGAATCCTATTACTCCCCCTTTTGTCATCAAGGGCGGATAACAAGCAAGAGTAACAAAAACAGTACTATAGACCCTGCAAGAGAGGTTAGTGCACAGCCAAAAGAACTAACTAAATAACCAAAAGTGCATCAGTGTTCAAAGTTATTACAGTTATCCAAGATAACAAAAGTATACCAAATAGCAGCAAAATAAAACAGAGTTTATGAGACAAAAAATTGAGGAGCATCAACAGATTTTGTGAGACAAATCTAGGCATCAGAACCATTCCCCTCCGAAGCAGCTTCATCCTCAACATCAGTGGCAATGTCTTCATCATTTTGAAAATTATCAATGAAGGTCATGAGCACAGCCACCCTATCCCTAGATTTCTTCAGAAAGTTCTCATGCTTGCTAGCTAGTTTCCTTTGTTCCTTACTCATGGCAATCAAGTGGTTTGACTGGGAAACAAACTCTTGAGCAACATCCTTGACCACATTCAGCAGAGTGGATTTCTTCCCAGTGGAAATGGAAGTACCCTCAGTGGAAGGAGCAGAAGAATCCTCAGGGACATAGTCATCATCTTCATCATCTAGGACAACTCTTTCAGATCTAGTGGGTCCTTTGTTCTGTTTCACTGAACCACCTCCCTTTAGATATGAATGTCTATTTTCATATTTCTCATTTGTCAAGTCAACACCAAAATACTCAAAAATACAAGTTAGAAACATGCCATAAGGAAGAGCTTTGTCCTTTTCACTTCTAACAGAGTCAAACATGTATCTAACCATCAAATATGCAAATGAAATTTCAGTTTTGGTGAGAAGGGCATATAAAACAAGAGTATCAGTGTAGGAAACCCTTTGATATGAGCCGCTTTGAGGCAGAATAATATGATTGACTATTCGGTGCAGTTGAGCACGCTCATATCCTAGGGCTTTGTGAGTAGGTGTAATGCCATCTATTAAAGAGATATGTTCACAAATACTAGCCAGGGCATCATTGTAAGAAACACCAACTCCTTCATCCCACTTAACTGACGTATAGGCACAGGGCCCAACATCAGTATACTTCAAAGCATCACTGACGGTCTCATTGTTTAAAACGATATCTCGGCCCTTGACATACGAATGAGCAGTGCCCTCATGATAAGTCATGTTTGCATAAAACTCTTTGACCAACAAGGGATAAACAGGTTTTTTGATATAAAAAAGGTGATTCTAGTCCAAAAAAATCAAGTTATCAACAAAAGGAAATCCTTTTCTTTTCAAAGATGGCAAATCAGCAAGAAAAGAGGGACATAGGGTACGATACTGGATAACCTTCTCATAAAAATCATTGTTCATGGCAGATTTGAATCTATAAGGGTTATAGTTCGAATGAGAAGTCAAAAAGTGAGCTTTGTGATCAAAAGGTCCAATGTCTGGTTCTTTAACATTCTGGAGAGGGACTCGAGTGTTACCTCGTTGAGGGCGCATTGGAACCGACCTGGATCTTGGTTGAGATGGTTCGGGTATGGGTTCCTCAGTCGCCTGACGTTTGCCTTTGGAGGAGCCAGGCTTTGCTGAACTAGGTTTTGAGGAGCCAGGCTTGGAAAGTGTGGCCTTTGGTGGTGGCGTCGGCTTGGCAGAGGCAGAAAACCTTGGAGTGTTTTTGGTCCGAGCCATGGGGTCACAGCGATGAGGAGAGGTAGGAGGAGAAGGAGAAGGGGTAAAGGTGCGGTCTTGAGAGCGAGTGGATGGCTTTGTGGGTAGCTTGAAAACCTTCTCACGAGGAGCCCTTTTTGCAATGGTTTTCTTCCTCATTTGGTTAGTTTCAATTTAAGAAGAGGAGAGAGTAGTAAGGGTAGTGGTGAAAACTGAAGTGATGGAGAAGGAGTTATGGAGGGAAGAGAGGGAGTGTTGGTAACCGTACCCAAAAAGCAAGTTTCCAAAACCATGCAACTGCATCACCATTTGAAAAGACTTGAAAAGACATGACCTCATTCAAGAAAGATTTTATTTGATTTTAAAAATTAATTTTAAAATTTTTTTAAAACAACAATATTAACCTGAAACACCTTTTTGGGCCAAAATTAAATCCTATTGAAAATCTTTTGGGCCACAAAACCTTTATTGAAAACTTTTCATGAAACACATGAGTCATCAAAAACTAACACACAAGATTGTAACATTCATATTTGGGCCTTGAGGTGATATGATATTAATGAAACACATTTGGACCACACTAGATCTGAATATTGAGGTTGGCCCAGATTGAGATTCATTTGAAACAAGCCCAGAACACGTTGACTTGAGGGAAACGTTCATCACCTGCCCAGAATTGTCTCATACCTGTTTATGAGATAAAAAAAGCTCCAGCAAATACATCAGTATTTTTCAAACAAGGAATCATAACTCAAAATTCCTAGACAAGTCCTAAGCATGCAGAATCTATCCTCAGCTAATGGTTTTGTAAAAATATCTGCCAATTGCTCCTCTGATTTAACAAATTGAATGCAAATATCTCCCTTTTGGACATGTTCTCTTATTGAGTGAAATTTCACTTCAATATGCTTAGTCCTAGAGTGCAAAACTGGATTTTTAGAAATATTAATGGCACTCATATTATCACACATCAGGGGAATATTTTCAGCCTTTAATTTGTAATCAGCAAGCTGTGTTTTTAACCATAAAAGCTGAGAACAACAAGAAGAAGCAGCTATATACTCAGCCTCTGCTGTGGAAAGGGCCACCGTTGGTTGCTTCTTACTTGACCATACATTTAAGGACTTCCCAAGGAAGCAACATAAACCAGAAGTGCTCCTTCTATCAACTCTATCACCAGCAAAATCTGCATCACAATAACCAACTGCAGAAAATTCATCAATCTTAGGATACCAAAGACCAAAATTGGATGTGCCATGAACGTATCTAATGATCCTTTTAACTGCAGAAAGATGTGACTCTTTTGGTTTGGATTGGAACCTAGAACACAATCCAACGCTTTGCACAATATCGGGTCTAGAGGAAGTTAAGTACATAAGAGAGCCAATCATTCCTCTATACCTAGTCTCATCAACATCTTTCTCAGTTTCTCCCTTATCTAATTTAGAATTAGGATGCATGGGAGTTCCCATGGGTTTGGCATTTTCCATACCAAATTTCTTAACTAATTCCTTGGCATACTTCTCTTGATGAATGAAAATACCTTTTTCAGTTTGTTTAATTTGCAGCCCAAGGAAGAAATTAAGTTCACCCATCATACTCATGTCAAATTCACTTGTCATGAGTTTTCCAAATTCAGAACAAAGGGATTCATTTGCTGATCCAAAAATAATGTCATCAACATATATTTGGACTAGAATAAAAGAATCATTAGAGTTCTTGATGAATAGAGTTGTGTCAGTGGTGCCTCTTTGAAAACCATTTTTCAAAAGAAAAGAGCTAAGTCTCTCATACCAAGCTCTAGGAGCTTGTCTTAAACCATAGAGAGCTTTAGATAGTTTGAAAACATGATTAAAATGCTCTTTATTTTCAAAACCAGGAGGCTGCTCCACATACACTTCTCTATCTATCACTCCATTCAAAAATGCACATTTCACATCCATTTGGTATAATTTAAAACCACAAAATGCAGCATAAGCTAAGAGAAGTCTTATGGCTTCCATTCGAGCAACAGGGGCAAAGGATTCATCAAAGTCGATTCCTTCTTCTTGGTCATATCCTTGTGCCACCAGTCTTGCCTTGTTCCTTGCAATTCTACCATCTTCTCCCAACTTGTTCCGGAATATCCACTTGGTGCCGGTCACTTTCTTTCCACTTGGCCTTGAAACCAACGTCCACACTTGGTTCTTTTCAAACTCAAGAAGTTCATCCTCCATAGCTTTAACCCAAGAAGGGTCACTAAGTGCTTCCTTGACATTTTGAGGCTCTATTTGTGAAAGAAGGGCAATGTTTGAACCTTCATTTGCCTTTCTAGTGGAGGACCTTGTTTGCACTCCATGAGAGACGTCCCCAATGACAAATTCCTCAGGATAATTCTTCAAGAATCTCCATTCACGAGGTCTGGTGGACTTGGAGGCAGATTCAGTCACCAAGAGATTCTGTGTGCTGCTGTCTGCAGAATTTCCTTCAGATTCATGAGACAAAATGGAATTGTCTCTTGAATTTTCATCATTTGCTGTTTCTGGTTCAGCTTGTCCAGAATTCTCTTTTCCATGATTCTGAGCAGTCTCATCCTCCTTTTGAGCTTGATTTCCTGCATCAACATCTTCTAAAATGCTTTGCACCAAGTTAGTATCACAGAATGTAACATGTATGGACTCTTCAATAATTCTAGCATCTTGATGATAAACCCTATATGCTTTACTAGTTGTGGAATATCCTACAAACAAACACTCATAAGCCTTTGGATCAAATTTTCCCAAATTTTCTTTGTTATTTAAAACAAAACATTTGCATCCAAAGATGTGCAAGTAATCTAAGTTTGGTGGGTAGCCTTTCCAAAGTTCATAAGGGGTTTTCTTCAAAAATTTCCTTATGATTGTTCTATTTAAAATGTGGCAAGCTGTGTTAACCGCTTCAGCCCAAAGGAATTTTGGAACATTGCTCTCACAAAGCATAGCTCTTGTCATCTCTTGTATGCTTCTATTTCTTCTTTCCACAACACCATTTTGTTGTGGTGTTCTTGGACAAGAGAAGTTGTGAGATATTCCAAATTCCTCGCAAAAGGATTCAAACAAATTATTTTCAAATTCAGTTCCATGATCACTCCTTATAGAAGAGATTTTCAAATCCTTTTCATTTTGAATTTTCTTGCAAAAAGGTTCAAAGGCCGAAAAGGCTTCATTTTTGTGTGCAAGAAATAAAACTCAACCAAACCTAGTGTAGTCATCCACAATTACCAAACCATAATGTTTACCACCTAGGCTTTGAGTTCTTGTAGGACCAAATAAATCAATGTGTAGCAACTCAAGTGGTCTTTTAGTAGAGATGTCTTCCTTTGGTTTAAAAGAACTTTTTGTTTGTTTTCCCATTTGGCAAGCATCACAAGTGATGTCTTTGTCAAACTTTATCAAAGGAAGACCTCTTACTAATTCTTTCTTTACAAGTTTGTTTATTTGAAACATACTTGCATGGCCCAATCTCTTGTGCCATAACCACTTTTCAGATTCTTTGGAGTGAAGACAAGCTACATTTTGATTCTTTAGTTCATCAAGAGTAAGTCCATACATATTATTGAAACGCTTGGCAACAAACATCACTTCATTTGTCTTTTCATTGACAACACAGCATTCAAGCCTTTTGAAAACAACTAAATATCCCAAATCACACAGCTGACTTATACTTAAAAGATTGTGCTTTAAACCACAAACCAAAAGTACATCATCAATGAAAGTAGATTGCTCATTACCTACTTTTCCAACAGCAATGATTTTACCTTTACCATCATCTCCAAAGGTCACAAAACCTCCATCATACTTATTTAGTTTGATGAAGTAGGTTGACCTTCCAGTCATGTACCTTGAACATCCACTATCCATGTACCACATGTCCTTTTTGTTCTTGGATGCTAGGAAAATCTGCATGATGAGTTTCAAGTAGCCTTAGGTATCCAAATTAATTTGGATCCTTTGAAGTTAATCCATCTTGGTTGCCCAAGTGCATTGAAATCACAAATAACATTGTAGACTTTGTTTCCTACAACTCTCTTTTCAATGAAGCATTGTGCATATGAGTGACCAAATTTTTTGCAATTAACACAATGATTTTCTGGTGTGTGATGCTGAAACTGATGTGAGTTATATTGCTTGAAATGATTAAAGTTTTAAAATTTTCTGGTTCTTGGAGGAGATGCATTTCTTTTGACAAACTGATTTTTAGTAAAGTTATTCCTCTTTGCAAAAGCATTTTCACCAGAATTTTTTTGAATATTTTTACCTTTCGAGAATGAGGTTTTGTAGTGAAAAGTTGGTTTCTTGAAAGCGGCCTCATTTTTCGAAATATAACCCAAACCTGGCCGGTTTGAACTTGGACTAGTTCTTGGTGAATACTCAGCTACATTTGTGTATTCTTCATCAGATTTTTCTTCACATTTTGAAACATATCCGATACCTGATTTGTTTGGTATGGATTTGGTATTTGATGAAGAAGCCACAAATTTTATAGAGGATGTGTTAGAAACAACATCTTCCTTGGCTATGTAGCCTAAACCAGATTTTTCAAACAATGGTCTTTGACTTGCAAGTAGTTTGTCCAAGTTGCTAGAGCCTTGAGCAAATTTTGCTAAGTCACCATTCAACATTTTAATCATATCATTTAATCTTTTGTTTTCAGCAATTAACTCATGTGAAGGATCCACAATGTGCTTTCCTTTTAATTTTTCAAGTTCAGATTTTAGAAATCTGTTTTCTTCAATGATGTCCAAAGCACATTCAGTTTCCTTCACTTTTTCTTTTAAAAATTCATTTTCAGCTCTTAACACATCTCTTTCAGATCTGCATCCATTGTATTTATCAAGCAGTTTTGAGGTGTTTAAGGTGAGATCATCAATAATAACATGCAAGTCCTCAATGGTCAAATCATAATAATTTACCTCATCAAGATTGTTGTTTCCAGCCATGAAACAGTCTTTGTCATCTCCTTCAGATTCTTCTTCTTCATTTGAGTCATTCTCAAGATCCTCCCAAGCTGCCATGAGTACTCTCTTCCTTTCCTTCTTGCCTTTGTCCTCCTTTTTGAGCTTTGGACAGTTTGACTTGAAGTGTCCAGCCTCCTTGCAATGATGGCACGTCACTTTGCTCAAGTCTATCTTGTGCTCCTTTGAACTTGAACTCTTGTATTTGCCTTTGTTCTTCATCATCCTTCTAAATCTCCTAGCAAAAAACAAAAGTTCGTCATCTGAAATACCATCACTAGACTCACTCTCTTTCGATTCTATTTGTGGCTTGAGGGCTATTCCCTTTTTCTTTGAGTCTGTGTTTGTGTGTGTGGCTTCATAGGCAAGGAGTTTTCCTCTCAGCTCATCATAGGTTATGGGACTTATGTTGTTACTCTCGGTTAGGACAGTGGCAGTGTTTTCCCACTCTTTTGTGAGGCTTCTAAGGAGTTTTCTCACCAAGGTTTGTTCTGCATAGTTTGTACCCATAGCATCAAGGTTGTTGATTATGATTGAGAATCTCTCAAATGCTTCATCAATGCTTTCTCCATCCTTCATGCTAAACATCTCATACTCTTTTCGCAGCATATCAATCCTCGTTTCTTTGACTTGTTTAGTGCCTTCGTGTGTAACCTGGAGTTTTTCCCAGATTTCTTTGGCTGTCTTGCATCTAGACACCTTCCGGTACTCTTCAAAGCTGATAGCACAGTGAAGAAGGTTGATTGCTTTAGCGTTCAGCTCTATCTTCTTCTTGTCATCTTCATTCCATTCAGCTTCTTCTTTCGGAGTCACCACTCCATCAGCACTTGTTTTTGTTGGGATCTTGGGACCACTCACAACGATCTTCCATAAGTTGTAGTCAATGGATTGGATGAAGATCCTTATCCTTTCTTTCCAGTAGGAATAGTTCTTTCCATTAAAGAAAGGTGGCCGGTTGTTTGACTGGCCTTCAGTGAGGGTGTAGGCAATTGTGGTTGTGCCCAGATTGTTCGCCATTGGATCTTTGCTCCAAGCGGTTAAGCTTGATTCTTGAGACCTTAGCTCTGATACCAATTGAAGGTTGTGGTAGGCTTAGAGAAGGGGGTTGAATCTATGCCTTCCTTTTTAATTACTGTTGTTACCCTTTTAAAACAGATTTGTAATTCTGATTCTGTTTTAATTTAGCAGCGGAAATTTATGAGACAATTTATTTTTGTCTCATGAATATCAGAAAACAGAACACAGCAGAGAAGAGAAAAGCTAACACCAGCATGTATCCTGGTTCGGTTGCCTTGTGCTATGCAACCTACATCCAGTCTCCTCCACAACTGTGGAAGAATTTCACTATAGTAAACAGTATTACATACACCAATCACAGGATTGACCCAATCCTTTCACACTCAAGTTCTAACCTAACTTGACATTGGTTATGCTAATACCTAACTATACCTCTTAGTGCTAACCCAACTAAGAAAGGGATACCATTCAGATACTAGATACAAGACACTTAAACAACCTAAAGAAATCAGAAAATAACTCTAGGCTTTTCTCTCAGCCTTTTTCCACTCATGGCTTTTTCTCAAGCTTTCTCACAATGCCTTTTCTCTCAAGAAATTACAGAAAGATAAGCTTAGAAAAGTACATTACAATCAGTAAAACATGAAGGAGATTGACTTCATCAACAGCCTCTGTGCTATGCGAAAAACCAGATTAGCAAGCCTCTGATTCAGTTCTTCATACTGGAGGAATGCACCTTTGATTAGGTTACACTGTCCAGTTAGTTGAACTTCTTCAAAGAGCTTTCTCAGAACAAACACCTCAGGTTCACTGGTTTTCTCTCCTTGGTTTCTGAGTGAACATCAAACTTCTTATATCTCCTTGCATGTGGCTGAGTTCTTCTTCCAAGGTCAACACCTTGAGCCTTGAGCTTCACCAACCCACAAGCTTACTTTTTCTTCTCAAGCATCAAAGTAGAACCTTTGCTTCTGACTTCTCCAATATGACCGAAAGCCACAAAATAATAACCATGGAAATCTTCTCATGGTCAACTTGATCTTAGCCATTGAAAAACTACTTGGTCCCCAAGTATCACTTGTGACCGTAGATGTGAAGCAGAATAGGGCAGAGACCAACTTTTCCTTCAAAGCCATTTTCGGGTAGTGCAGAGAGTTGGGAAGAAGGGATGAAGATTTGATGCATGCAAGATGAGATGGATTACCTTTCTTAAGCTTGATTTAGCTTGGGATTTCTGTTTTAGCTTCTGTGCTTCAAGCTTCAACTCTCTCTCTCTTGCTTCTTTGGTTAATGGCTTATGGAAGAAGCTTTTCTTCTCTTTCTCTTTCTTGCTTTTTCTGAAATCTTGATGTGACTTGATTAGAGAGGAGAGGAACGTTGCTTTGGTTGGAGCAAGATGGAGGGAATTGTTTGCTGAAACAAAATTGGGCTTGGATCGGGTAGAGATATGCTTGGCTCATTTTAATTTCTTAAGCTTGCTTCCTTTTGGGCTTTTGCTTGGGCTCTTTATTTGCTTTCAGCCCATCAAACTTGTTTTGTTTCTCATTCCATTTGGGCTGTAATTCACATTTTGGCCTGCAACACAAAATAAATAATTAGCAACATATACCTATTAATTAAACAAAATTTAATTATTTATTTTGCCAAAAATAATGTTTGTCATCACTAATTAATTAGTTAATTTCTTAACTCAACAATTTAATTTAACATTAATCTTATAGTTTCACACACTAAATTATCTAATTCTATAAAAAAAATTATAATACAAAAAATATTATTCATGTCAATGGTCTAAATTTTAATATTGTATATTTTATTTAGAGAAAATTTTCATTTTATAAAAATCATTTTATTTATCTTTCTATTTTTTAATTTATTTATAATGTATAAAAAAGATAATCAAATAATAACACAATAAACTCTTGACATATTAAATAACTTCTAATATTGTCACATAAACATTTTAATGAAATTATCATTTTATAATTTTTCTATTATCACCATTTGTTATTCTTTTTATAATTTTATGTAGTGTTTAGTGTTATCTGTTAATATTTTTTTACTTTTATTTCTGTGTAGATTTTAGTAGTAACGATATTATTTTTCTTTAATAAATGTAAATTGGTTAATAAAATTTAATTTATTCTTTTTTTATTTTCACTTTTATTTATATTTATTATATAAATTAATATTTACTTCACACATCTTTTTTATCTCTTTTTATATAATCTTATACTTTCCACTCTTTCTCTTCCGTCTTTGCTATTATTTTACGCAATTATTAAAAGTTTAAATTTGGTTGATGGTTACCATTCTTTATTTTAGTTTACTAAACTATTTGTTCATTATATGTGAAGTGATGAATACCTAAAATACTATAATATATGATATTTTTATAATGTTTTATATTTTTTTATCTAACTATGTTTATCAATTAGATATTACTTTTATCATTTATATGTCACCTTTTTTTACAATTCACCTACGATATTTGAAGGCACCCTCTCAAAATTAAGTCAGAAACAAACTCGTATTCTTGAAGAGAAGGAGATTTACCATCTTACAATGCCAGAGCTGCAAAACAACATCATTCGTGGATCTTGTCATGGATGGATAATAACCGTATCAATAGATGAAGGCACCATCCGAATGATAAATCCATTTACAAAGGTTTGCTTCGATCTTCCTCCGATTTCAACTTTTCCCAATGTAATTGATATTCATGGCGACAAATGCACTTATGATTTTGAGGAGTATGTTGGCACTCTAGATACGGTTTACATGCGTACGGTCAATGTTTCGAAGGTTATTACGAATTCAGCACCTAACAATGATGATTTTAAGGCCATGGCCATATATGGAAATAGTAAAAAATTGGCCTTTTATTTTAAGCCCAATAGTCCGAGATGGATCGAGTTTCCAACAGATCATGAGGAAATTATGGATGTCATATTTTTCCAAGAGAAGATATATGCAAAGGGCTTTGACTTCGTACTATATGAATTTGATATAAAGAAAAATTTTGCAGTGGTCGGAGTTTATGAAGGGACACCTCCTGAAGAACTTGACTGCTCTATTTCCCAATATAGCTATTTGGTTGGTTGTGATGATGATGGAAGTTTATTGATGCTCGTAAGATATGTTCTTTCTCTGATGCCAACAGACTCTCGGCCCAATTTAGAGACTATCAAATTCGAGGTTTATAAATTGAATGAAAAAGTATGGTCAAGAATATATAATTTAGGGAATTACGCATTACTTGTTGGACTCAATTCTTCAGTTCAGATATTGGCAAGCAATTGCAAAGGAAATACCATCTATTTTACTGATAATATGGATGGAATAGGCCCAACAGATTATGTTCGGGGTCATGACATTGGCATTTTTAATTTAGAAGATGGTAGTTGTGAAAGAGTATTATCAGATGTTAGTCTTTTTTGTCCACCTATTTGGATATTACCCTAGTTTAATCATTTTCTTTTCTTTTTTTTTTTTTCTGAACTTTTTATTTAGAGTGAATACCTCGTTCGACCCTGATTTTTTTTGGAACAGATTAGTTTCTATACAAAAAAAAATAACATTGACTTTTTTTTGGCACAAGGACCTCATTGTCCTTTTGAAATAATTGTCAGGGACTGGATTGAGTTTTTTTTTTGTCAAGAACCTTGTTGTCTTTTAAAATAATTATAAGGAGCTGTTTTGGAATTTTCTCTTTTATTTATGCTTTTGGATCAAGGCATGTTTGCCTCCTTTTTATATTAGCATACAAGTTTGATATATAATGGTGAGATATATTTAATTATTTTAGTTAAATATTATTTATTTGTCTGCGTATTTATTTATATTCTTCACTTGCGTTTATGGAGAATTCTCTAATAAATAATATATTATTTAAAGATTAATTAAAATATATGTAAACTAATACTAAATTTAATGTTTTTTTAGAGTAAATAGTTATTTATAAAAAACTTGACTATTGACAAAATTAACTAAAAAAAAATTTAAATTAACGTTGTTTTTATGAAATTGTTTAATTTAAAATTGACTCTGTTAAAAATTTTATAGAATACCACTTTTATCATTTTTTTCTATCTCAATCCTTTAACCAACTATACAATCAAAATCCTAATAAAAACTATTAACTCGGTACTTCACCTCTCTCATTCTTTCCCATTTACCACTCTCAGACGATGATAATTATAAGAAAAATAACTGTTGAATTTATAAGCAGCTAAATAATATACTATCATACAGTTATATATATTCAGAAAAGAAATTAAAAAAAAGTGAGAAAGACCCAAAAAAAAAAGTAAAATTAGGAGGAAAAAAAAGATGGCATGGCATGGAATAGAAGCAGAAGTAACTCTCGAAATTAATCGACTCTTCTTGTCTTTAAACATCTACCATTCGAATTTATTCATTCATTCATGCATATAGTGTATTAGAAAGGTAAGAGATAGTAATATAGAAAGAATTTGAATGTATTAAAATTGTATAAAAATATACGATATATAAGAATATAATTACTAAAAAATCGAGATAATAAAAATAGGCTAATTTATTTTAATATGAGGTTAACATGTGAGTTATGGTGAGTTATGGAGTATTGGGGAGGTATACACGGTTGTAACCGCGTTCAATTTTTTGTTTTAGTGGGAAGAAATTGGACCGTCCAATTTCATTGGAGAGAGAGGGACACAAATCGGACCCAGAATTTTCTGAAATCGGACCCAGGATTTTCATTGCAGAATTTCATGGATACTGAAATCGAACTCAAGATTTTTTGCCAGTACACAAATCGGATTCAGGATTTTTAGTACCTCAAATCGGACGGTCCGAATTGTCTTGCGCAGTCCTCATACCTTGATGAAACACCATATACCTTCATAACTCTGCTATACACCAACCCCCTCTCGATATTAAAATTAAAAAAGTTCAATAAAAATATAATATTCTATAATAAATATTTAAATATGTTAAATAATTTTAATGAATATTAATTAATTTTAATATATTCTAACATAATGAATAAAATGCAGACATGTGAATATAAATGTATGAAACATACAAACTAAATTTACATATTATGTTAGTTTTTTTTTATGACTGAAAAAAAAAAATCAAACAAAATAGGTCACAAAACAAGTCTAAAACTAAATAGGCAAGTCATTATATATATACTATGTTAGTTTGTTTTATGGTGTAACTAAGTAAGTAATTTTATACATTATTAATGCTTGTTGCCAATGAATTAAGCTAGGGGTGTGGCCGGGTTGAACTGAATTTTGCTAGATATGTTTTCGATTTTAAAATTATATCATATTTATTATAAAAATCCGAATTCAATACTAAATTAATTCGAAATAGATCGAGTTAATTAAACTAGATCGTCTTAATATATAATTAATATATATAATTTTATAAATAAATTAATAAAATATGATTTTTACAAGTTAAATTTAAGAAATATAATATACATTATTTACATAAAAAATAAATTATTTTAAAAATAAAATAACATTATATAATATAAAAATATAAGATTTATTATTAATTTTATTATAATATATATTTTAATTATATAATATGATTTTAGATTGGGTTGAGTCGTTTGAAACATAATTTAAATTTAACTAAAAAATGACACTGAATACTCAACAAAATATACTTTAAATTCAGATTGAATTGAATTTCGGATGGTCGAATTTTGCATACTATTGAAAGCCACGTGTGGAAAGTGGAAACAGCCATAATATGTAAATAGAGAAAGCTTATTCAATCAAGTTGGATTGTTCTGATGCTTAAAGCCTTAAACTTATTAGTATTCTTAAATAAATGTTAGAGATTTTTATAAAAAAAAAAAAAAGTATTGGAGTTCGAATCCATGTAGTAATTTAATTTATTGGTCAGCGATAAATCTTAAATAAAGTTTCAATCTACAACAGATTAATTCTTGACCTGTCGAGTTAAAAAATACCGTTAAAAAAAAAAAACTTATCCTCCCACACATTGTTATATATGATCTATCTATTATAATATATTTTAAGAGAGGACAAAATAGTGTTATAACAAATGAATGACATATAAAATTTTAAATTTCATATAAAATTATCATGTTATTATTCATTGTAATAACATAGAAAAAAAGCATCTATCTTAAAACTATATTTATATTACTATAGAGAATAACATCTAATCATCTATATATATTTAATTTAACATTAATCTTATAGTTTCACACACTAAATTATCTAATTCTATAAAAAAAATTATAATACAAAAAATATTATTCATATCAATGGTCTAAATTTTAATATTGTATATTTTATTTAGAGAAAATTTTCATTTTATAAAAATCATTTTATTTATCTTTCTATTTTTTAATTTATTTATAATGTATAAAAAAGATAATCAAATAATAACACAATAAACTCTTGACATATTAAATAACTTCTAATATTGTCACATAAACATTTTAATGAAATTATTATTTTATAATTTTTCTATTATCACCATTTTTTATTCTTTTTATAATTTTATGTAGTGTTTAGTGTTATCTGTTAATATTTTTTTACTTTTATTTCTGTGTAGATTTTAGTAGTAACGATATTATTTTTCTTTAATAAATGTAAATTAGTTAATAAAATTTAATTTATTCTTTTTTTATTTTCACTTTTATTTATATTTATTATATAAATTAATATTTACTTCACACATCTTTTTTATCTCTTTTTATATAATCTTATACTTCCCACTCTTTCTCTTCCGTCTTTGCTAATATTTTACGCAATTATTAAAAGTTTAAATTTAGTTGATGGTCACAATTCTTTATTTTAGTTTACTAAACTATTTGTTCATTATATGTGAAGTGATGAATACCTAAAATACTATAATATATGATATTTTTATAATGTTTTATATTTTTTTATCTAACTATGTTTATCAATTAGATATTTCTTTTAGAGAAAAACCCAAATCAGCCCCTGACAATTACCTCGAAAGACAACGAGGCCCCTGACAAAAAAAAAACTCCAACTCGGCCCCTGACAAAAAAAATAAACCCAACCCGGCCCCTGACAATTACTTCGAAAGGACAACGAGGCCCCTGTGCCAAAAAAAAATCAATGTTATTTTTTTTGGCACAGGGGCTAATCTGTCCCAAAAAAAATTTATCAGAGGCCGAATTGGGTGTTTTTTTTTCTTGGGGGCCTCGTTGTCCTTTCGAGATAATTGTCAGGGGACGGATGGGGTATTCACTCTTACTTTTATCATTTATATGTCACCTTTTTTTACAATTTATATTTTAAAATATTATTTAGTTATAATAATAATATTAAAAATATATAATATCATAATTTATGAAAAAATAAATGTTATTTTTAATTATTAAAATATCATATTTATATTTGTCTTACATTTATTCTTACGTCATAGTATTTAAGTTTACTAAACATATATATGTATTGAGTGACGATGAACTTCCTTAAGCACTAAAATATATAATATATTTATAATTATTTTATTTGAATTTAAAATTAATTTTTAATATTTTTATTAAATAATATTTTATATACAAAACTAATTTATTTTAGGGTTAAATACGATTTTGGTTTTTGACGTAAAGGTCGAAAATTTATTTCATTTTTTTTTTTGCTATAAAATATTTTCAAAGATTTCAATTTGTTGTAAATCAGATGAAAATGCCTTTCCCCCTTCTTCTCGAAATGCAGAAACAGAAACAGGAAGAAGCATAATGTAAAAACAGAAGCAGAATACATAAGCGAAAAATAAAAGCAATGAAACAACAACAACACCTAGAAGAATAATACCAGTAATAACAATGGATAATAAAATTAGAGCAACAACAAAAGCAAAACCAGATGTAAAAGCAAAAACAGAAAAATTAAAAAAAAAAAGCGCTGCAGGCTTGCAGCAGTGATGGCGACGCCGTGAATTGCGACGAAAACGGCAAGGAATGAAGCAGCGGCAACGGCAGCGACATAGAGATCCCCTACTCTCCATCACAAGCGGCGGCATGGCGGCGCTACCTTCCCCCCTCTCCGATTCTCTTTCTCTCCCATCGTTTCCTCTATTTATTTTTTTTATTTTATTTTATAATTTTTTTAGTTAGGAGTAATTTAGTAATAAAAATAAAAAATTTAGAAAAAAGAACGATTTTAAAATAAGCTGAAACTTTTAGGATTATTTTATAACGAAAAAAAATCAAAGATAAAATAAATTTTTAACTTCTACGTTAGAACTAAAATCGTAATTAACCTTTTATTTTAGTTAAATGTATATATAATTTATAAGAGCAACTAACCCACCACACATACAAAAGAAAGAGAAGAAATTAACCTAACAAAAGTTGGCTTGTGACACTTTATTTGTGGTCTCATTTATTTAAACACATACATATACATATTAACATAAATTAATCCAAGTTAGAGTTGAAGAAATACACTCTTAATCCAATTCTATTCTTCAGAGGTATGTATGTTTATTTTTATTCTTAATTATTAGCTTTTTCTTTATTATATATTGTTTCACTAATAATTATATTATATTTTTCCACTCTTGTTGTCATCATCATCCTCATTGTTTTCTCCTCATATCGTCAATTGATTTACGTCTTTAAAATCTTGATTACATGATGCACAACATAGCATGTTCATGAATCATGACAACAACGTAACTTAGCTTTGAGGGTTTTTTTTTTTTTAAATAAATAATTTAATTATTTTAATTACTAAAATAAATAATTGGTAGCATATTTTAAATAATTATTTATTTAAAAAAAATCCAAGCTTTGATAATAAAAGTGAAGAAATAATATATTAATATCTTTAAGGTTTAATTACTCAATTAGTTCCTATAGTTTTACTAAATTTTTAATTAACTTTTTATACTTTTTTTCCTTTCAATTGAATCCCTACACTACTTTAATTTTGTAATTAATTCCTTCATAGTGTAAAAAATATTAGAGTTAATTGAATATTTCTTCGTAAATAGAAGGTATTTATGATTAAAAACTTAATTAAATTTTTTATCGTATGTATTTTGGTAAAAATATTATATTGATTTTAATATTTTTAATATGAATATGACGTAATTACAAAATTAAAAATAGTGTAAAGACCCAATTAAAATAAAAAAAAATATAAAAACTTAATTAAAAATTTAGTAAAACTATAAAGACTAACAGAATAATTAAACCTATCCTTAATTTATTAAGCGTTCTGCAGCAATCAATTAAGTTATTTTCGACCAACTTCGTTTTATTCTTTTTATATAATAATCAACAATACATTGGAATATTTTCAATTAATAAAAATAATATAGCTAGAAGCAAGTTCGTTAAGAAATTGGATTTTGCACCATATCCATATTATTTATGAAATATTCTTTAATAATAATAAAGGACCGCCATAGTTTACATCTTCACTCAGGTGCATATCATAATTCATGCATCGATGTTAGGTCTTTATCATAATTCTATTTCTATAGCCGACTATATATAATAAATTTTTAATAAAATAACAATTAATAATATATATATCCTCTTTAAATATATTTTATTTTATTTTTTCAAAAAAAGGGTCATATATATTATATACTTTCCATATTCGAAATCTCTAACCATGAAAATAAGAAAACATCTCACCTTTAAAATGTAGAATTTAGAAAGCAGAGTCTAAATTATATGGAGGAACAATAGTATTATATGTTTTGTGTACATATGATTCTCACATGGGATGTGACATAAGACATTAAATTAAAGTACAACATATGTATATACATACATAGTAATCTTCACAATAAAACAAACATATGATATAATATGATATGTGTCATGCTTCATTCTTGTGAGATGTTGCCTTGCTAGCTAGAAACCTCCATTAATTTCTAAAGCTTAAGGGGTCCCATATTGCATGTGATGTGTAATTTTCCTAAGTTATATATGATACTATGATATATAAAGTTTTTTTTTTTTTTATTAGAAGATTGAAATAATTGAAATTGTTATATGCGCATTATAATTAGAAAGAGAATCAAAATAATTAGGCTATATATGAATTAATAAACTAACTTAAAACTTCAACTCAACAGAAAAATAACGTATATATATGATGTAAACTCATGTATAATTATCTTTACGTTAAGTTTATGATTAAAAATTATTAAATAAGTTTAATTAAATTATCATTAATTATCAATTTTTACTACAGGACATACGGAGAATAGCGTGGTTTAATTGCCGAATTGCAACGGTTTTAAACCATCACTAAACAAGTTTTGAATTGCGGCAGTTTTATATAAATATGAGTATAAATTTATATAAAAATAATTATTATATGTAAATTTATATATATATATCCTTTTTTATTAACTATAAAGTCTAAGAGTCAGATAATTTTATAATTCATAAGTCTCTAACACATTAAACTAACTTCTAAATTTGAGTTATTTCTATTTAATTTCTTATATTAGCTGCGAAAACTAAATGTATAAAGAAATTATGTATAAGAAAAGAATAATAATAAGGATAATATATTAGCTAAAGAATCTAATTATTAAATTTTGATGCCTGAATTAATTAATAACCGGACCATAATATATACAATTTGTTTTTAGGAAAAAAGAAAGAAAGAAAGAAAGATAAGATGAAATTTAGAAAGAATGGCCAGCCATACTTGTCTCCCATCCAATTATATGCCGTTGCTGGATTGTTTATTCAGAGACCGCAAAGCTGTTGAGCTTAATTATATTAATTACATAACTCTTTATATAATAATAATAATAATAATAATAATAATAATAATAATAATAATAATAATAATAATAAGTTCCAAACCACTTTTCATTTTTGCTTAATGCATGCTAGCGAACTTAATTACCTATATATTTATAAAGTAATATTATATTATCAGTAAATATTATTATTTTTTATTATTATTTAATTAATAATTATTTATATTCATATTTATAAAAAATTTGTACATAATAAAAATATATAATTTATACTTATATTTATTAAAATTTACATAATAAATTAATATATTTTATATTTATATTTATATTTTTTAAAATTTATATATATAAATTAATAAATTTTATTTGTTAAAAATAATTTAATATTTATACTGATCAAATAATAATTAAAAATACTAAAAATTATTAAATTTTTCATATTTATATTTAATGAATGTCCCTCAAAAAAAAAAAGAAAAAAGAAAAAAGAGAAAAGCTTATTCTATTTCAAATATATATATAGGTGTTAACCTTGTTGAAAGTGCACCTATTTTGACTGGAGTCTTCCAAAGGCACATGGGTGGAATTGACTTTATGAGAAATGAGAAATCAAAGACGGGCTAATTTTCAAAATTGTTATTCTTTTCTTCAACTTATTAATTATTACTCTCTTAAATTATTTACCAAAATATGAAAGCACGTTTCAATAATGTAGCATCTCCTTACTTTAGTACGAGAGAAAAAAAACAACAGTAAAAATATTATATAATATATATATACATATTGTTTAATTCATTTTTAATCTCTATTATTTTATAATTTACATGGTTTTCTCTTCATCACTTGTAAAAAGTTTGTGGAGATTTCAATTTGTACGCGTCAAAATAAAAGGTACATCTAAGGAAGGTATGAAGCTAACAAACAACAACAAAGATTCGATAAAAAAAAAGATGAAGTTTTAATTATGTTAATTAGTAAATTTACGGTAATGGTTAAAATTTCCAAAAGATAATGAATAGGTTAATTTTTCGAGTATATTGTATAATTGAATCTATATTGAAAAATGCATGAACTTACCTCGATGCACCCTTCTTCTAAAAAATTCATAATTGTGTTAATAATGGGAGTTTAGTAAGGTATGGCTTTTCTTTTTAATACATTACAAAAGAAAAAAAATAAACAAATGCTATAATAATTTCAAACAACGAATAAATCTTATAATTTTAAATCAAAACAACGATGAATAAATAAGAAAATTATAAAATCACATTGGTCATATATCTTATCACAATAATCATAAAAGAATTAGATTATAAATTAGATGATTTATTAATGATAAATTGATAGCTTGTAGCAACAAATTTTTATTTTTGCTATAAATAACTGTGTATCAATAAAGAATATATGGTAATCAATTAGAGAAGGATCATGTTTATAAAAAAAAAAAAACTTAAAAATATATTTTTATCTTAAAAGATTAATGATTTTTCTTAAATATTATATAAATTATATTTGTTTAATAATTTTTATAAAATAATTTTGTTAATAATTAACATTTTTCTAACGATTTTTTAGAGTGATTTTCTCAATCATCAAACTCTATATTTATCTCCACATTCTCCCAAGAGAAAGAAAAAGAAAAAAAAAAAAACATTTATGTTTAGCTTGTAGTTGGCTAACATTATTATAGTATATATATTCCAAAAGCACAACATTTTGGATTTTTGTGGGGGGTTCAAATTTCATAAAAATTTACAAGTTGACAATAACTTAGGGACAACGCAAAACCATTGGTCCAAAATGTTTGGTTACTTGAGGAAATCAAATTTCTTAATCACCTTGTGGTCCATTAAGAATTTAATTATTGATTAATGTGTAATAGGTTAAAACGGTGATTATATATTTAGAGGTTTAGTTAACATATATTCTTAATATATATGATAAGATTATTAACAATTAAAAAAAATTAATTTTAAATAAAAATATTTCAAATTTATAATATTAACATGTATCGATAGAGTAATATATATCATATATGTTTGCTTTGTTTCAAAGAGCTATTCAAATGAAAGGAAATAACATTAGTCGGTGCTATTAAATAATAAGAAGAACAAAAAGGTTAATCCTCTAATAATAGAAAAAAGGGTATAATTTTTTTAAGAGTAAATGTTCTTTTCGGTTTTTAATTATTTGTTCGATGGATTTTTTACTTTTGAAAAATTTAAACACCCAAATTGGTACCTATCTACTTTGATATATGTACGTTTCAGTCCCTGGTTAGGGATCGAAAAGGATATTTATTCAAAGTAGATAGGGATTGGAACGTACATATATCAAAGTAGATAGAGATTGATTTGAGTGTTTAAATTTCTTAGAGAATAGAAAATCCATCCAATAAATTAAATGATTAGAAACCAAAAAAGACATTTATTTTTTTTTTTAATGATTTGATGTAAATGTGTGAATATCATCCTCTTCAACAATGACTCAACCCCAACTTCTCCAAAGTTTTTTTTTTCATTATTTTTTGGTTTTTCAACTCCGCGTTGGGTCCCTTCACTGAAATCTAGGGTCCATTATTTTCTTAATTCCGATTATGTATTGTTATTTATTATTATTTTCCCCTCTTAATGCTTTCCTACTATTTTAATTTTTGTCACATCTCCAATGCACTCACTTGTCTAACCAGTTATTTTATTTTATGTAAGTTTAATTAGCACTATATAGTAGCCTTTTTGGTTAAGCTGATTTAACCTCATTTTATTGGTTGATTTATGTCATTCTAGGGATACTTAATAGTTAAATGTTATATAATAAATCCTTTAAAAGGGAACCAATTATATGCTAACGTGATTCTTGCATTCATGGTCATGATCATGATCACATTTTCATTTTTGTTAATCTAATGTGGTTAAGTAGGGCATGAGGTAAGATAGAAATAATGACAGTGCTATATGTTTTCTTATAATTAATTAAATTAATGAGATATTGAAAAAAAGGTGTTGGATCCATATGGTCCAAATCCACAATATTTGTATGCTTCTGATATTTTACTAATCACTTAATTTGCTTGTTTAATATATGGTGCCACTGCCTAATGTTAGTTAGAAAGGGTTTTAATGAATCTTAGTAACAAAAAGTAAAGCATCTTTTGAAGTGGCACAACTAGGATTGGCATGAAAATGCAGACCACAAATTAAAGAATTTGAGCCAACTTTGTCCAATTAGATTTTGGGTGGTCGTGAGAAGCTCTTGATTCCAAAATTAAGTGAGATAATATAAGATAAAAAGACACTATATTTAACTCAAGATTTAAAATAGTAAATTAATGGATTTTTTATCTTATAAACTTCTCACTCTTTTTTGTTTTATTTGATATGGGACTAATTTGATACACTATTCACACTTACTACATTAACATTGGATGACTATATAAGTAACTTAGACAAAATTTGTCTTTTTTATTCTATTATTTATCTCATTTAGAATATAAATATTTTATTTATTAATATATTTTCTTTGATAAACCTTCTAGTTAATTTTACTATCGTAGAGTTTGAGATCATGGAACTATAATTGTTCTTTCTTATCAAATAAAATATATTCATAATGAAGTCGTTTATACGATAAATAAAATAAGGGATAAGTACGATTTTGGTCCCTCACGTTGAGGGTCAGAATCGAAATCGTCCCTCGTGTATATTTTGATCCTTAAAGTCAAATTTAAATTTAAAATCGTCCTTTATAACATTTTCGGACGTAAATGCCCTTGCGTCGTTATCAGGCAGTTATGACCACTGAAAACAATTATAAATATATATATATATGTATAGAAAATTAAAATGAATGGAAAAGTTTAACAAGTATACATTGAATTGAAAGGAAGAAAGGGTAAAGTATCGTGGAAGCCACTGTTGCAGAGCAGACATCACTGTGGAGGACCTGCTGGAGGGAGAATGCCATGGCTGCACAAAGCTCAACCTCGTTTCGTAGCAGGACTTCGTCATATGGTAGGCTGCTACTTTGTTCCCATGGTGAGAAGCCAGTGTTGCGAATCTCAGGGACCAAGGAGAACCCAGGTCGCAGATTTTGGGGTTATGTCTACTTCGAGGTTTATTTTGTTACTTTTCCTCTGAATTGGGTCTGTTGGGTGATGGAATGGTGGATGATCTTGGTGGGTATGTGCAGGTGCAACAAGGCTGCAATTTCTTTCGTTGGGCAGATCCAGAGACAGAGGTGGAACATTCAGAAGTTGTTAGAATAAGGAAGAAACTTTCGATGATGAAATCAAGAACCAAAATGGCAGAGTGGAAGCTGAAGGTCATTGCAGTGTTAGGGTTTTTTGGGTGGGTTGGGTTTCTTTGTTTGTTGTTGCAGAGTTGATCTAAAGCAACGCAACAGTGTGTAATTCCATTGAACCTAGTATGAAACATGTGTACATGTATTCTGCTGTTGTTATTGTTGGTGAATTGGGTTAGGGTTTATCTATTAGGGGGGTTCCTGATTGTGTTATGTTGAATCTATTTCAACATGTATATATGATTGTTTTGTAAGCATGGTTGGATAATGAAATGAGATTGAAACTTTTTCTTGGCACAATCATGAGTTCAATTACTAATCAATAACATAACAGTGTCATTAAAATGGTAAATGTCTGAATACATGATAAGCATAAGCAGAGTGTTTGACATTAACAGAACCTTAAAAGAAACTTAACTCAAAATAAAGTAACCATCAAAAGGATTGGCTGGGAAGAAACCAATAATTCAGTACAAGAGTTTGACCAGAACCTTAACAAGCAAAACATAAGCAACAAAAAGTAACCAACAAGTTCACACTGTTTAACCAGAACCTTAACACAAACTTAAAACAAAATAAACCAACATCCATGGTATATAACTATGACACATTGATGCTAAGTGTTGTCATTTTCCTAAAGCAATTCTCATTTTCTTGGAGGCAACTTTGTCATTAACTTCAGCTTCCTGGGAGAAACACGAGGTCCTCCAGTAAGGCTGACAGAGAAGTGCCCAATGAGTTGGCTTGAAGCTGTGACAATGGATGGCTGAGATGCTGGAAGAGTTGTGGTGGTTGGCTGTGATGAGGATGCAGAAGGTGCTGAGGTTTTTGGGCTTGCAATCCTCTTGGGTGGTGGATCATGTTGGGCTGAAGATGTGGACTTGGTGGTCCCCTTAGGCCTGTCTCTAGGCCTTTTTGATTGTGTTACAGTGTTGGAATGGGCTGAAGTTGGTGGCTGTGTTGCTGAGGCAACTTTTCTCTTGACAGTGAGCTTAGGAGTGGGCTGTGTAGATGCAATTTTTTTTCCTCCCTTAGCAGCAAGAGGGTTTGACTTGTTGCTTCCCCTGGCTTACTTGCCTTTGCTTAGATTCTTGGAATTTTGGGCCTATGAAACAGTTGCAGTTAATATAGATGAACATAAGGTTTAATGAAAAATCTGAGACAAGCAATGTAAAACATTAATCAACATACCTCATTCTCAATAGGTTTAGGGCATCTGCTCTTATTATGTCCAACAACACCACATATAGAGCACTTTTCTTTCTCCCCCTTCCTGGACATGTGAATGTGGCTGCTCTGTTCTTCATCTCCAACAAATTGTTTTCTTTTTTGACTGGCCTGTGACTAGGCCTTCTGTATGGGGGAGGCATCACATCAGGATGTGGGGTAATCTCCCATAGATCAGGTCTGTTCAATGGGTATATTACTGCTTCGTAGCACTTCAGGTATGTTTCTCTCTTGTAACAGTCGGCCACATAAGGTTCCAAGCCAAATCCCTTGAACTTGATGCAGCTAATCGCATGGACACAGGGTATACCACTCAACTGCCACCTTCTACATGAGCACTCAAAGGATCCTAAGTCAACAGTAAACTTATCTAACCCACTCACAACCTCATATTTTTGAGCTGCAGACCAATATGGCCGCCATTCTCCAACAGATCTAGACCTCCTCTCCAACTTGATTCTAATCCTAGGTAAGATTGTCCCTGCATAGTTCTGAGCCAGATCCCTATTCTCTGCCCACCTAGTCATTAGTTTAACCCTGATCTCCTCTAACATTGTAAGTATAGGTTTCTCTAACCACAACGAAGGGATATTCTCCTGCACATAACCAAACTGCCTTAACTCTGCATAGGCTTCAAATACGGACCACCGATCACCATCAATCTCTTCTATCATTGTTGTTTCTCCCCCCATATACTGTAACGGCCCATTCCGATAGGTAAACAACTTCCCCCATAGTAGACTTTTAGTTTAAAGTACACAATTGTCTTCTCCAACAACCTACAATGCCATATCACAGAAATAGAAGAAAAAATAAAAAAATAAACCGCACAGTGATGTTTATCCCTAATCTCAGTAAACAGTTAAACATACCTGAATGCATGTGAATGACCTTGCCTTCCAATGAACCAGACTCGACTTCGATCTTCAGTCCAAGAACACCTTCTGTCATTTCAGATTCTTACTTAAGGCACGGTGCAACTACATTGGTGAAGTGAAACGTTCTGATTAGTTTTGGTGTTTACGTTGAGGGTTTGGAAGCATATGAAGGGGTGAAGTGTTTTGCGCGTAACACTTTAAGGTCAGAAGGGTACTGTCGTCTTTTAAAAAAAGTTTACACTGTAAAAGACGATTTTAAATTTAAATACGACTTTTAGGATGATTTTAAATCAAAATATACACGAGGGACAATTTCGATTCTGACCCTCAACGTGAGGACCAAAATCGTACTTATCCCATAAAATAATTAATATAACTCAAAAAATAAATTATGTCAAAATTATCTATACTTATAAATAAAATATTTAAAATATTTAGTTAAAAAAATCATATATATCACATGTCTAAGCTGTTGTAAAAGTTTGTTATCTATTATCCATTCATATTATGAATTTTTGTAATTGATTATATTATTTACGTAGACATACATTTACTGACAATTATATATTTTTCCTAAGGTATTTGTATTTTTCTTACGCGAATTTTGTTAAAGGCACTAATTATAAATTATAATTAAATGGTTTGGTGGGGGTAAGTGTAAGTATTCTATCAAAAGTCAAAACTGAAAGCTATTTATTACTATTTTTTTTTGGTGACTATTTATTACTATTTTTAAACATGCATCAACTATAAATAAAGCAAAAATAAGGAGAAAAAAAAATCTCATTCGTTCTTACATTATTCTCTAACGTACTACTATTGAGAATGAATTATTTAAATTAGAAAATTCATTTAATTATGTTGAATATATATAGAATTTTATTATTTATTAGATTTGTTTAAAAGTTTTTGTTACCAACTACTCTATAAATCAATGGTAAAAATTGAGACACGAAATGGACACACAAATTTTGTAACGAAGACAATTTTTTCAGATTACTATCTCTATACCTTTATGTTCTTAAATACAAATGATATGGTACTAATTTAAACATTTAGAAACAAAAGTTTATAAAATTGAATACTCCTTCTTTCTCAAATTATTTAATACTTGTAAATTTTATAAGAAAACGGAGAGAATGATATACAAAAAAAAAAAAAAAGTTCTAAAAGATATATACTACTGTGATTTATTTTTGAAATTTTGTGATATTATGATTTTGAGTGAATTATTCAACTCTAAAACTTTTTACTAGATTAGAAAAATGTGTAAATAATATTATATTACAATTTTATATATTACATGTTTATTTTTTTAATTTACCTAAAATCTCAATATTTCTTAGAATCACGATTAAAATATAAATAAAATTGACATTGGGCTAAGACTGAAAAATGGACCCCACTTATTGCCGTCTTATAAATAGAATATCAAATAAAAAATTAACCATAAACATATCAAAGCTTTGGTTGTTAAATTAATTAAACTATTAACAAAACTCAAACTCAAACTTTAACCTTAATTAGTTTACTTTAATCATGTGTTTGTGTACCTTAAAAACTCAACAAACTAAACAGAAACAGATCTTAATTCCACAGTTAAAGGCTCAAAAATCTTCTGACACCAACAAAAAAAAAGCTCACTTTTTTCCAGCTCCAACTGCCACTTTTTTCACACAATATCCTAGCCAACTAATTCTTTTTCCATTTTACCCCTCCCTCTTCTTCTTCTTCTTCATCAAGGTGGTGTTGCTTTAACAGTACCAAATATTTAGTTTTTTTCCATCATATTCTGCTTTGTCCATTTCTATACCAATTTCCAAACAGTGATGAAGCAAAGATCACCTCACCATCAGCAGGTACTTCCTCTCTTTCTGTGTGTGTTTGTGTTTGTGGAATGCATGCCAGGTGTTTGTTGGTATGTTCGTGTTGGTGTGATGGGGTGTGTTTGTTGATTTTGGGAAAGTTGAGGTTTAAATTTGCAGAGGACTTCTTCTTGGGCTGAATTATGTTGTTTGGGTTGGTCCTGCATACAGCTCTTTTGGGGAAGAGTGGTCCTCCGGAAATGGCTTAACATGGGAACCAACGAGTCTGATTACAGTGCTGACCCTGAAGATGATGATGATGATGATTATGACTTTGATGATGAAGATGCTATTGAAATTGATTCAGACAATGAAGGTCAGTCATGTGTAAATCTGCTCAACTGTGTTTCTATTTTCATTTGGAAAAGGGGGTTGCTTTGAATTTTGTTAATTTGATTATAGTTTGGAGAATTAAGCTTTGAGGTGCATGTCAACTGTCAAATGATAATGACATATTCAGAATTTAGATTGACTTTTTGGCTGTTTTAAGTCTCACTTTGTGTTTGGTGTGTTATGCAGAGTTGGCGAGGCAGTCATGGTTTATGGGCAACCGAGGCGATAAAGCTCATCCTGAATCGAAAGGTGACTTTTTCCATACATGAATTTCTGACTTAATAACTTTGAACAGAAAAGTTTTATTCAGCTTGGTTATCACATTCTCAGGACTGTTATGTACTTATGTATAATAGCCTAAGCTTCTATTAAAATGCAGAATATCTTCCAAGGTTAAGGAGGCAAAAGTCATCAACTTTTAGGTCTCAGTATATAAACACAAAGGAATTGAGGTGAGATAATGCTCTCATACTTATTTAGGAAGCAAGAGAGAAGACAATAATTTGAAAGTGTGAAAACAGGGTTTATTTTGCTTGTTGCTCAAGCGTCTCACATATTGATTACGGTGTATCTTTGTCTCCTAGAATATGTGTTGGAACATGGAATGTTGGAGGAAAACTTCCACCTGATGACCTTGATATTGATGATTGGTTAGGTGTCAACGAACCGGCCGACATATATGTCCTTGGGTAAGTCGCTAACTGCTTGTTATTGGCTTATTGCGAGTCCTTGTTAATGTACATGAAGATCTGATGCCATTTTATGTTCACTTTTGAAATATTTTTACTGGTTTGGATAAAACAATGATTTGCATTTGCAGTCTTCAAGAGATTGTACCTTTAAACCCTGGTAATATTTTTGGTGCTGAAGATACTCGCCCTGTGCCAAAATGGGAAAATATTATTCGGGAAACCCTGAATCGAGTGCGACATACACCACGAAAGATAAAATCCTTCAGTGATCCTCCTTCTCCATCAAAATATCAGCCATCAGATGATGTCCCAGATATTGAAGAAGAAATATTACTCGAAAGTGATAGTGACATCGGTGAGGAAGTCCATCCCTTGGACGAAGAAAACAATGTTTATACTGAAGTTAGTACTAATAAAACGAATGCTGATGATGACACAAATACAAATTTATTGCCTTCCAATTCTGCTGATATTGCAAACTCTGATGTGCCGGTCAAACTTAGTTTACAAAGAGAGTTTTCTTTTCCAAAGAGGTCTGAAAGGAAACACAGCTTCCGCGCTGAAGGTTTATCCGAAAATATGGATACATCATTTGCCCAACAGACCACTAAACTAACCAGAATGCTCAGTGGTTCTGAAAGGATTGGTTTGAGCTGGCCAGAGCCACCACTACATCTGCTATCCCAGCAAGTTTTAGAGAGACCAACATCTTTTAAATCTCTCAAATCCTTTAAATCATCAAAGTCATTCAACACATATAATTCTTTCAAGTCAATCATGGATGAAATGCCAGTTATGCCTTTGCTTCCTGAAATTGATCTTCAAACTTTAATTAAGCGGAAAAGAAGATCCCCATATGTAAGGATTGTGAGTAAGCAGATGGTTGGAATTTTTGTCACTATATGGGTTCGTCGGAGCTTGCGTAAACATATTCAGAATTTGAAGGTGTCAACAGTTGGTGTTGGTGTTATGGGCTACATTGGTAACAAGGTCCATTCACTTTCTTTTTTCTTTAAGTTTAACATAATTTCTTGTGATTTATATTTTGATCTTCTTTAAGTTCATGGTGTTTGAGTATAGTGATCATCTCATCAATATTATTTTGGAAAACGTTTTCGATTTTCAGGGAGCAATATCTGTCAGCATGTCCATATATCAGACTCTTTTTTGCTTCATATGCACCCACCTTTCATCGGGTGAAAAGGAAGGAGATGAACTTCGAAGAAATGCTGATGTTCATGAAATACATCGTAGAACACATTTTCAATCACTTTCTTATGTTGGACTTCCCAAAAGAATCATTGATCATGAGTGAGTGCTTGCTTTGATATACCTTACCAACTACTTTGTGATCTTACCACCTGTGAAAATTGTCCACAATGAAACCTGGTCCTTCGATTCATAATCTTTTAGCTTAATTATTTGTCTCAATATTTTGGCTCAATTTTCTTTGGTCACTGTAATTCTGCAGAAGAATAATTTGGTTGGGAGATCTGAATTACCGTATTAACCTATCAAATATGGAAACAAGAGCTCTTATATTAAAAAAGCAGTGGTCAAAATTGGTTGAGAAAGACCAGGTACTACAGAATATTCATTGTACATGTACTTGTTCACTTCTTCCACGATTTATAAACATGTGAAAAGCTTTGATAACTTACATCTTACTGTGACAGCTTAGGCAAGAACTCAAGAATGGTGGTGTGTTTGATGGATGGTCAGAAGGCACCTTAAACTTCCCACCAACTTATAAATATGAGGTTAATTCAGATAAGTACTATGGAGAAGACCCTAAGGTTGGGAAGCGTTCACCAGCGTGGTATGATCTTTTTTGACCTTATATTTTGCTTTCATGTTTGCCAATCCTGTATCTATCATAGTATAAGAACTATACATGTATCTGTTTTATGATTTTCTTTTTCTCATGAATGTTCTTCATGTCTGGGATGACCTTTCAGGTGTGATCGCATTCTTTCACACGGCAAAGGGATGAGATTACTGAATTACAGAAGGGCTGAGCTCAAACTTTCGGATCACAGACCTGTGATGGCCACATACATGGTTGAGGTTGAAATGTTCTCTCCTAGGAAGCTACAGCGAGCTCTAACTTACACCGATGCAGAGATTGAAAACGAAGAAATCATAATGAATTCAGGTGGTTGGACCATAGCTACTTAGTATTTAACAGGTGAGCATGAGTTGCTTCCCATGTCATGTACCTCAAAAGTTATGAACTTGAATATATTAAATATCTCTTGTATCAAGCTTTTGATATATATCCTATTGTGATATCTTGTGCAGGGATACATCATACAGAATTAGCTGAAAAGGAGGAAGTATATGCAGAAATGGAATGATTATCAGAGATAGCTGCTGCCACTTCTTAAATTCATAATGCCACTATTAGATATTAGATTCATTCTTTTTCTTTCAAATAATTTTTTAGATCAGTTTTAGTAGAAGAAATAGTTGTGTGAATGATGGTATCAGGGGTCTAGTCTTAACAATAGGATAGAGAGCTAGCTTATTGAATGGGTGTATGTGTATGTAATTTTGTGGTTGGGGTGTGCATAATAACAAGAGATTTTAGTGGAAGCTTTCTTTGTGCATATAGAAATAATTACAAGGCATGTATACTTATATGTATATGTTGAGAGTTCATTGCCTTCTTACATTGAAGCTTCCTACTTTCAAGTTTACTTTTCTGAATTCTCTTTGATAATATTTTAATGCTTACAAAAGATTTGTGTGGATAGGGGATCTACCTTTTAGAGGATATAAATGTTTCAGTCATTTAACAGAAGCTTCTAGAAGTAAAGACAAGCGACACAGTTTACATAACAATAATAATAATAAATAAAATAAAATAAAATAAAATAACTTCCAGTATTCAGAAGAAGTGAAGAACAATTGAACAAAGCTGAAGTTAAAAACTATGTATCTATGTATTCGAGATAACAAAGAATATTGACTAATTGTGTCGGATAAATTTTATAAAATAGAAAATAAAATAAAATAAAACAAAACAACTCCTTAAAATCTGGTGAGTTGATGGATGATAAAGTCGGTTAAACATTTTCAAACTCTTAAAAGTCAAATAATAAATAAACAAAAAGAAAAGTTAAGGAGAGAGAGAGAGAGAGAGAGAGAGAGAGAGAGAGAGAGAGAGAGAAGTTGCGGCGGCGATTTGTGCCACGTAGGCATGTTAGATTGTTAGCAACTCTAAATGAGTCGTAGCAGTGAAACTGAAACAGAATCAGAAACAGGAAAAGCAACAGCAGCAGTTGTCGTTCAAGTTGAGCTTCACTTGTCGATTACATCCCTCGCTATGTTCCTTCTCAAGGTCAATTACCCTGAACTTAATTCTCACCATTTCATGTTTCTTGATTGCTTTCATAACTAACTTCTTCTGTTTCATTCCACAGACATGGAGATCAACTGCTTTTGGTGTCTATGGTTATCTCAACTTCACCAAACCTGCTTATCTGTTAGTCCTTTCTTTTATTCCAACTCCTCTTTTCTTTCATATAATTATTTTCTTAATTAAAAATTGACTTGAGGTGATTAACTAATCTTATATATTCTTGGTTGATGCAAATTAAGCCAATATTCTTTTAATTTTCTTTGACAAATGCACATGGGGGTTCATGATACTTGAAAATTTCAAATTTGTATACTTTCTACATATTTGTATTAGTGATATACTGATTTTTTTTATTTTCAATTTTTTTTTGGGTAGGGATCATGCTAAGAAATTCAAACCAGGGGAAATGGATATACAAATAACAGGGAAGAATTGCATTGTTACTGGAGCTAACTCTGGAATTGGCTATGCAACTGCTGAGGGTCTTGCAAGACGGTTTTGATCTGTTTCAAATGCTTGTCTTTTTGAAAATTTCAGATTGTTAACTATGTAATTATATCTTATGGTTGATGATTTTCACTAGTGGTGCCACTGTCTATCTTGTGTGCCGGAATAAGGAGAGGGGAGAGGCTGCACTTTCCGAAATTCAAACCAAAACCGGCAATCAGAATGTACATTTAGAGGTACTCCTATTTGTTTGTTTTTCAGGGTTTTTAGGGTTCTTACTTCTTGTTGTTCACCCTTTCTTTTGAACTATGATTTCTATCTGAATTGGCTAATTTGTGTTGCAGATTTGTGACCTTTCATCTGTTGCAGATATCAAGTCATTTGCTTCCAGGTTTTCTAAAAAGAATATGCCAGTTCATGTGTTGGTAAATTTCTCAACTTTAGTGCAAGAGAAGATAATAATTAACTGCATTTAACTGTTTTAGCGATTTCTATGCTCTTGAATGAAGCTAATATGTAAAGAATTTCTTGCATCAAGGTTAACAATGCAGGGTTACTTGAGCAGAAACGAGTTACCACGTCCGAAGGGTGTGTAATTTTTGTTTTATTTGTGGAATTGAATTTGAAAGTTTAGCAGATTTCTACATGTAACCTGCATTGGTATGCTTCCTTTTTTTTAATGCAATCTGTGATAATCCAGGTTTGAGTTGAACTTTGCTGTAAATGTGTTAGGCACTTATGCCATGACAGAATCGATGGTACCATTACTAGAGAAAGCATCCCCGGATGCGCGCGTCATTACAGTTTCATCTGGTGGAATGTATACTACTCCCTTGACCAAAGATCTTCAGGTAACTGCTTTGTTTATGAATGTGTCAGCTGGATATATCATTCAAAGGACTAATACATGAACTTATTTGGTTGTCAATATCCAGTTTTCTGGGAGCAATTTCGATGGGGTTGAACAATATGCTCGAAATAAGCGAGTTCAGGTTAGTTAACTCTATTATGAAGCATCAGTTAACTGGAGTGCCTTCTTTTTTATTTCTCAGTGTATGAATGAATGCTCCATTTGAGCTTATGACACGGTAATATGGCAGGTTGCCCTGACAGAGAAGTGGGCCGAAACATATAAAGACAAAGGGATAGGATTTTACTCAATGCATCCAGGTTGGGCTGAAACTCCTGGAGTTGCTAAGAGTTTGCCAAGCTTCAATGAGAAGTAAGTATTCTTTGTCTATGACATGGGAAAAAGCATGAAGATCTAAGTCATCTAGTTGTTTCTGTTCAATTTGATTCTTCTTGTGCCTATATTCAAGTTTCAGAATAGTGTCATTCTACAGAATATAGGAGTATCAAGTGTCATATATCCTAAATTTTAGAGAAGATTAATGTATACTTTTACAAATAGAGGGAGTGTTTTTTTTGGGGACAATTGATTCTTTGGCAATTATTCATTTGCAACTTTGAAATAGTTTTACATTTGTTCAATTATTTACAGGCTTGCTGGAAAGCTTAGAACAAGGGAAGAAGGTGCAGACACAGTTGTTTGGTTGGCATTACAACCTAAAGAGAAATTGGTCTCAGGTGCATTTTACTTTGATAGAGCCGAAGCTCCAAAGCACCTTCCGTTGGCCGCGACCAGTGGTTCTCATACCTTGATCAACTCACTTGTTGAAGATCTTCATTCAATTGTTTCTCCTTTTCCATAATAGGTACTAGGTAGAGAGTATATCTGTTTCTCCAACACAAATTCACAGGAAAAAGAAAATGAAGTTTAGGAAGTTTTCTCCAAAAAGCTATAGAGATCCCTCATGTATGAGTGAGTACTCAGGTGAACATGGTTTCAAATTCTTGCAGTTGTGTTATGATGCAGAATTGTTGCAAGAAAAGGTAAATGTAACAGCTGTAGTTACTATCTGGGCAGTATCTGTGACATGATGTAGTTATTGAAATGAATGCAGATAATGATGTGATATCAAAAGTGAAAACCTCAATCATAAGTTACACCAATTTCACATACTTTTAGTTTGCTTATTACTCCAATATACAATATACAAATTCTATATATGCTGCATATAAATAGCCTTTGGATTTTGCTAATGCCTACATACTAAACTGAACAATGAAAATATAATAATGTACATACTAATTTATACCTCAACCATTATTATTTTTTGCAGAAATGTTATATCCATCACTTTTGTTTATATTACTCTTGAATATTCTTTATTTTTGGTATTAAAAATAATTGATAAGTATTGAGAAAATATAAAAAATTTGTAGTGAATACCATTAACAAAAATATACAATAGATATATACAAAAAGTGGTACAAATATCATTTCTCTTATTTTCTTATTCACGAAAATAGACTCCATTTTAGTAAGTTATTTAGCAGATATGATCAAGTTAATAAATCGATCCACATTATCAAAAGTCAAGACAACTATTCCAAAACCGAAATATATTTAATATATTTAGTGTGATTTTCGCTGTAAATAATTCTTATTAATCTCTATTTCTACATCTAATAGAGGTGAAATATCTTATTTATCTTGTTATGTATATATTGTTTTATAATAAATACTATTTTATTATTAATATTTTCTTAACAATTAAGACATGTTTTTTTATTTTGTTAATAAAAAATAATTTAAATATATATAATTAATTAAAAAGATAAATAAATTAGAGAATCTCATGTCAAATAAGTGCAATTTAATCGGAAATGTTTCATCCATCCTCAAAGATAAGATTTGTGTGCTGACGTCACGAATGCACACGTGGCACGTGGTAGTTAGGCCATGTAAAAATTTGGTGGGCAAAGCCCAACAGAATCTCTAACAAGATTCAATATTTTAAGTCCTCCATGATTCTCTCCACGTGACCCATTTTCATTTCTCACAACTCACAACAATCTGTCATCTCTCAACAGAATCTTACACAAAACGCCACCAAAAAAAAATAAAAAATTCAGTAACACTTTAGTTCAAGTAACTCGCACAACAAAGGTATCACATAAAATTTTCTCTGAATTATTGTATTGTAACTATAATTTGTGTGTAATTGTGTATTGTTTCTGCAGTTGAGTGTTAAAGTCTCTCTCTTTCTTCTCAATTTTGATTTTTGAATGCATGGTTCACTGCAGAGGTTCCTCTTCTTTTGATTTGATATTCCTCTTTTGCATTCTCTGCTTCTGAGAGGTGAGTTTCTGAGTAACTATTTTCATTGTTTCTCTTTTTCTTTTGTTAATCTTGAAACGGGTTTTCAAATCCAGATTGTTTCTGGCAGCTGGCTTCATTGGATTCTCTCTGTCTCTTAATCCCAATTCAACCATTTTATTCAATTTCAAAAAGATTGTAACTTTGTTTCTCTGTTTCTCATGGTGCATGGGGGTTCTTATACCAGCTAATTTAGCTCTGAATTTCTTTGTATTAGGTGAATTGTTAAAAGCTCAATTCTATATTTTTCTACATTAAGCAGTGCGAATTTCACACTAGATCGTCAATTCTGTTTCTCAATGGTCTTTGTGGTGCATGCATAGAAAGAAGTTAGTTATCTGTTCTGATTTCCTCTGTTTTTGATCCAGACAAATCTTTGGTATTGATTGGTTGTTCAGCAGAGATGGTAATAGAAACAGTTGAATTGCTGAAAGGCTTTGCATCCCATGAAGAGATTATGGAGATTCTTGCCACAGTGGCTGCAGATTTGGGGGATGTCATCGATGTGAGTTTCTTGCAGGTCAAACCTTTGAAGGGAGCGATGACTAATGAGGTTTTCGAGATAAACTGGCCAGCCAAAAGTGATGGCCATCTCAGAAGGGTTCTAGTCCGATTATACGGCGAAGGTGTTGAGGTTTTCTTCAACAGGGAGGATGAAATCCAAACTTTTGAGAGCATGTCAAAGCACGGTCAGGGTCCACGCCTTCTTGGCCGGTTCGCCACCGGTCGAGTTGAGGAGTTCATTCATGCCAGAGTATGTAATATTCATCTTGTTTTTCCATGTTCTGATTAATTAAATCTAACGTGATTGCTTTGTGAATTGGAGAATATGTGCTTAAATTAAAGTCACCGGGCATTATCTTTTCCATGTTGCTTTGTTATTTTTTAAGTCAAAAAGCTTTCCTTTGGTCATGGTTCTTTGGTTTCATTATTTTATTATCATTTTTTGGAAGATAGATAGGTTGGCCACCACTTCCTATTGGTTCTTTAGATTTATAACAAAAAGCATCTACCGGAAATTAAGTTGAATGGCATCCAGTCATGGTAGATCGGGTTTTTAAGTGCTTCCTTTGCATACCCTTTTTTGCCTAATACCTTCTTGATGTTCTTTCTTACTTTATCACCAAAGAAATAATCTAATCAAGTAGTTACCAGATGAACAATTTATGTGATCAAGCAGTAGTGACATTATTTTATTCGGATATAAAAATAGCAGCATTGATAGTAGATTAAGAGCTGTATAGTTTTTTTAATCCATGATGATGGTTTCATATGGTGCCAGAATCAATAACTTGCTAGGTATTGAGATGTAAAATATAACTTTTCAATGAGTTAATTGAAATGTCCATAACTTGGAAGACCTCACTAATACATCATTCATAACTTCTAACTTGCTTTTCTTTACCTACTTTTGGATCCTTAGACACTTTCGGCTTCGGACCTTTATGACCCTGAAATATCCGCTTTGATAGCGACTAAGATGAGGGAGTTTCACAATCTTGATATGCCTGGTGAAAAGAAGGCTCAGTTATGGCCGAGACTGAGGTAATACTCGATTACCAGACCAATCTTTTTTTTCTCATCATTAACAAATGTATTACATATTCTACTAGGAAGTGGCTTAATCATGCCAAAAGTTTGTGCTCCCCTAAGGATACCAAGAATTTTGGGCTGGAAGTTCTGGATACTGAAATAAATATGCTGCAAGAGTTGTTATCTGAAGGAAGTGAAGGGATTGGATTTTGTCACAATGACCTACAATATGGTAACATAATGATAGATGAAGAAACAAGATCAATCACTTTAATAGTAAGTCATGATTTATCAGCTGCATACCATGTTAGTCTTAATAGGATCATAGAAAATATCACTTATACATAGGCTCTTCTCATTTGTTCTCAAGTTATTATTTTTTCAATAATGTAGGACTATGAATACGCCAGTTACAACCCTATTGCATATGACATTGCAAATCATTTCTGCGAAATGGTAGCAGATTACCATAGCGACAAACCCCATGTTCTTGACTACAGACAATATCCTAGTAAGTAATGGCTCATGCATTTCAAAACACGAATTACCATTACATTTCTAAAATTGTTGTTTGGCATCATGTTCATTAAGACAATGTTTGAAAATGGTGCACCAGGTCTTGAAGTGCGACAAAGATTTATCCGTGCTTATTTGAGTTCTGAAGGTTAGTTTACTGACATATTGACTTCACCAATTCATATGGTTGGAAGAGATCAGGATCTAGATTACTGCTATTGGTCTATTCTCAGATGATAAAAATCCTCAGCTAAAATATTAAACCTGCGCTATGCGGTACAGAATCCATTCCGGGCTCTTCTATTGCTGTTATGATCATATCTGTATGTGCTGATGCAAAGTAAATTCTGGTCTTGCTTAACTTTCAAAGTGCGTGGATAAGCAAAATAAGCAAGAATATATATATATATATATATATATATATATATATATATATATATATATATATATATATATATATATATATATTTTTTTTTTTTTCTTCAGTTTAGGCTTGTATATACTTCCACATGCTTATACCAGTCAATTGAATATTCGTAATTATTTAATATAACACATATGATTAGTCTATCCTTGCTGATTTGTACTTTGCATGCATTTGTTTAACTAATGGTTACTTATTTTCTGAATTTTCCTATTTGGTCTTGCACTCTTCAGTGCAGGTGCCATACAAATCTTCTTAGAGTTGTTTCATGTTGAGTAAAGTATCTTTTCTCCCCTTTTCTTTTTCTTAATATAGAAAAAGGAATTCTTAAAAGAGAAGAAAAGAGTATTATCAACTAAGGGAACACCTTTAAACAGACCATGTGAAATCATTGATAATTATAGTATTCCTTTGTAACATGATTGAAGTTAGCTCACATTCAAGCCTGCCAAATCATGTGATAGCAACAGAAATCAAATTCTATTATGCAATTCTTATGAATTTCATGCAAGTTTATCAATTTTACTTGAAAGACTCAGTGTGTGACTTATGCATAGGCAAGAAACCAACCAAAACTGAGGTGGGCCAATTAGTGAATGTTGCAGAAAGATACACACTTGCAAATCATCTATTCTGGGGCTTGTGGGGACTTATTTCAGTAACTTTTCTTTTCCCCCACTTAATTAATTTATTTATATATTTTTATCATTTTTAAGGCTACTTCAATTTTCTAATTGTGGCCTCTTTGTGCAAAAACTGCAGAGTCATGTGAATACAATAGACTTTGACTACAAGGAGTATGCAAGGCAAAGATTTAAGCAATATTGGTTGAAGAAGCCTATTCTTTTGAACTCACCAAGCATTATTTCCCAAGATGGAGTTCCCAATGGTTCTGTAGCACCCTTCACAATTTGACATGATTGCTTCATATGTTTATCAGTGAGGTTCAACTTAGTATGTACCATTCATTAGTAGCATCCAAAGGTATCACAGGCAGCATAAAATATATGTAGATAACATAGGTAAGCCATTACATATTGGTGACTTTACTTATATCTAGAACTATTATTGATCTTTTATTTTGTTTTGTATTATTCTCAACTCTAGTCATAATAAATTCTTATCCTTATCAATGTTCTTGAATGCTTTTGCTAACGAGTGTCGTTAAGGATATAAAAGGAGAATTTTTGTTAATCGAAAAATAGAAGTTTTAAGGTTTCAATAACTACCCTTTTTGAATTCAAACAAAAATTAGGATTTGCCTCAGGGTCAGTTGCGTCTTCCCCTCTCCGCATGTGATTTCAATTCTTTTCTTTCATTCTCACCGGTCCGTCATCACAAGCAACACAAGCTGCCGCCGCCCTACTCACCGCAGACGACAGAGCCACCCCTTCGCGCACAAAGAGTGATTCGTGCAGCCCCCAATGCGGTGTTTGTGCAATAATATTAGAAAAAATAACTACTTTTTCCATTGACCGCGTAAGTGGTCATTCAAAAAAACGGTTGTAATTGCAGGACTGTGTAAAACGTTTTACACTGTCAGTGCACATGAAAATTAAACTAATATTAAATATATTAATTCTTATTTTTAATATTTACAAGTATTTTTTTTAGTATTTTTCTTTTATCATTATAATATCACAACTACCAATCAATCTAGATGACTAGATGGCAAGGATAAAAAATTTGATAATAGCAAGATCAGAGACCCAAATAAAACCAAAATAAAAAAGACACATTTATAAGAACTAAAAGCATACTTAATCGATAATTACAATTGATTTTATTAATTGTGAATTATACTTTGTACGCCCACACACACGTGGATATAAATATTTTCTGTATTATCTATTACTACATGTCAAAAATCATCTTCGTTTTCATTTAGACAACAAATTCATCTCTCCCCCCCCCAAAAAAAGAGTTTATGATACGGAAATAAAAGATAAATAAGAAAATAAGGATTCAAACTGAATAAAAAGATACATTGAAATTAAAATAGGAACAAAAAAGATAAGTTGAAATTGAGTACAAAGAGAATCACTCTACTTTCTACCCAATTTCTTGACGCAACAAGAAATGGACTCCTCAACCTAACTTGTCAACGCCATAGTTTGGAAATTGAATCGAAGGGACTCCTCAACCTTCTATTCAATTCCCCGATGTAACAAGAGAGGGACTCCTCAACCTCAATTGTCCACACCATGGTTTCATCACGAAACCAAAAAGGGGTTTTCAAACCTCTAAAAATTCTATACTACGACTACAATAGCTAAGGAGGTATTTATAACCTCTTATTAGGTTAAAACAAAGAAAACCCTAAAGCCCATAAACATAAGGCCCAATCTAGTAATTAAATAAACAAAATCAAAATACATTAAATAAAATATTCTAAAAATGTAAACTAAAATATCTTCTAAATAACTCTTGAACTCTTCATATCACGAACATTTGAAGCACGTATCAGTTTATCATATTTTTATCTTCCAACTAAACATACCTTTAAGCTTAATTGATGTTTAGTGAATAGGTTAGCACTTAACAACCAGGCTTTTGACCAATCCTCATGCTCAAAGAATACCTAAACCACATTCACACACACACTGCTGCTAAAACCACAAGAACAAAAAGCTAACAAATCCTTCAACACCAACTACACTTTCAAGTTGGTAATGGCTAAGCACACAAATTATATATACATGCTCTTTTGCATACCACCTTCATGCTTCAGAGTTCAGACACAGCTCATTATTCAGATATCATCAACAATGGCTCGTCCACTTCTATTGATCCACCCTATGCCTAGCACCTCACATATTGGCTTAGCTGTTATGACCCTTGTGTTGTGTGCCGTTGCCTTGCTCATGTGCGCTTCTCATTCGCGCAAATGGCGTCAGTGGAAAGCTTGTTATGATGCTTTTGTTGAAGAAGAGCCGGTGATAGAGGTCCACAACGAAGCTGTGGCAGCGACAAGCATGGGCGAGCAACAAGAAGGAGACGGTTCGCTGTGGCAGAGGAACATACTTATGGGTGGGAAGTGCCAGCTTCCTGATTTCTCTGGTGTCATAATCTATGACTCCAATGGCAATGTAGTAACCCCTCCTAAGACTTCTCGTTCATTACTAACTTGGAAATAGAGTTTGAAGTTTTCTGAGATTCATAAACCCCACAAGCTTAACTTGTACTCCATCTGCATGAAACTATATTTCTTGATAGCTTCATATTCAAATATTGTTGCATTCAAACTTAAAAAACAAAATTAAAGTCATGCATTGTCAATCTTGTTAAGAGTGTCTCTATCTTGTTAGCATGTGATACTACTGTCATCTTTAATAGATGTAGATATCCTTTGAATTTTACAACAAGAGTAATAGAGTATGCTATGGATCTTTAGATTGGAAGCATGTTTTTCATCCATTGGTAATTATATTGGAAGATAGAACAATGGAAATCAATATAACATTTTTTACTACTGAAAGAATTTCTAATACAAAACTGAAAGCCATGTACTTACTACTTGGTTACAGTATGAGACACCAACCCACTTCACAAGGGGTTTGATGATGAGTTCCGACCCCTAAACCCGACAACACTGAGTTTAGAATTTGTCGATTTGGTGGCACTGGTCCTTTTACTTGTTCGCTTATCCCCTGAAGAAGCTTTTCTCGAGCTATTAGCACTGGAGGATTTTACAGAATTTGAAACCTTAATCCCTTTCTTCATAGATTTTCCCGATGATGATCCTTTTCCGGATTTCAAATCTGATCCTTTATTCCCTAAACTGGCACGTCCACCAGGATTGTTCTTAACTTTAGAAACTTTAACTAATTTTCTGTCCTTCCCACTCTGCCCATTAACTTGGGTCCTGGCGATATCCCTTCGTACTCCTTCTTTCGTGATAGCCTCCAAACTCTCATTCTTCCTCATTGCCTCCTCTATTCTAGTGGCCAAGATCAAGTCCTTCTTTGTAACCAAACTGGTTACTTTCCCTGCGATTAAAAAAGAGTATTTATTCTTCAATGATTTTAAAGAGCATGTGCTTAAGTGTTTACGGCTATTGTTCTAACAAAATAAAATATAAGAATTTGGCTGTACAGAGAAGTACATGATAAGATTTTACCTTTTGCACCCATACGAGCAGTTCTACCAGTCCGATGAAGGTAATCGATCTAAAAATTGAAAGGGAAAGTAAAGGTGAGAAACTAAGTAATATCAAGGAAAGAAGTGAAAAAGAGTGCAAGGTACTCAGACCCAAATTATAGAACCATGGCTATGATACTCACAGAGTTCAAGGGGAAGTCAAACATAACAACATGGTCTACATCCAAGTCCAGACCCCTAGCGGCCAAGTCTGTGCAAACTAATGTTGGACGATCATCAATGTCATTCTTAAACTTATTGAGGTTTTCAACCCTGTAAGCAAAAAAAATAAAAAAAAAATTGATGATGCAAATAAGTAAATGGGAATATGGAAGAGCAGGAAATGGGAGATCTCACTGTTGCCAAGATATGAAGACTATTTTATCGACACAACTATTCGAATTCTCATTAATACAATATATTTAATATTATTCCCTCTCAACAATCTATTTTCCAAACAATCCCTACAGTTTCAACAGCTGACAATATGCCTATTTCCAGGTAGCTTAACATAATTTTTGTGTGTGTGGGTGTTTTTTTTTTTTTGTGGGGGGGGGGGGGGGGTTGTTTGTACTTCACCTTTGCTCTGCTGGTACTTCCCCATGGTAGTTGACAGTAGGAATCATATTTTCAACAAGGTAGTGATCCACTGCACGGCTAGAGTCCAAAGTATTGCAAAAAACCATCACCTTGTTGCCTTTTGCTCGGCTTGGCACAAGTACCTGCCATCACATGATATTTACTTACTAAAAAAGGAAAGGGAGAGAGAGGTTGCATTTTTATTGCCAGCACAGCACCAATATGCCAATATCTACTAAGTCCTAACTCCTAAATAACACCAGCAACAAATGACGATTATTCCACTACCTAACATGAATAGAAAGTCAATTTGTGCTACTTAAGCTACACTGATCCCCAAAATAAACCATAAATGTCAATGTGTTTGGCGTGATGAGGCTGGTGGAAAAATGCAGGATACCTGAAGTAATGCTTCCAGCTTGTTCTCAGAACCCGAAAGTTTAATAAAATCGTGACGAGCAGAAGAAATCTTTTTATGCAATGTTGATGTTCGCAGATGTACAATGCCCTGAAACTCCTCATCAACTAGCTTTTGCACAGCCTGCAAAACTTAAAAAAGTCAGATTGATGACTTATTCTTAACTTCTAGCCATAGAACGATTTCAACCAAGGGTAAACAAATGGAAGGTGAGTGAGCAACATTCTAAAACATAACCACTATAGTGTCCTCCTTACAAAGATCATTACATGATGTCTTGTTTCCAGATTCATATAAATGCACTTTATTTATTGTACATTTGTAGTATATTCTGAAAAGCCAGAAATTACAATTGAACACAAGCATGTGTTGGATTATATAGTTATATTATTGTAATAGGAAATATTATATCTTCACATGATAGAAGGAAGATTGAAGAGATTATAGTGATGCAATTATAAAAGAAAGAAATAAAACACTACCACTTCGTGAGAATTTTATTCCCTTAAATTTACTTAGCAGATTGTGGCACAGATCAGCATACCTTTGTCATTGTTGCAGTTACCAAGACGGTCTGAAAACCTAGGCCATCAGACTTTGATGCACGATGTTTCAATGGGGCCAGAAATTTGCGTATATCAGGACCAAAGCCACGATCAAACATTGTATCTGCCTCATCCAATACCTGCAGAACAAATATATTAATTATTGTACCAATTCATTATTGTAGCAAATTATTGTATATTGGAATTAGTCGATTGTGGATTACTCACCAAGTATTTGATGTCGCCATACACCAGGTTGCCCTCCTCAATATGTTGAAGAATCCTTCCAGGGGTACCAACTACCATATCAATGGGGTTATTAAGTGAATCCTCTTGAGGCCTAATACGGCCACCACCACTTACCATTGTGCACCTGAACCGTGCATGATGACTAATTGATTTCGCAACTCGAAAAACCTAAACAAATCCCATTTTATATTAGTTCATGTAAGTCATAAGAGAATTTTTGAGTGATTCATAAAATGATCAAAAGAAAAAAAACCTGTTCACACAACTCCCTCGTAGGGCATAGCACAACAGCACGAGGTCTCCTGGGCTTTAACTGTATTCCATTCAACTGTTCGTCCCGTCTTAGCAACTACAGCAACAAATTGGCGTTGTCTCAACAGGCTCAAATATAAGATTAAAGCATGTTTTGTAAAATATTACGTTTGAAGATATAATTCCTTTCTTTAAGCTCATTCAAACACACTAGTGCTTCAAGTCATAAAGCTCAATAACATGAGAAACGAATGTAGTGTAGCAGACAAATATTTCAATAACAAGTTAGACTGATATGCAAAAAGACATTTCACACATCAAGCAACTAAATTTAACTATTTACACGGAATGGAAGTATCATGAAAGCAAATATTCAAAAATTGCAAATTTCTGAGCTGAAATGAACACAAGTGAATCGTGAACCATAGAGAATGAAGAAGAGTGTACCTGAACAAGGGGAAGCAAGTAAGCAAGGGTTTTGCCAGAGCCAGTGTGAGAACCCAACACAACACTGTTCTCTTGCAAGACAGCAGGAACACCAATACACTGAATCTCAGTGGGAACTTCAATACTCATTTCCCTAACAGAACCCATAACCTCTTCACTCAAACCCAATTCTTCAAAACTCCCGACAAGCTTATTCTTTTTCACCACCACCCCATCAAAACTCTCATTTTCACCAGTAGAAGAAGAAGAATTCTTCTTTGTTTGGTCCTTATTCTTGAGTTCTGAGCTCTTTGCACTGTCTTTGAGATGTCTCACTCTGAGCTTCTCGAGGAGGACGGAGTGCTTCGTCTGGTGATCGGTGTCCGAAGTTTCCGGTGCGGTGGCGACGGAACAGAAGGTCCTGAACCGTGGCGGCGGAACATTGATGATGGGCTTAGAGCGCGTGAGGAGTGGGATGAGATTGCAGCGATGAGAGAGGCGCGTGAAGGAGGAGGAAGAGAGAAAGAGGGTTCTTGCTGTAGCTCCCGCCATTACTGTTGTCGTGGCAACACCTTACTTTGTTTTCGACTTTTAGGTTCAGCACTTCTGCTTCAGATAGAATGGTGAAGGCGAAGCTTAAAGCATGGTATTTTTATTTTAATTAATTAAAAAAAATAAAAAAGTGAAGTAATGTGGATATTTGTATATAGACAATTGGATATTTGGTTTAGTATTGTATAGTCCGGGGGTTTTAGAAAGATAACTAACGATAAAAAATGTTATATCTAAAAAAAATTAATTACTAAATCAATATATATATATATATATATTTATACTTAAATTTTTTTAAATTAAACAATCAACTACTACAATAATTAAATCTGTCAATAGAATAATTAAATTTTTTCATATTAGAATAATCAATATGTTTACAATATAAACAATTTCTTTATTTTATTTATTTTGTTTTTCTTTGTTTATTTTATTTAAGTCACCAAAAAATCAATATGTTTACAATAGTATAATAAAACTACTTAAAAATGCTAAATAATAACTGTTCCATGATTACTTTTTACTAATTAATAACTAATTTTTTATATACAAATAACATTGTTATCCAGAACACTAATTAATCATTAAAACAATCAACTTTTTTATAAATATGAAAATAACTAACTTTTATATTTTTATTCATATCTTTGGTGTTTATGCAACATGACCGAAAAATACTCTTTCACTAAATCCATTTCAAGGTTTTTTTTTTTTTTTCCCACTTCTAAGTGAGGACATTTTAATTTTATGGAGTTACTTTTCCATTACATGTTTGAATTGCACCTTAAACTTTGCATTAACATGTATTAGCAACTAAAGTTTAACCAAGTCACTGCTAAGTTAGAACTTGAGAATGCTAAGTTAGAACTTGAGAACAGAAAAACAATATATACATCACAGACACGAGGAACCCAAAATCTTCGGTGTTTGGTCAGTAAAAGATGATAAAAATCCATTACTTTGAAGTCATTATACTTTTTACACAAGGGTGTCCATGGCCTCTGCCACTTTTTTCCTAAGAGCATCCAGGGACTCTGTATATTGGAACACTTCTCTTTGATCCATTTCCAAAGACATTGCAGAAATATTTCCAGCATGATCACGCTCAAGATGCTTCACAATGGGGGATTCATCACCCAAAACCTGTCATAACAAGATAAATTCACAATAACAACCAGCAACATGGAGGTCTAAGCATATTAAATCTTCTTAAGGAACTCAAGTATAACGGGAACAGTTCTTCATCATGCATTCATACCTCGGTGATCGGCGATGTAACTAGGATGGTTTGCAATCTTTTGTAAGAAGATTTTGATTCATGATCTTGCAATGGTTCGAGAATCTTGTGGATGTTAGAACCAAGGCCACTACCAAGCATGAAATCTACATCATCCAAAACCTGCTCGGAAACATGAGACATTCGAGCGTGATCAGTGCCAGTAGCTATGGTAATCCAAGATACATTTTTCACAGATCTTGACACTGAATTTTATAAAGTGGTACTAACCATATATCTTATTTCAGCAGGGACAACAGTTCCCTCTTCAACGTACTGAATAATCTCAGAAGGGGTTCCGACTAGAAGACCAATTGAGACATTTGAATGCTCATTATCTGGGGAAGAACGTTGCTTTGCCAACTTCACTTCCGCAATCTCCATGATATATTTTGCAGCACTAAAACACTGAGATCCATAACAATTTGCAACAGTCAAAATCAATTTAGAATCTTCAGTTTATAGGGCTAAGCAGACAAGGTGATGAATGATGATGATGGTAGTGGGATTGAGGACAATCAACTACCTCATTAGCTTTCTCCTCGGTAGCACAAAGCACAATGGCTCTGGGATGCTTTGAATCCAAACCAACCTCGCCATGTCGCAGCAGCTACACAAGTAAACACATTCTTCAGGTCATATTTCCATTTATTCTTGTTGGTTAACAAATCCCAGTGAAAACAAACATAGAAGGAACCAAATACTAAAGCTTCAACCAAATTTCTCCTCAGGTTTCAGTATCATCAATCATCAATCATCACAACAAAAATAAATTGAAGATGACATCATACATAAATAATGAGTTATGTCACTAAACAAAGTGATTCCAAAAGAATAGTGCTTAGAACCCTTGATCATGACAACTAACTCAGGATATTAATTCTCCTAGTTAAGCCACAGAGCCCCAAAATTTCAATTGCACTGCACCAATTACATCCCTAAGATTTGCGAAAAAGTGTCTCATGTTAGTCCCTTAGCCCTTTTTCCATCAAGTGACTCATCACGCCGTTAGGGACTACCACGGTGCAGTTTTGCCAATTTATTGGTACATTGGAGTAGAACTATTTTAGTGCTCGCGACCAATCACAGTGACTACTTTGGACCTTAATTTTCCCTAATGGTATCCTAAACTAACCTTCAAAATAATCTTATAACTATAACAACAGAATGATTATTAAGAAACAATAATTAAAAACTACAAGGTTTTTCTATACTTAACATGCACCAATTTTAAGGGGAAAAATAGCAATGAGTGAACCTGAATAAGGGGCAACAGGTAAGCCAAAGTTCGGTCAGGTTCAGCGGGTGAACTCAACAATAAATTCTTCCCTTCCAAAACAGCTGGAATAACAACACATTGTATCTCACTCGGAACACCATCACCAATCTTTTCCAAAACCTCAGCAAGCTCCTCAGCCACACCCAACTCCCTGAAGTTGGAAACCACCATAGTGGACTCCCCCTCTTTCTTCTCAGCACCGCCATCAGGAGAAGAAGAACTTGATGAAGTCCCTTTCAGCTTCCTTTGTCTGAACTCTTCCAAAATCATTGATTCTTTCTGCGTCTTGGACGCTGCCGAAGCCTTTTCATCTTCAACACAAGGGGTTAGGGTGCTGGAGGAGGAGGAGAAGGAAGAAGAAGAAGCGGAAAATGGTGAGAAAGTTCTAGAAGCCCCATGAAAAGAAGATGCACATGGTTCAGGCTTCAATGGGGAGCTTAGAGAGATACATAGGTTAAGAAGCTCTCTCCCTTTTCTTCTCATTGCTCTCTCTCTCTCTCTCTCTCTCTCTCTCTCTCTCTCTCTCTCACAGCAGAAGCTACCACGTTTCGGTGCAGACTGCAGAACATGAAGAAGAAGAAGAAGAAGAAGTTATTTTTGGGTTAGAATTAAACGGGCCTGACAGAAATATTTGGGCTACAAGCCCAAATTTGTTTCCTAAGCCCAAATTTTAAAGCCTCCAAAAAATGGCGCCAAAATAAAGAAAACTACGGACGAAGAAAATTTTCTCTAGATTTCGAAAATTTTCCATCGTCCCAAACAGGCTCTGCGCGCAGCATCATCGATGTCGTCGTCTACGGTCTTCATCGCCGTCCAGTGCTGCCAATGCTCCACCATGCAGGTACATACTCTCTCTACCATTTCTCTTTCTCTTTCTCAGATCGCTCGTCTTTTGTTGATTTCCATTTTTTCAGGTGAAGCAGAAGAAGAAGAGCAGCAACAAGTGGAACTGCGCGGTGTGTAACCAGAAGCAATCGGTTCGGAAGGTGTTCGCTCAGGGTTTCATGGCCAAGGACCTCCGCAAGTTCGTCCAGAGCTTCAATATGTCCCGGAAGCTCGTCGACGACGGAGAATGGCTCCAAGCTGGAACCCTAGGTTCACTGTCGGAACATCGCGATGACGAGATCGAGCTTCCGATCAACCCGGAAAAGAAGAGAAGAATCGATTGGACTGCATACCTTGACCAAGAGGATCATCATGATCTTACCATCAAAGAAGCAGAACAAGAACAAGGAGGTTAATTTTGCAATCAATTATTCAATGCATGCATAATCGAATAAATTAAAATGTAATTTAATGTTGTTATTTGTTAAATTGATAGAATCATTACCATAATCACAACATATCAGAATTGTATGGCTGGAGTAGCTAGCTTGTTCTTATAACTTTGGATTGAACTAAACAGGAGGAGATGGTTTTGAGCCAGTGATTGTGACTGAGTTGGAAAATGTTATGTTCAAGAAACGTAAGTCTGATGAGAACTCAGAAGAAAGTGCCAAGCTTTTCAAAGAGCCAGTGTTCCGAAATTCTCGAGGTGAATGAATGTTCTTTCATTTTTCTAGTTTTCTTTGCATGTGTGGCTGTGAGAGACAAAGTTTATGTTCAATGAATACATGGGGACTCCTTTTCTTCGAAATTGTTCAACCATAATTCTGATGAAATTCCATCTGTGCTTCACACTGTACAATTGTTTACAACTGAAAATGTCTTATTCATATTTCCAAACTTTATGGTGGGTGGCAATCATTTGGCACAAGATGAATTTATCATCATTCATGGATCATGTACCTTGTTGCATAATAATTGGTTTTAGAGTTCTTTACCATTTCATTGTCGCAGAGAAGCTAATGAAAGATAAACAGCAAAAACCATTGATTGAAAGCAATTCAATGAGGAGTTTATCTAATCAAAGGACTCAAAATTGCAAACCAACAATCAGCAAGACAAGCTCCAAATGGAGTGATTACATATTAGATGAGGACAATGGCAACTTAGAACTTGGTTGGGAGAGAGCCATCAACTTCAAGGACAACTTTAAGCCATGTAGCAACAGCTTCTTACAAGATATGACTAACGAGGAAAGGGTGGAAGATGATATTCACCCGGATTTTATGTGAATTATATCGAAGTCCATTAGGTTTCATGTGTATTAATAATTAGTAAAGTAATTTTTGCAGGGAGGAAAAATATTATTTTAGCATCGGAAAAGGTAAATGTCACGTGATATTTGTTCAAATTACACCCGCAATTCCACGATGATATATCTTCGTAATACAACTCATGTTTCCAATCTCCATGGCACTGTATTGTGTTGCTTGTATTTCATCTTTGGTATCACACTCTTCCTAGTTCCTAAAAGGCTAAAATCAATTGCAACAATTCATATCACTTGCGCACTCAATGCAGTTAAAATTTGATGTTTTTAGTCCAACTGTGAGTATTAGGGGTGTTCATAAAATAATCAAATTGTAGTTAACCAGGTTAAAAAATCATAATCATATTTTGGATAATCAATTTAATAAAATAATTTTAAAAATTGATTTTTAACCAGTTAACTAAAACCAAAATTAAATTTTATGCAACTTTTATATGTTTAGATTGGTTAACCGATTTTTTTGTAAAAATCGATTTTTAACCGGTTAAAATTGGTTTTTAACCGGTTAAAAACCATTTTTTATTCTTTATTTTTTTGAAAAATCCAATTTTTATGTAAAAAATTGGTTTTTTTTTTAAATTGGTTATTTTCTAAAATTGGTTTTTATTTTTATAATCGGTTAAAAATCGATTTTTAAATTTTTAACCAGTTAATAACCAGTTTTATCACGTAAAATTAATTTGGTTAATTAACTAAATTATATTTTTGACTAACCCAAAAACAGGTTTAATTTTTGAATTAACCAAACCATAAACAGCTCTAGTATTGACATAACTTATTTGTTCTATAATAATAATAATCATTAATTGATTATGCTTAATTTATCTTCACTGGTACTTGCATATGATGATAGTAGATTGCCAAAATAAATAAATAAATCAAATTAGTCACAACAATGGTATTGCCAACCTATCTCTTTATTGAAAATGTCCCATGAGGGGTGGTTATATCATACTCCCCACAACAAAGTTCTTGATTCATATATTTTATAGCCTTTTATATATATGGTCTGGTACAAAGATAAATTCCTAGCCATTAGTTTTTGCTTCTATTTTTTATGGAAACGTAGCTTCTTTTTCCCGTTTAAGATATGCTACTAAATCAAGCACATAAATTGATTTCTATGATATATTTTGAAATTATTAAATATATATTTTTATATTATATAGCCATTGGTTTTATCAAGGTGATCTCATGTCAATGTTTTTTTTTATTTGAATATAAATTTCACTGTCAGTAACTAAAAATGATTTAATCTATCTTCGTGTCGATTAAAAATAGTTGGAGTAAAATTTATATATTATTTTTATTAACTATATTTAAAAGATTATTTATATATAATTTCTACTGCAAAATGTATAGATGTAATTCTGGTTCAAATAAATTAGCTGTAGTCACAATTTACTTCTACATTAATTTTTTTCCCTTTGATAAACCATTGTGAATATTCAGGTAAAGATGTTAGCTATCATTTCCACAAACTAATCAAACTGAGGTACTAGCATTTTTTTCAAATATTATTCTTTTAGCGAGAGAAATTACTTTTATTTTTATAAATAAATAAAAAAATACTTTTATCTTATTTTATCCAAATATAATAGATAAATAAAAAGATATTTTTAAATGATATATTTAAACATAAAATTACTTTTATTTTTATAAGAGATTTTTTTAAAAAATATCATTAAAAAAAGATTTTTTTTCAAAAATAATGCCCAAACAAATTCAATATCTAAAATTTAAATGTTTTTCGTATATATTTAGAGGCATCAAAGTAAAAAAATTACAAGTACATATTATTATTACTATTTGTATTAAAATTATGAAAGCCTAACAATAATAAAATATTAAAAAATGTAACCAAATCTCGTTTAATTTAGAAAAATTCCGTAATATTGTACTTAATTTGTTTTATTTATATCATTTGTCCTTATAAATTTGAATTTAAAATTCAAAACATTAAAATATTTTTATAAATGATCTAATATTGAAGTTAGAAATTTGAATTTAATTTAAAAAAATAATAATTGTAAAGATATTTCAAATCTAAATCCGAATCCCAATTAAAGCAGGATCCTACATGATTACATAAAGGAGAGTAACACACTCAACTAACCTTTTTAAAAAAAAAGTCCCACCTCTTTACTAGTCATTGATTTGGAGGCTAGTGATTCAGACATGGGTGGAGTTGATGAATGAGCAGGCATACATCAAGATTTGTTGAACAAAATTACAAAGCGATTCCATTCATGCATGAATACCTTCAACTTCGATTCGTTTGCAAGCAATGGAACTTCAATCTTCCACACATCTCCAATGACATTTCATGGTTTCTATTGTAATGGATGCTTTGTATATATTAAAATTGGTTTCCTCCTGTTTATAAGACCAACGCTCTAACCAAATGAGTTATAGGACCTTATTATGAAATTAGTTTCCATAGTTACCCACTGACATATGTAGACCTTTTGATGTAAACTCTTTTAATAAAGAAAAATATGTTATCACCTTTATTGATGATTATTCAAGTTATGGTTATGTCTATCTACTTTATGATAAATCTTAGTTAATATTTTAGATATTTATATAAATGAAGTAGAAAGACAATTGGACAAAAAGGTAAAAATTGTTAAATTTGTGGTAAATATTATGGAAGATACAACGAAAGAGGACAAAACTCAAGTTCATTGGCTAAATTCTTTGAAAAACATGGTATATGTGCTCAATACACTATGCCAGGTATACCTTAACAAAATGGTGTATCAGAAAGACGAAACCGTACATTAATAGAAATGGTTAGGACAATGATGAGTAATGCATCTTTACCTATATCATTGTGGATGTATGCTTTAAAAACTGCTATGTATTTGTTAAATAGGGTTTCTAGTAAGGCAGTTCCTAGAACTCCTTTTGAGTTATAGACTGGGAGAAAACCTAGTTTAAGACATCTACATGTTTGGGGATGTTAAGTAGAAATAAAAGCTTATAATTCGCAAGAAAAGAAGCTGGATGCAAGAACAGTAAGTGGATATTTCATTGGTTATCCAGAAAAATCAAAGGGGTATAGATTTTATTGTCCTACTCATAGTACAAGAATAATTGAAACTGGCAATGCACGGTTCATTGAGAATGGTGAGACCAATGGGAGTACAGCTTCACAAAATGTGGAGATTAAAGAAGTAAGAATTCAAGTTCCTTCAACTTGTACTTCTACTTCTAGAGTTGTTATTTCAAATGTTATTGAGCCTAATCACAATCAACAGGAACAATAAATTATTGATCCTGTTGTTGTTGGACTAAATAATAATCAAGAGGAACAAGAACTTATTAATTCCATGGTTAATGAGGAGGCGATAATAGAACAAGCACAAGAAATGGCATTAAGAAGGTCTAAAAGAGAAAGAAGATTTGCTATTTCTGATGACTATGTGGTGTATTTACAAGAGTCAAAAAATGACTTGAGTGTTGCTAATGATCCAATTTCTTTCTCACAAGCCATTAATGGTGATAATGTTGATAAATGGTTAGAGGCCATGAAAGATGAGCTTAAATCAATGAAACCAAATAAAGTATGGGACCTTGTGGAATTACCTAAAGGATACAAGAGAATTGGGTGTAAATGGGTCTTTAAGATTAAGCGTGATTTTCATGGTAACCTTGAACGTTACAAGGCTCGTCTTGTTGCCAAAGGTTTTACTGAAAAAGATGGCGTTGATTACAAAGAGACTTTCTCACCAATTTCTAGAGAAGACTCTTTAAGCATTATTTTGACTTTGGTGGCTCATTATGACTTAGAGTTACATCAAATGGATGTAAAAACTACCTTTCTTAATGGAAATTTAGAAGAAGATGTTTACATGGATCAACCAACAGGATTTTTGGTTGAAGAAAAAGAACAAATGGTGTGTAAACTTAAGAAATCACTATATGGATTTAAACAAGCATCCCGCCAATGATTTATCAAATTTAATGATACCATTCTGTTCTTTGGATTTAAGGAAAATACCGTTAATCGGTGTATATACTTGAAGGTCAGTAGGAGTAAATTCATTGTTTTAGTTTTATATGTTGATGATATTTTTCTTGCATCTAATGATCTTGGTCTATTAAGCGAGACTAAAAAATATCTCTCTAATAACTTTGAAATTAAAGATATAGGTGAGGCAAGTTATGTGATTAGAATAGAAATATTCCGAGATAGATCACAATGACTATTAGGATTGTCTCAGAAATCATATATTAATAAAGTATTAGAGAGATTCAGAATGGCACAATGCTCAGCATCACCCGTTCCAATTCAAAAAGGGGACAAGTATAGTCTCATGCAATGTCCAAAGAATAATTTGGAACGGAAACATATGGAAGAAATTTCACATGCATCTGTTGTTGGGAGTTTGATGTATGCTCAAACTTGCACAAGGCCAGATATCAACTTTGCAGTTGGTATGCTTGGCAAATACCAAAATAATCCAGGATTGGAGAATGACTGCAAAGAAAGTTTTAAGGTATCTACAAGTGACAAAGGAACACATGCTTACTTATAGGAGATCTAATCACCTTGAAGTGATTGGATATTCAGATTCAGATTTTTTCGGTTGCGTAGATACAAGAAAATCCACTTTTGGTTATTTGTATCCCTTAGCTGGAGGAGCAATATCATGGAAGAGTGTGAAGCAGTCAGTAATTGCTACTTCTACAATGAAAACTGAATTTGTGGCATGCTTTGAGGCCATGGTTCAGGCTAAGTGGTTGCAGAACTTTTTTTTAGGGCTTGAAATTGTTTGGAGTATTGCTAGACTGCTGAAAATTTATTGTGATAACTCTGCAGCAGTTTTCTTTTCTAAAAACGACAAGTATTCCAAAGGTGCTATGCATATGGAATTGAAATACTTTGCCATTAAAGAAGTTCAGAAACAAAGAGTGTCAATAAAGCACATTAGCACCAATATTATGGTTGCTGATTCTTTGACCAAAGGGTTACCGCCCAAAATATTTACTAGTAATGTTGAAAGAATTGGTATTATGAGTTTATAGGATCAAAGTATGTTTAATGAAGTTTGTGTTGTATGAACATTGACATTTTGAGCTCAAATGAATTAATGTTTCTGTATTACCTTATTTTTAATTTGTTGTATATATAATAGAATTAAAATAAATCAGGTATTGTCTTACAATGAAGACATTATTGTTGGACTAATTATGTTATATACTTACTAATTATGACTCATGTTAAAAATATGGCTAACTTTGTAGTACATAGAAGGGACTATGTCGATTAGGTGACGTACAACCGCTATGACTCATGCTAGTTTTATTCTTATCATGATAAATTAAGCTATGTAAGTAATTGCTTAGAAATGCGCATTATGATAAATATTTCTTAAACCATCAATAGGAATACACATGAGCCAAATGGGAGAATGTAAAAAATTATGTTATTATATAATGTCTCATGTGTGATGTATCTTATTTTATTGGTTTAATAAATATTTAATTAAAAAGAAGTTACATGATTATTTTGAAATATAACCAACTTGATGGAAGTTAGTTTTTATGAAAATAAATTAGAATTCAGTCCTCTCAAAAGAATAGGCAAAGTGAATTCTTCCTAATACTATTATTATCATAGATCAAGATTAATAACTCTTCTCATTTTTATTTGTGAAATCATAAATTTCAAGATTTTTTCTGTAAATGATAATTTTATAATGTATATTAAAATTATATTAAGTTTAACATCTATTACCTATTGATACTGCTGCTGCTAAAAGATCTTCCAAAAAAACCAAGATATATGCAGGCACCCTCTCGAAATTAACTTAATATATGAAGGCACCAGACGAACCTTAAATCCATTTACAAAGGTTTGCTTCCATCGTCCTCCAATTTCAACTCTTCCCAATGTAATTGATATTCATGGTGACAAATGTATTGTTAATCTTGAGTTCAAGGTTGGCACTAAAATGAATGTTTGGAAGGCTATCACGAATTCAGCACCTAACAATGATAATGATTTTATGGCCGTGGTCATATATGGATATTGTTATAAATTGGCCTTTTACAAAGTTTCCAACAGATCATGAGAACATTATGGTGTCGACATATTTTTTCAAGACAAGATATATGCAGTAGACTTTAACTTCCAACTATATGAATTTCATATAAAGAAAAAATTAGAGCCAGTGAGAAGAATTAAAAAAAAAAATATATCAATGCAACACAATATAATAAGACAAAGTAAAATGTTGCCACACAATAAAAATGAAAAATGAAAAACATTGATTCATTCATTGTTACAATTTCAGTACTCATTGCTTAAAATTGGGATAAAATAAAATTAAGAAACTTGATTGCATTTATAGTTTACAAAAATAAAAAAGTAAATATAATAAGAGGCAATTCTCATTTTTCTAAAGAAGAGAGAATTGTCATTCTACACCTAAACTTGACAACTTGGAAACATTTGCCCAAAGAATCACTGGTAAATCAATTGAACATTCTTCCCTACACACCAACATTGTCATTTGTCAAGCTTGTCCTTCTTAAAACAGAAGGACATTTCTACATTTCATGAAAATTCAATATGTAAATCAAACAAGATTTACTCAAGCTATGTAGGGTGTAGAAGTAGGGAGCACAATCACCCTTTAACCAAAAAAATTCCAAGAATTTTAGCCATGGCATTAAGAGGATAAGAAATTAGCATGCGCACCCGCCACTTTGCTCGTTATCTGGAACAGTCTCAGGCATAGCTTGAAAATATCTGTAACAGTTTTTGAAATATTAGATTCTAGTTAGCACTTCAAAATAAAGATAAAATATTTTAACCATATTCTTTTAGACAACATACCAATCACACATCCAAATCATGATATTATTAATGTGTAAATGTATATCAAAGATAAATTTTACATGTCTTGGTCATATTCATTAGATAGAGCAGTCTTCGCAATGCATAAAAATGCAGCATCAACATTGTAGTCCTCTTTTGCGGAAGTCTCAAAATAGGGAATATTCCCTTTAGAAGTGCACCAGTCCTTTGCTTTCTTCTCAGATACCTGTATAGAAGATTAATTAGACATCTATACGGAAGATAAAGAAACATAGAAGGACAATGATGTGTAGCTACCACTCGACTATTCCCACCATCAATATCAATCTTGTTTCCAAGCACTGTAAAAGGAAACATCCTTGGATCAGAAGGGTTTGCCTGCGCAACAAAATGCGAACTATAGCTGAAGTTTTCCAAGTAAGAAGTTCCTGAATATAATTGAATTTATACCAAACAAAACACTGTCGAACATGAGATGCATTAGGAATAATTCAATTACTAAAAATTAGATTTCTAATCAGAGATAAACTAAGAAGCCTAAATGTAAAGGCTTTTTCTTTATTCTGCTAATCTGCTAGATCTATTTCCATACCATGAGTTTTCAGAACATAATGAAACTTGGATGCACTAGTATACACAGACAGTACAATGAGCAAATTAAACTAGAGGAGTACGCTTTGTCATCAATAAGAATCTATAAAATATGAAGCAAATGTAAATGCAAACAAGACTCTGAGCAAATTAGCAAAGTACCAAGAGTAAAATAAAAAATAAGAGAAAAACAAAGAACTAAAGAACCTGTTTGAGAAACTCCTCGTGCCAGTTTTCGAGGGAATCAAAGGACTTCATGACATTAACATCATAGACTAAAACACAGCAATCTGCCCCTCTATAAAATGCAACTCCGAGACTCTGAAATCTCTCTTGCCCTGCAGTATCCCATATCTTCCAAGCAGACATAAGATGTAACATAAACAATTACATTAAAAATAAATAAAGAACTCAAAAATACCATTGAATTGAACCAGAAAACCCACTTGTAGAGTGACGAGCCTGTCGTCAATCTGGAGTTCTTTAGTGACAAAATCAGCACCAATTGTAGCTTTATATTGCTGACTAAACTTCTTATGAACATATCTATACTAACAGTTAAGATTCTGCATATGCTCACTTCAAGAGAGATTTAAGCACAAAAAGTTACCTTACCTAAACTAAATATCTTCAAACATTCAGCTGAAGCAAACATATTCTATGGTACAGTGTATGCTAAATAAACTAGCCACAATTAAGAATGGTAGTTATCATAATTAAAAACAATCATTAAATTAATGCAATGCTGATAAATAAAATGATGCAGCAATGAAAATGAAAAGGATACTGATTCATCAAGGAGGTCTTTCCAACCCTAAGAAACAATGAATTGGAAAAATGTAAGGTTAGTGAATGGAATAGAAGAGAAGAGGAACCCTAAGAAAGAAGAAGAAGGAGTACCCGCTATCGCCAAGAACAATGACTTTGAGCAAAGTTCGCCTCCGCATTGACATGATTGCTCTCAAGATTCGATTGTTCTCCTTCTTTCTTATTGATTTGGTAATAATTGATGGCAGTTATCTTTTATTAACTAAATTCTCATTGTTATTGAGAAAGAAAATATTATTCAGTTTTGTTTTCACTTTTTACTCTCTCTTTTTCTTTATTCTTTTTTTAAGCTTTAAAAGGATCCATCATAGATTCAAAACGTTAATATGGTGTCAAAATTATTAACTTAAAAGGGATCTATCATGCATGTGATGCATATTATACACGTAGATCGCAGCTCATGTATAATAACTAGCATGTTATATATACACTAAAATTCAACCAATAAATTAATCACTAGTATAAAATATTCATTAAAATATAAAATATATATTAAAAATAATTTAACAGCATATATATATATATATATATATATATATATAAACAAGTAATATTTTTATATAATAGAATTATAATTAATATATTAAAACATGCATATCAACATTTTAAACTGGTACATAGATTTGATCAGCTTTGTCAATTTGTAGACACAGAAATTATTAATGTTTTTTTTCTTTGAAACAAAGGAGTTCAACACAAAAGTGGAGTAAAAAAATAAAAAAAAAAACAGATAAGACAACACCTATTAGAATAACATAAACATATCTTAGATCAAAATATTCCAATATTATCTCCGGCATTGCCATCAACAACAAAAGGGATCCCCACACTTTCACTCCTTATAATGAAGAATAGACATTGACGATCTCTTCTGCATTGTTTCTTTTATTCTGAAACACCCTTCTGTTTCTTTCTAACCAGATGTTCCAAACTACAGCAAAGAAACTAATGAACCACTTCTCATGCTCCTCCTTCCTAATTGTTGTACCTGTCTAGCTTAAAAAATGATCCTTTAAAGTACCAAGAAAGGACCAATGTCGGCCAAGTTCAGATAATCAAGCGCACCATACCTGCCAGCTAAATTCACAGCTTAGAAACAAGTGGTGGATAGATTCAATATCATTATTACATAATACACAAACAGTATTATCCTGATTGACAATTTCAAGACGATCCAGTCTTTTTTTCGTATTCACCCTGCCTATCAAAACAAACCAGGCAAATAACTCAACTCTTGGAGGGACAACACCTTTCTAAATAGTCTTAGGAATTATTAATGTTGTCTCATTGTAAGTTTTGTCTTGTCAAATTTTCTACGGAGTATTGATAAAACTCTAAGCAGTACCGAAACATTATTGTTTTTTTTTAATAGCATGGAAAGTCTACTTTTGATGTATAGTTAGTTTCTTCTTTTTATTTATTTGTAGAATAATTTAATTATATAACTGTTTCCAAATGAACAATTACTTTCATAATACAAAAAAGGTAGCTCTTCATGTAGCTTGTACATAATGTTTGTTAATCCCGATGGTTAAATTTTTCTTACCATACTTTAATTAAAGAATAATAGTGCAAGTACATTCTAGAGATTTCATAAGTTTCTTTCTTAGAGGAGGAAAAGAAAAGGAAGTCATACCTAAGCAACATAGCATTATCATTATCAATTACAAAAGCATAGTCGACTACATCAGCATAAAAAGGAGCAAAAGAATGGTATTAATGGGCATGATTTGAATGAACTTTTGGTTTGTTTCAATCTCACAGGGTTAATTTTTTTGTGCTGATATTTATCATTATGTCTCTTTTCAACTTACATCTTGCTTTAGATGGAAACTTAGGTGCAATTAACTTTATGTGAAATTGATAAATGAAAATCGTTAAATTTAATAAATTTGATTAAATTATCGTCTAAGGGACAACAACTTTTAACTATTAACTTCACATGAATTAATTGTACTTGAGTTTTCATTGTTATTGAATGTATGTGTAAAACTAATTTTAAAAAATGATTGCAGGAGAGTATTGAAAAGAAGTGCAGCATAAGTAGTTTCCGATATAGGCTAATTCATTAGAGAAGAAAACATATATTTATATATATAAGTGTGTGGAAAAAAATACAAACACAAACTGAAACTAGTAATCTCAGATATTCGTCTCACACAAACAATTAACAAGTGCCATTCTCATGTTCTTGTTTGCCAAAACAAAATGAATTGTCCAACCACCCTTTATTCTTTGCTCTCTCAACATATTTTGCAAACTGAGTTCTAGCATCAGGAACATCCAAAGCCAAATCATCAAGAGATTCTGCAACTCTTCCAAACCCCTTCATCATTTGGTTGAATGTTATTAGTCCTGATTCAAAGCATTCTTTGAGTAGTCCCCATAACCTCTCATTCTTCTTCTCCATGATTGTCACCAAAGATTTCTTAACAACTTCATGGTGGAAGAATGGCATTCCTAATTCTTTTATACAGCGACAAGCTTCTCTTATATCGCCGCCGGATTCATACTCTTCTAGAAGCTTCCCTATCTTGTCCTTAACATCTTCCACGGCCCAACCGGTCCTGCTGCTTCCTCCTCCACCCCAACACCTCAAGATTCTCTCCCCTGAGAGAGTTGCCTTCAGAGAAGACTTTGCCATTCTTAGCACTTTGCTTCCAATGGAATCCGGAGACAAACACTGAGATCCAATCTCCTCAAGATTCTGTGGAGCCAGGACTTCATCCACAACTGCTCTTGCTAGAAACATTGCAAGATCCTCAACAACAACAGGATTGTCCAGAGCAGTGTCATCTGCTGATTCAATCAGCATTACAAAACCATTCACCACATCATCGGCCGGGAAACAAAGCGAAGAAAGCAGCACAGAAGCCATTTCTTTCTCCCTATTCTTTCTGTCCATAGCCAGAGTTATCAGTTTCTTAACAAAGATTGCATTCAATTCAGCACTGTTGTTTTTGTTCTCTTGCTCTATGCAACTATTCACCTCTAATATGTCACCGGATAAAAAGTACTCCTGAATAATACTCTGAGACTTAATCTTGAAGCTTCTAGCAGCAGCACTATCTGTAATTGAGTTCCTCTCTGGCTCCACTGAGAGTGATTTCAATGATGACACACACAACCAACCCTCAGATGCTGCTTTAGATATTAATTGCTGCAGAATTTCGCGAGCATTCGGTATGTCAAGGGATAAATCATCAACTGTATCTATCAGCCTACTGAAGCCTTTGGAGATTTGGCTAGAGTTTATGAAACCTTCTTCAGCAGCCTCTTTTAGAAGGTCTAGTAGTGGCGCTTCGGCTTGGCGCCTCTCCATAGCCATTATAAGAGCTCTCTTAACAATTTCATGATGGAAGAATGGAACTTTCAAATCTTTGATGCATCTGAAGGCTTCTTTCTTGTCACCACTCACTACATACTCCTTCAAGAAATTGTTTATCCTTGACTTGACATCATCAACTGTCATATTCTTGCTGCCTCCCCATCTTCGCTCGATTATTTCTGCGTGGAGAGGAGCTGCAAGGTAGCTCTTCTCCGCTTTCTTCAAGACCTCGACCCCTTTCGAATCTTTTGGCAAGTAGTCCATCTGTTTCTTCAAGAATGCAGGGGGGAGAATGTCATCAACAACTGCTCTGGCTAAAAAAAGTGCTAGAACATCCACTGTGTCCGGTATATCAACGATCAAATCATCGGCCGATTCGACTAATTTGCTGAAGCCTTTGTAAACTTGGGAAGGGTGAAATGTGTCAGCATAGAGTGCAGATAACAGAATAGCTGCCATTTCTTTTTCCTTGTCATGTCTATCCATTGACATAGACACAAGCTTCTTGACAAAATAGTAGCCATACTGTGGTTTTCCAAGTTCTCTGAGTTCATCTATTGTTGCAACAACATCATCAGTTGCAAAGTATTCTTCCACAATTACTGTTGCTTTTTTCTTGTAATCCACCAAATCTGGTGGTGTTGTTGACTTTTTCTTTTCATTTGAACGCTCATATTCCTACAAAACCCATGTGTACTTTCAAAGATTTTGTCCTTATAGTATAAGATGATGTTATGAACTCTTTACCTCAGTGCTGTCATAGTTTGGATCATTGGGATCAAGAGTGCCATTGTCATCTGTATCAAGCAATCCACCCCAAGTACCTTTTCCTCCAGCACCACCTGCACAATTTTATCTAAAAGGGTTAACTATATGAACAACTTAAGACTTTTATATGTTAGTTACAATAATATACAAGAAATGATATTTTGATTTTTTTTTCTATAGTATTTAGTTAGGGTCTCAAGAGGTAGATCCTTTCTCAAGATTTTAGGTAGATAGAAAATGGAAAAATTGTCTTAGAGATATGTCGATTTTTATATATTTGTTTTTCAAACAAATTTGTATATACTATATTTTTGTCTTGAGGCAGTTATCAAGCGAAAAGTGAGAATCTTAAGGTTATAATTGGTGTTACTTAAATTATTTTTTTATTAATAATAGGCTTATTATTGTAATTATTTTTTAGTGAGAGTACATAAAGAGTACATAATATATAAGATGTAATAACTCAACAAATATTTTTTAAGAGAATTTTTTATTCTCTTCGATGACAAAAACTTATTTTTCGGGTTTTGTAGGAATATGAGCGTTCAAATGAAAAGAAAAAGTCAACAACACCACCAGATTTGGTGGATTACAAGAAAAAAGCCACAATAATTGTGGAAGAATACTTTGCAACTGATGATGTTGTTGCAATAATAGATGAACTCATTGCAACAATACATGAACTCAGAAAACTTGGAAATGATAAAATTAAGGTCATGATAAAATTGTGCAGGTGGTGGTGGAGGAAAAGATACTTGAGGTGGATTGCTTGATACAGATGACAATGGCACTCTTGATCTCAATGATCCAAAAAAAATTATTCTCATTGTTGAAGAGAATAAAAAATCTCCTCAAAAAATATTTGTTGAGTTATTACACTTTATATGCTATGTACTCTTTATGTACTCTCACTGAAAAATAATTACAATGGTAAACTTATTATTAATAAAAAAATAGTTTAGGTAGCAATTGGTAAGGATTGTTACCTTTCTTGGGACGTCCATCTCTTGGAGAATGTGATTGCCTATTGTTCTTTGGACTTAGGCTGGACTTGATTTGCACCCTTGGAGACCTTGGAGAATTAGGAGACCTTGGAGACTTTGGAGACTTTGGAGATTTTGGTGACTTAGAAGTTGATCTTGGTGACTTCGGTGAAATTCTTAATGGAGCAATGGATATTGAATCTGCATTTTCTGATGTAGATCCATGATTCTCACGATCCATTATGCTCGTTAACTCAATCAAGGCTCTACTCAATTTCTTAGGTCCATGTTATTTTTTCTGAATTCTTCCATAGACTATGATCCAAATTCTCTTTTATCCTACAAAAGTTATTCCAAAATTTTCTATATAAATATGAATGTTCACAAATGATTCAATTAATCTGAATGCTCAATATTATTAAAAGTGAAATGCACATAGTATATAAAAAGTGAACCGAAAATCAGAACTGAAGCAATATAATTATACCATTTAACGTGATCAACATAAAATGTTACAAGTCACCAAAAAACATAAAATGTTACATGCATTAGTGAAATGCACGTTTCCGTTACAAACTTCACATATTGAACGGTTTGCATTCATTTTATTATTTGATTTTGATTGTTATTCTTAGCATATTATACAACCATAGTTATATGAATTCACCAATGTACCAATTTACGTACTAATGCACAATTTATCTGCATGCCGAAATCGCCATAATCATACTTTTTACGTAAAATATTTTATATATGGCGTACTCCATACGCCATACCTCTTTCTATATAGAAACGTATTACTTTTCATGTAACTATATAAGCAACATACAAGATTAGTTACCTTTCAAGTGTATTGCTTGGCAGAGATGAAGCTTTAGGGAGAAGCGTGATCATGCAGTGAACGAAGGGATTAAGATTATTAGGCCTTCAATATTTCTTTGTTGTTTTGTTTTAAGATTGAAGTTGAATTAGTAACAGCTGCTTTTTTTGGAAGGAGTTAGTGATGGAAAGAGAAAAGACAGTGTTCAAAGGTAATATCCAAAGTTTAAGGCGTTTAATTTGTGTGTGTGGTCGGAAATCAATGTGGACCTTAAAAACAGTGTTGGATGTTACAACTTCACATTCTTTGCCTAAAAAAATGGCAGAGGAACTTGCCTCCCAAGACCAAGCAACTGAATGCTAAATTTTTATTGTGTAATTTCAACAAAATTTAAGAGATATATATACTTCGCCAAAATTGAGCAAGTTCTGTTAAATCCAAAATGTCAAAACTTGAGCCAAATATAATTAAGATTAATGCCTAATCATAAACATCCCTGCCTAATTAATTTTTAGTTTTAACATTCATTTATTTCAAGCTCAAATTTTATTGCTTGGAATGTAGAAATTACATTTTAAATTTCGTCATAGTATTTGTTATCTAGATTATTTTTTTTATTAATAATAAACTTACCATTGTAATTATTTTCTAGTGAGAGTACATAAAGAGTACATAATATATAAAGTGTAATAATTCAATAAATATTTTTTAAGGAGATTTTTTATTCTCTTCAACAATGAAAAGAACTTATTTTTCTCTCTCTTAAAAAAAATAATAATCTAAGTAACATGGTGATAAACCTATTATTAATAAAAAAAATAATTTAAGTAACAGTATTTAAAACTCTTCTCACACGCCAATAAGATATTGGATGGTCTTGCTTTGAACAAGAATTGAGTCAACATTTTTGTTGTTCTTCATTTTCATATTCGAATTCCAGATACAATGAATTATAATACGTGCTTATTTGAGTGTCATTATTTTCATAATTTTTTTTTTATTTTTTAACGTGTTTGATAAATTTTTAGTAGTAAAAATAAAAAGACTAAAAAAATAAAAAAACATCTTTTTTGAGAAAGTGTAATTTATATCTTTTTTAAAAAAATCTTTTTTCTTTAAAAAAATATTTAAAAAAAAATACTTTTATATTATTATATCCAAATATAATTGATAAATAAATTTTTTTTGGTATAAGATATCCAAACATAAAATTACTTACTTTTTCATAAGATCTTTTTAAAAAAAAATAACTCGAAAAAAAATCTTTTCTTAGAAGTTCACGCAAACAAACCCTACAGCTTCCATATAATAATAATATGTTTTGCATGCATGCATGTATATAGAGAAGAACAATCCCAAAAGAGAAATCGAACATGGCCAGAGTTGATACCATGGAAGATATTTTAGTATGAAAGTATGAATACTTTCATTTTTTCAGATAGTATCCAAAACAAGTTCTTCTGAACATGAATTGTAAGGCTCAAAATCTCTTGCTGAATCAGCAATGTGCATAAGCTATGCTGCTTATTCTTATGCTTATGTACAAATTCAACGCCCTGTCATATGGATCCTACTTATGTTTCAATGTTATCTGGTGATAGCGAGTTGATTAGAGCAAACAGACTTCATGTGCTCTGTGTGTCTGACACGTGTATACCACCAGGAGTTCACAAGAAAATCCTCCTTATTGTTCTTGCAGTGGCGCGAGATATTAACTGTCTCACCATATTAGCTGGCAACTGAAGTAACTGCTGCTGGGATTCTGGTGGTAGCTGTTAACATTTTACAAACATAGAAGAATTGAGGAAATAGCTACAATGCTGTATTCAAGAAAATGCAAACGATAGATTTACCTCAAAAATGATAGATAGAACAGGAAGAATCTCTTGAACAGATTCAAGTTGAGTTGGAACTAATGATAGGTTCTCCATGTGAAGTGTCTGGTTCTGGTACTGGCTAACCTGTATGATTCCCTGCATGTCATTTGACATAGAAAGGACTACTAATTTCCAATTGATACAAAACAAACTATAAACATGAAGATAAGGATTGAAATTGAATAAAAAAAGATAAATTGAAATTGAAATGTAAAACAAAAGGGATAGATTGTAATTGAATATAAAGAAAATCACTCTATTTTTTATCCAATGTCTTAATACAACAAGAAAGCGACTCCTCAACCTAACTTCTTTATATCATAGTTTGGAAATTGAATGGAAGGGAATCACTCAACCTTCTATCCAATTCCCCGATACAACAAGAGGGACTCACTCAACCTCACTTGTCCATACCATAGTTTAGCAATTCTCTAAACTCTCTATGTGACAGCTACAATAGTTTACGAAATATTTATAACCTCTTATTAAGTTAAAATAAAGAAAATCCTAACATAAAGTCCAATCTACTAACTAAATAAACAAAATCAAAATACATGACATTAAATGACATTCTAATACTTAAAAATATAAAGTAATAACTACTAAATAATACTTTAACTCTTTATATCTCGAACATTTGAAGCAAGTATCACCATCCCAACAATGGCATGTAAAGAAAGTTTTTAGAGAGAGAAATTTGTTCCTAAGATCATCATATCCATGAATCCATCATCATCTAGAATTGTGCAGTAGTTGGTCTATCTACAATTAAGGATAACTGAAATCTTACTTTGTTATCTTCTTTTCTTCTGGTCCCTGACAACAAGAGTAGAAGGCGTTGGAAGGTTCTGAGGTTGTTCACATCTTCTTCGGTCATTAAAGAGGAAAAAAGGAATCCGCTGAAAGGAACCCTTGAAGCAGCTGCTTCCAAGGTTGCTAGTCCAAGTGCATCAAAACCCTGCATTTAATTTTATTCAATTAATATTAAAGTTTTCATTTTTCATGTTTCACATTTCTATTATGATTTTAATGAACAACTAATAATAAACATACTTTAGCAAACTCTTGAACAATTATTTCTCTCACATATTCACCCTGCAAAGGTTCATTACAAATCCAACATCAGTGAGGAAAAAGTTGGAGGGTAGTTACAATGTAGAATGAAATTGGAACTGGCTGTTAATACCTTTTCTGTTAAAGTAAAAGAAAGTATTTCCTTCATTGCCATTCTGGAATCAGTGCCTCCAGGTTGTTGTTTAACTAAGGACTTTTCTGTTTTGGCACGAAGAGACTGAAAGAACCATCTTAGGTTAGAATTTTAAAACAAATTCAGCATAAAAGGGATCTTACTAGGGAGAAAATTGGAATGGTGAAAAAAGAAGAAGAAAACGAGAAAGAAAGATTTCACCTCTGTCAACAAAGACTCTAAACGGTCTACTCTGAAAACACCATCCTGGAAAAGAGGTAAGGAACCAAGGGCTAAGTTAAGAGCTTTAGAAAATATTACAATATAATTGAATAAAGAAATGAAACAAAAAGAATCCAATCTTGTCTTTACCTTATACAGAAGAGTCTCCAAAGAAGCCTTAAGCTGGGGAGAGCTGTCAGTAAGTACTTTTCGAGCGATCCAAGGGTAAGTACTACCCAAAACTTTGTAATCCGGGTTAAATCCAATTGCAATTCCTTCCAGCACAGCAAGGCTAAAAGACAAGATATTGTTCAGAGTTTGACACAACCATTTGTTTTAAGCCATTTTGTGATGTTACTACCTTCGAATGACAAGAGAGAAGTATGAAGGTATTCTAAATTTGAATTTATACCTGAAATTTTTTAGAGAACAGGAATAAGAAGATAAGTAGCATGCCAAAGGAAAACAAAACAAGTAGGCAACTACCACCAAGATGACAAAAATAACAGAGAGAAAATAATGTTACATAATAGTGGACAACTTACATGGTGGTTCCTAAGTTTCCTAAAAGGTCTCCAAAGCTGATATTGCGAACTCCTTGGGCAACAGCATTTTGGAAGACACCTGCATACAAATAATTCAGACAACAGAATTAGTAACCTCCCTTAACAAGTATTTTTTAAAACCTGCACAAGTCACAAGTATTTTTTAAATCACTTATTAAAGTAAAAACCTGTCAAAGCCTTTGTAACAGCTTCTTTGTCTGCAGTCGGTGGAAGAAGCCTGACAAAATTTACAAGTATGCTGTCAAGTACCTATCCCTGACTCAAAAGATACTTTATCATATACCTAAGCATCCCTCACTCAATTCTTTGGGCTTAGGCATGGACCATGCATAGGTCCACTAAAGTTCAAGCTTCATGATTAGAACCTTATTAGGGACAACTATACTGAGGACTTAAGCTACAAGGCTTATAAGGCTCAAGATCCTTCATTATATATTTCACATGGGCCAATCCTATACTGATAATACTTTTTGAAAACTGAAAGTGTAATGTAGAGGAAAACAAATACCCAAGAGTGACGAAGTCCTTGGACAATGCATCAAAATCGCGATTTACAAGATGGAGACAAGCTTGGATGAATCCATCACGCAATTCTTGTTTAAACTCACCTGTCATACCAAAATCTGGAGCAAAAGAAAGAAAAACAGAAAACAAATAAACAAAATATCATATTTAAGTTTATAATAACAAACCAAGAAGCCAAAGAATACAAGCAAAAGAGTAAGACATATAATCAAAATATCAAATTTGAATGTTCAATTACCTAAATATGCTAATTTTCCATCATACGTTCGAAGAAGATTTCCAGGGTGTGGATCTGCATGATAGAATCCACACTCAAGAAGTTGATTGAATGAGCAGTATACTCCTACCTAATCAGCATCAGGGAAATAATATTAAAAAGCTGTGCAGATTGAAATCTAGAACAACTTGTTTGCAACAAGTGACATTGTATGACCTCAATAAGGTAGAGATCCTTCACTTCTGACAACTTGTTCCCCTACAAACCCATAGAAAGATAACCCATCAGCAGACTAGATTTTTCCAGCAGGCATGAACGAGAGAATCCAAAAAGATAAATCCCTTTGTATACTTTCTTTCAGGAACTAGAGCTTAAAGAAGCATGAAACAATTTGGAATGCTATTCGTGCTGGCATATAAATCCATTTATCTAAGGAGGTTCTAGCATTCCAATTCAAACCACTACAAAGGAGGATGTTCTAAAATTGGAACTCTTCTATTAGGATATATAATAAATTTATTTGAGGAATTCTACTCCATGCAGGGATTGAAATTTCTGTGTGCTAAAATGTGGTGAGCAAACAGCAAATAGTAAAATACCTCAACCCATTCCATCACGAGAACTTTGCGCGTTGTATAGTCCATATACATCAAAGGAATCACCACATCAGGTATAGAGCCATATAACTGCCTGCTCATAAATAACAAATAACAACTAACAATTAAAGCATTAATACTGCATAAATTATTGCTAAATGAAAGCACAAGAAAAACATTAAGCTGCATCCATAAGAAGGGATTCTAACAAAAGAATGTTTAAGTCATATATTTCTGTAATTCTGTCGACCAAGCGCAAGCAATTTTATTGCATATTTCTATTTCTACAATGTATTCAGTCTATTCCTGCTCAAAGTGAATTGAAAGGAAAAAAATATTTAACTTTGACTGCGAAAAGTTTCTCATAATATTAAAAAAATTAAAGCAGTTTCTGTCAATTGCCAAACCAGTTCCAAGGGGAAAAAGATGCCTGCCACTCTCAGGGAACTGAGTTTTTTTAGATAAACTACTACCTAATCAAACCATATTCACTCGTCTTCACACCATACAACCTTGATCTTGGAGTCAGAATGAATCACATACTAAAAAACTTGATAACATGCACTTGCCTGAACTTGATTCCATTGCTTGCTTCATTATTGTAGTCCATCTCCTGCATTCAAGGTGATTTACCTGTATTCAATTTGAATTTCAAATATAAATATAAAATAAAAAGGTGGAAATCTGGTGGTCAGTTTTAATCAACAACTGCCTGCAGATACATGAGGAAACCAATGCTTACCCGGAAAAGACTTGAGGCCCACTCATCAACAACTCCCTGCAGATTTTACAAGGTCATGTTCAATAAATTGACGATCAACATAATATGGAGCAAAAAATATAACACGGATATAAACATTTCCTAAGTGGCAAAGATAACCATTTAGGTATGATACATGATGTCATTTAAATTCATAGCTAGCTTAGTTTAATCTTTCCAGTTTGAACATACTACAGAATCACCTGAACTTAGTCTAATCTTTGCACAAACTACAGAATCACCTGAAGATCAGTATTAAATTTGCCAGCTCTCTTAATCACTCCTGCCATAAAACGCAAGATTAATATATCAAGGGAAATTGCTGCTTGAACTCCCGGTCTTTGCACTTTGACAGCGACAACCTGTCCTGTTTTGCGAAGCCTAGCTTGATACACCTACATTTCAGAGACAGAAGTTCCATACTTGATGTTGTAAAATCTAAATTGTAAAAACTACACATGGAACGAAAGTACTCTAAAAAATTCTACAATCATCATCACAAAGACAAACACACCAAAATGAATAAAAAAATGAACCTGCCCAAGGGATGCAGCAGCTACAGGCTCAGGTGAAATCTCTGAGAAAAGTTCAACCAAAGATGATCCCAGTTCTTGTTCTATCATATTGAAAGCAACTTCAGTAGAAAATGGACTTATTCGATCTTGCAGGAGTGAGAGTTCATCCAGATAAGATGGTGGTATCAAATCCTACAAGGATGAATTCTTCAAAATTACATCTCAATTCTTATCTACATCAATCACTGTAAACTGAAGTGACCAAACCTTAATGGAGAGCCACAGAACAATGATCAAGTAAGGAAACTACAACACTTACAGCTCGAGATGATATAGCCTGGGCAATTTTGATATATGCCTGAAATTACAAAACCGAAATTCACAAAACGAACCAGTTGACATGTTGATCGGAAAACAACAACAAACAAGATATTTTCATTGACATTTAGATCAGAAAGCTTTCCAGTCTAGATCTAATATTTAGGAAATTTCGAAGGGGACAGATCAAACATATTAATCAACCATCATTCACATCCCAAAGAATGAAACCAAACAAAATGGAGTAGCAAAATTGACCAATTCACTCTTTTTCTTTCCTCAGTCACACAGTAATTTGACCATAAATAACCACCCTTCATTTTCCAAGTCACAGAAACACCAAGTTGGAACATAAATAACAGACGAACATGACATACCGGTCCAAGTTCTACCAATATCTTCCTAAGCTCTGAAGCTCTAACCTGCAAAACCAAATAACAAAACAATCAAAATTTAAAATTGGAAAAAGAAAAGTTTTGATTCTTATATTGCAAACGACAACTCTCAGGTATCACTTCCTCTCCTTAATAGATGTCAAAAACTTCTTCGCTTTAAACAAGTCAAAATTCTCAACTTTCTAGCTAAAACGTTCGAATAGAAGAAACAATCTCCTTCAAAATAATCAACATTCTATATTCAAAAACAGAACTTCTCAATGGAAAGAACCAGAAACCATTTCCTGCAACAATTAATTCACCTTAAAAACAATAATTTAAAAATTCAAAGTTGAAAAAAGAAAAATTGCACAAGCTGCGGGAAACCTGAAACATATCATCGGAACGGTCCATGAGAGTGTCAACGTAGCGAAGAGCGAACCACTTTCCGAAAGAGATTCCGGTCTGAACCAGGCGCCGAGCCACCACCAGAGGCTTCCGGTAGTAAATGGCGGCGATCTTCGAGATGCTGTAATCCGCCAGCGAGTCAGCTTCCGTGGCGCTCAGCTCGAACAGGTAGCCTGACTTCGCCGTGAACGAGTCCCCATCGGCGGCGGCGGCGCATCTGACTGAGCATCGGCGGGAAGAAACGGCGACACGCGGCCGAAGAGGGAGAGAGGAGTAAGAAACAGAAGGGAAGGTAGAGAGAGAAAGCATTTTGGTTGAAGCGTTTCAGAAGATTCTTGAGTACTGAGCTTAGAAATTCAGTTGCAAATTGAAGGCATAGTTATAAGAGAGTTTGTTAGGAGTTAGTTTTGGAAGTTAGGATGCATGTTCATTCTTCAGTGTTTCAATTTCAGCTCTCACAGTTCTCTGAGTTCTTCACGTTTTGCGTTGGTGATTGCTGCTAAAGACTAAAGAGTGTGGCTCCGTCTTTTGCGACGGAAATTTTGTTGTCACGAAATCAATCAAATTTTGAAGTTTGAAGATGTTATCTGTGGTCCTTGTGTTTTCCCATCCTCATTTCTTTTTCCTCATTTATCCACACATGTTTATGAAATCACCACCAACAACTATTAAGAGAATAATATTCATTCAGTCTAGCCATAATAAACATCTTCCTAAATTAATTTTGGAATTCATCAACATTCTAACTCTTGACCTTTTGGATCTAGCGCTCTAATACATACCACTCATCCCAAAAGTTTCAACTGATAGAAAAAAATAACACTAATAATTATATCTCTAATACTCTAAACTTCTATTGTGCACATTATATAAATATTCTATTAACTCCTCGTACTTTCTCTATTCATAATATTGTTTTAGTTTCATATTTGTGCAAAATTGTAACGGTTTACAATTTTACAAGCATTTTTCTTTTTGTCTTTCTAATAGAAACTTTAATTCTGAAATTGCACACCAGTTAATTAATTTCCGCATTGGAATATAAAAATTAATATTTTGTCTCGTAATTATAACATCTGAATATTCTTCAGAAGTTATGTAAATATGGGAAAAATATAAACTTACTATTTCAAATCATTCTAATTTTATTAATTTTAAACACATTTACTTTAATAGACGTGTTTTGATAGGCTACTAGTACAGACAATATATGGCAATGTTATTTAGAATTTTAGATCAACAATGCTAGGAAATTAAGAAGGTATTAGCAAAAAATTAGTTGAATACTTCTGGATGAGTCCAAAATTTCTACGAATTAATATATATGGATGTTTCTTCATACTAAATGGATATTCTTTTATATATTTTTCGAATTTTTTATATTATAAATATGAATGTCTCTATTTCTTTAAGAATTTTATATTTTTTTTAAATTTTATAAATATTTAATTATTTTTGTTAAAATATATCTGGATATTTCTTTTGTTAAGTATTAAGATATTTTTTTTCATATTAAATAAATAATTTTTTTTATATTTTTTTTTAAGAAGATCAATTAAACATGCATAGTACTCTAAGGTTAATTAAATTTATTAAATTTTACAATCTGCACTCGCTTGTTTAAATACCAGTTGCGCCTCAGTTACAAAACCGGCATGATTACAAGCAGATAATACGGCGAATAAGATAATTGCGTCTCACTTCACTTCACTCCTCTCTCTTGCATTTCATGAAAAAATTACAATGCTTGGTCACCACATCTATAAAGACCATAGACACTGATCAAAGTACTCCATGAAAGAGAATCTCTATTTGGCATTTCTAGGAATATCTTAATTGAGTCATCCAAACAACCACATTTAACATACATATTTATAAGTGCATTTCTTACAAAGATGTGTGAACTAAACCCAAATATATACATATTTATAAGTGCATTTTCTACAGAGATGTTGAACTAAACCCAAATTTAAAGACATAGCCATGAAATGTTCAACCATGTTTCAGTGAAGATAAATTTTTGGGACTCCAATAACACATCTGATTCATAAAAAAAACGGTTCTTGTCGACGGTGACAAATCCGACGAACCAAATATCGGTGATAGAAGAGGAGTGGATCGTAATGGAGAGACGGAGAAAACCTAACGATGAAATTTGTGTGTGTGATTGTTGGAAGTGGATAGGTTAATGTAAAAAAAAAAATAAAATTTTTTATAGATTTTAATTAAATTTAAAAAATTTAAAATTAATTATTAATATAAATTAATATGATTTTGTTTAGTTTTTCATTGATAAACTCTTAGTTGCATATATTTTTCTTTAAAAAATTTACTAGTTTCTAAAATCAAAATAACAAACTATTTCCATCATATACAACTAATTAAATATTATATAGACAGTTTTATATATGTAGTCTTTTATAACATTAATTAATACATATTTCATGAACTCAGAAGATATATCTTATGTATCTCCCTCCATGTTAATTAACTATATTCAACCCTCAATAACACTGCAAAATCATAAACCAAAACCGCCACTCTGAACATTCATACATATCATAAAATACCACACAAAACAAGTTGAAATGTGAACTATAATCTTGATAATAAAAACATATATACTCCGATCAAATTTGCAGGATAACTAGGCCACATGGATCTGCCTCACATTCTTATTCTGCTGCGACTCGCTCTCCACCTTCTTTGGCACATTCACAGTCAGCACTCCATCCCGCAGAGTGCAATCTACGTTCTCCAAGTTGGCATTCTCCGGCAGGCGGAACCGCCTCGTGAAGCTTCCTCGGCGGCACTCCACGCGGTGCCACTTATCGTTGGTGTCCTCACTCTCCTTGACTCTCTCCCCGCTTATCTGGAGTACGTTGCCGTCTTCCACTTGCACCTTGAGGTCCTCTTTCCTCACCCCTGTTCATATTATTATTTCGGTTTCCCCAAAAGTCGTTGATCATTGATAATATAGACCTCGCTAAGTTGCAACTACGAGATACCATTGCACTTATTCCTATCACACATCCTATTGCTGCTCCCTCTTTATCTTTCATATAGCTATATGAATGCTTAATTGATTTAATATGTTGGATTGCATTGAAGTTTATAATATAAAAATAAAAAATATTATGTACATCAGCTACCATGCATATATTTTATGTCTTATGTGTTGTATGCATTTGTGTCTTATTTAACTTAATCTTTTCTCTGCACTTTGTATAAATATATAATAATATGTTTTTTAATTTATTTTAATTTAAAATATATTTATATAAAAGTGACTAACCAGGAAGATCAGCACGGAAGATGTGAGCATTATCAGTCTCACGCCAGTCAACATGAGCATGGGAAAGAGCAGAAGTTTGGTCACCGCCGCCATAGTAGTTGTTAGAAGGGTCCCACAAGCCGGTGAATGGGGATGCATAGAAAGGGTCACGCCACTCATCACCACCTCTCTGCCCTCCACGGTATGATCCTATCCAATCCATACGGTATATGTTGATGTTGTGAGATGTGACCAATGATGCTGTCTAAGGAATTTATTTATAGTGGACAAAGAGGGATACAAAAAATGGGGTGTGTCATCATGTGCATGCGGGATCATGGTTTTCTGATGGGCACGTAAGAGAAGTTGTGTGCCACGTGCATGCATAAGAAGTTCAGAACCGACTACTGCTAACATCTAGTATCTTCTCACCCAAAGTGTTAAGTTCAGATAGAAATGAAATAAGTCAAATAACTATATTGATCTATGAAAGATTAAAATTTTGACAACTGGATTTCAAAAGATATAAATGGTAAAATGACTTTTTAAAGATATATTCTCTTGGATAAATTAAAATAAATATATAGTCAATTTATTTATATATTTATATACATTTAATTTATTTTGTCAAATAGAATATATACATCATATTGTCATTTTGTAATTCATTTTATTAAAATTGTAATTTGTCTGACTATTTACTCGAAGATATTCCCTTGAAGTTTCATTGCAGCATATGATTTTCAACTCCTCAAATCGGTTGCATATATATCCCTTACAGCTAGTAGAGGAAATGAAGTAAGCATTAGCATTTCGTTCGTTAAAACAAAATGACAATTTAGTAAGTAGAATTTCTAAAGATTATCCTAGTCTAGTATTTCAAGATTTTACCCCAAAACATAGATAAACTTAAGTTGAGTTCTTGATTTTGCTATCATTAGTGAAGCTATTTGAATTGAACTTCACCAATTCTTCTCTGCTTTCTACTTCAATATAGATGGTATATAAAGAAAATATTAGTAATTCACAGTCTCACAGATGCACTTTGGTATGGATCCAACTAGAAGATTGGACAAAATGTCATCATCTCTTATCTCTGTGTTCCTCAACAAAAAAAAAGGTCAAAATGTTTCCTAATTGACTTGTTGGGAAAGAAGAACAAGTAATCCTTGTGGACCCACTAATATCTCATTAAGAAAGCTAAGCAATCCAAACCAGACAACAGGGGTAACATCCACACCAGCAAGGGGAGGAATCAGTTTCCTTGTTGCTATGAGAAGAGGCTCTGTGGGAGCATAGGCTATTACATAAGGGAACTTCCCCACAGGTAGTTTAGGGTACCATGACATCACTATCCTCAATATGAAGAGAAAACCAAATGCTGAGAGAAAAGGGCCTAGAAACCCAATTGCTAGCTTTGCAGTGGCAGGATCCAAGTCAGCAAGAACCAACCTCTTCATGAAATCTGAGGGAACATAATGTAATGATGTCTCAGGTATGCTGAGTTTGACACTGTTTAAGACTGCTTTAGAATCAAGTGTGTTCTGTGCAGTAGTAGCTGCTGCTGCTGCCTCAGATATTTCTTTGAAACATGAGCAACATTGCAAGGTCCTAGAAGTACTTCCATTGATGTTTCGTTTAGTAGGATACTTTGAAGTTTCCTACAACAAATAAAATTCAAAAGCATCCTGAGAAATTTGTAGCTTCCTAGAAAAGCCAATTTTATACCATACAGCATCCTAAAAATCTATCTAAATGTTAGATTAAGAGAGGATACAATCCATGTCTTACAATCTTAAAAAGAAGAAATAACTAAATTCTTCCTTCATTTAGTAATTAGAAGAACATTTAAGATGATAACTCAAAGGATAAATCATTTCTACCAATCAACATATCTATATTTAGTAGTATAAACAACAGAGCTAGTTCATGCTGAGTTAATCAACACAAGTGACAAGAAATTTGAAATGTCATTTTCTCATGCTCCAATAACTAGTATATTTTACAAGAACACAGTAAAAAGTTTGCAGCTTTACCATATCAGGAACTTTAGTTTAAAGCACAAGGCAAAATTAACAGCCAAAGCGCTAGGCAAATGCTAATACTATATATGAACATGAATTGCAAGATTGCAAAAATCAAACTTTGAAGTGGGTTTTGTCAAATTCAGCTGCAGAAAGCATGGCAAATAGAAAATTTTGAGGCAAATGAAGTGGGAACTCACTGGGATAGCGAAAGTGCTTGACTTGGAAATTGAAGGTTGCCACCCTACAAAATTGTGGGAGGGAGATTAAAGAGAAGAAGTTGGAATGAAAAGAAAGCGAGTTTGAGAAATGGGAGAATGAAGAGAGTACCTCTGAGATAAACGGAGTTGAGAAGATAGGATTGGGTGGCCATTGTTATCTCCTTCATAAACACTATTGAAAAATAAAGAAATATATAATAACTAAATCAGATATTTTTATAAATATATATATATATATATATATATATATTAAAAGGGTGTTAAATAGTATATATATATAAGTCCAATTTAAATAATCAGTTTAATTAAGTATATTTTAAAAAAAATAGCTTAATTAATTTTTTTTTAAAAAAATTAAATAATAAATATTTATATTAAAATTAATTTATAATTAAATTATTTTGTATTTAATTTTTAGATTTTAAAAATATTTATTTAAAAAAAATAGTATATATATTTATTATAAAAAAATATATAATAATTAATTTGACCAGTGAGGAGTGACTAGTGAGAAGTGAAAACTGGACACAAGTCACTGCTATCCGAAACGTTTCGTTTCGTTTCGTCTTTTCTGAGAGAAACAAAGACAATGTCAGAAACGCCGGTAATCCGATTCGGCGTGATAGGATGCGCCGACATAGCCCGGAAAGTGTCACGCGCCATCAAACTGGCTCCTAACGCCACACTCCACGCCATCGGCAGCCGCTCCATCGACAAGGCCCGGCGCTTCGCCGCCGCCAACGGCTACCCGGAGGACGCCAAGGTGTACGGCTCCTACGAGGAGGTTCTGGACGATCCCGAGGTGGACGCCGTGTACGTTCCTCTGCCGACGAGCCTGCACGTGCGTTGGGCCGTGTTTGCAGCTCAGAAGGGGAAGCACGTGCTGCTTGAGAAGCCCGTGGCCTTGAATGCGTCTCAGTTCGATGAGATCATTCGGGCCTGTGAATCCAGTGGGGTGCAGCTCATGGATGGTACCATGTGGATGCACCACCCTAGGACCAATCAGATGAAGGATTTTCTCTCCGATGCGCACCGTTTTGGCCAGCTCAAATCGGTAATATACGTTACTTCTAGTTTCATTATATTCTCAATTTTTTTTTTTATTTATTTGAAATAAACAGCTAGTTTTTAGTGGAAGTAGAAGCGAGATTAATTTTGATAAATGTGTTTTATATTTGATGTGTTGATTGAGATAGTCAAGAGAGTTGTTTGTCAACATATGATGATTATTTGTTGTGTGTAAAAAAAGCTTGTACTAGATACAAAGTAAGCAATTATTTTGATATAAAACATGCGGCTACATCTAAATTATCTTGTTAGGAACTTTTTAGAAGTTTCTATATGTAGTATAAAAGCCAAAGCAAGGAAGAAAAGTCTCATGTTTAGCTTTTTGTTTGTGTATTTGATCCTTTTGCTTTCTAATGTGACTCTTAGTTTTGTTTGCTTTGTATTCAGCTTTCTTATTTTGTCTTAGTTAAGGATGTATATTCATCATTTTCCTGCCGAAGTTTGCAACAGTTAATTTAACATAATCTTAATCTTAATGTTTTATATTGCATGTATGCTCTATGTTGATATATGGATCTTTCTGGGTTGCTCAGATTCAGACCTTTTTTACATTTGCTGCTGATCCTGATTTCCTGGAGAACGACATTCGCGCAAAGCCGGATCTTGATGCTCTTGGTTCCCTTGGCGATGAAGGTTGGTATTGTGTTAGAGCAATCCTGTGGGCTGCCAACTATGAATTACCGAAAACTGTAATTGCCTCGCGCAATCCTGTGTTCAACAAAGCAGGGGTGATAATGGCTTGTGGCGCATCGCTGCACTGGGAAGACGGGAAGGTGGCAACCTTCTATTGCTCCTTCATGGCCAACTTGGCAATGGACATAACTGCCGTTGGAACAAAAGGAACTCTGCATGTTCATGACTTTATCATCCCTTATGAAGAGAAAGAGGCATCGTTTTATGCAGCTTCTGAGTCAGGTTTTGATGACCTTGTGACAAAATGGGCTTCTCAGCCAAGCAAGCATACAGTAAACACTGATCTCCCTCAGGAGGTTCTTATGGTAAGAGAGTTTTCGCAGTTGGTGACCGAAATCAAATTCAAGAACTCGAAACCTGAGACGAAGTGGCCAACAATTAGTAGGAAAACACAGCTGGTCTTAGATGCTGTGAAGGCTTCAATTGAAAAGGGCTTTGAGCCTGTTCAAATTCAAGAATGAAGGAGCTTGTACCTTGCTGCTTAAGTCACGCTTATTTTTTCCTTCATTCTGTTCAAGACATTGCAAAAATCTGTTCTTAAAAACATTGTGAACTCGTTGCTTGTGTATTTCAATGGTGGTGATGGTGAATGAACACAACTTTCATTGTTTACTTCTTTCATTTTAGGAATCTCAGTTTCCTATATCAACAACTAGTTTTAAGAGTTCAGCATCTATGTGAAGAGATTGAAAAAACTAATTTTGATATTGTTTTACACTGAAAATAATGCTTTTTTCTTGTAACAACTTATTACATTTTGCCTTCATTTATGACCGGATCCTGTAGCTCTTGCTCTAATAATTCAATTTAGAGAATTGGCGATTTGATCTACTCAAAAAGTTAAAAATGATGGTATATATATGAATTGGTGTGTGCTGCACCATAATTATCTTGTTGCTTTACAGAACAGGTCATAAATAATTTGTCATGTAGAACTCGGGGGGTGACAATGAGACGGGTTTTTACCCTTTCCGACCCTGTTCCACCCAACAATAATAATTCGCATAGAACTCGCTCTACTCCTTCCCGCAGGTAGTAAAAAGTTGACTCTTAATCTGCTTCTTCGGAAACTCTCCTCCCTCTATAATTATTCAATCCAATAAATAAAATTAAATTTTAAAATTTATATAACTCTCATCATATACATAATATAAATTAAAGTTAAAATTTAAATATAATACAATATTAATAATTATTTTATTAATTATTTTATATATATTATATATTAAAATTATATATATTTATATATATACCGAGACAGATAAGAGCGGGTATTACTTAAACCCGTCCCATCCCGCTCAAGATCTTGTTCCATTAAAAATCCGTTCCGAGCGAGTAGGGGCGAGTGGATACTCACGGATTCGGGTAGTATTATCATCCTTATATAAAAGTGCTTATAACATTAATATGTGAGAAAGTTTAGGTGACTAATTTTTTTAGTTAATATATAGTTAATTATATATTTTTTTTGCTCCCTATTTTTGCATAAAAGAAAGTAAGAGCCCTAAATGGCAATAATTCTTCAACAGGGAGGCAGATCTGGAGGTGGAGGAAGTAAACTTTCATCGCATCCTTCTCCATTCTTCACAATGAACACAGTTTCCATTCCCCAAGTCAGGTGCCGTTCTAAGTGGCAATGCACAAACCACACTCCTAAATTCATCAATACAAGTGTTCAACCAACAATTAGTTTCAGTTCTCAACATAGGTGTAGAAAAAAATAGATAAGAGCAATTAAAATTGAATTGTGTTTCATATACATATTTTGTTTCATAAATTGAACTAACTTGCTAATTGTTACTCTCTTTTCTTTCTATTAGATAGCACATAAACTAACTAAGCCTAGCAAGGCAAAATGATGGGATTTTTAAAAAAATAAATTGATTATTTACTGATATATGCTTCTATAAAAATATTTTTTCTTTTTTTTTTTCTTTTTCCATGAAGAGTGAATACCGGAAAGTAAATATTTTTTTATAACTTCCACTTGTTCGAGTGAGTTAACTACTTAGTCAACTCAAATTTATTATAAGAAATTTAATACTTTTTTTTTTGTTTTTCACGATGTTTCCACAGATCAAGAATTAATCCGTTGCTAATCTGAGTTTTATTTAAGAGTTAGTCGCTGGCTAATGGATTGCTACATGCACAAAACTTAATCTATTATGAGAAAGTAAATAGACTTTCGGTTTGGGCCTATGACCAAAAAATGGATTGGACTCTATTAATTTATATCTGTAGTTAAATTAATTCATTAATTCGTTTAAACAAGTGATTCATCTTATACATGCAATAAGCAACTAAATAAAAAGAGTTGAAGCTTGAACAACCAACTTGTATTTATTGGTGCTTAAGTGACCGCTTAAGCAATAGTCGACAATTCTTGGATATACATTACAAGAACAATATAGCCAAATCTGGTAAACCTCTTCAAATAAAGTAAGAGAAAGCATAGAAAGATCAACCTGAAGATTGTGATGAAATAAGACTTGGATTTGAGACATTATTATTGTTAACTGATGATAAAAGACAACACCACTCTGAATTAAGCTAACTAGAGTCACTAATTAATCCTGAATTTGAACAGGCTCAAGACCATTATCAATTGAAGCCTTCACAGCATCCACAACCAGTTGTGTTTTCCTGCTAATAGTGGGCCACGTATCCTCCGGTTTTGAGTTATTGTACTTAATTGCCCCAACCAAACGTGCAAATTCACTAATCAAAAGTGCCTCTTGAGGGAGATCAGTGTGAACTACATGTTCACTTGGATTTGGAGCCCAGCCAATCGAAAGCTCAACCCAATCAGAGTTTGAGCTTGTTGAAAACTTGGCCTCTTTCTCTTGGTTAGGAATGGCATAATCATGAACACGCAATGACCCTTTTGTCCCCATTGCAACTATGTCCATTGACATGTCCGAGAGAAATGAACAATAGAAGGTTGCTACTTTGTCATCTTCCCAGGATAGAGAAGCAGCACAAGCTAGAATGACACCAGCATCATTGTATGTGGGTTTGTGCAATGCTCTTGCTGTTTTAGGTAACTCATAGTTTGAAGCCCAGAGAATTGTGCCTATACAATAGAACCCAATGTCACCAAGTGCACCTAGAGCATCAAGATCTGGCTTCACTCGAATGTCATTCTCTAGAAAGTAAGGAGTAACTCCATAAGAAAAGGTGGAGTGGACCTATTATCATGTAACAAACAAAGAAATCAGTAAGTAGATATGAACCATATGCACTTACATAGGTTAGTGGTCTTGAAGGATCAAAGATTACTTGCTTGTCAATTTGGTTTCAAAAATCATACATTTTAAATTTATCATTCAAAAATCGCATCACAAAAAGATTTATGTCATGTGTCATCGACTAACTCACGAAAAAAACATCTATTCAAAATGGTATTTTTCAAGAACCAATTTAAAACATTTGATATCTGTTGAAACTTGAAACATAAGAAAAATATTAGGAGGTGATCAAAATTTATTGTTTTTTGTCATCACTTAACTATCAACTCAATTTTTTTAGTCTAATTATTTTAGTTTAGTAATTCAATAACATGTTAATTTCATACTTTTAAAAAAATAATAAATTCTGATGCAGCATTCCTCTAAACATAATATTTTTAAGAAATATTTTGAATATTAACTCGTACAAAATATATACACACAAACAAAAAGAGGAAGGTAATTTAGGTGCTTTTTGGAAAAGTTTCTTTTTTTTTTTATGATAAAGTGGTGTCATTACAGTATACGCAGTCTTGGTATAAAAAATCATTTTTCTAAATCATTTTTTTTCTTGGTATAATAAATGGAAGTCAATTTTAAACACAAGACCGGGGCTATTACTCACAAAATCCACTGCTATAATGGAAGTCAATTTTATCCATTTTCTTTAAATAATTGAATGGAATTAGTATAATAGAAAGTATAGGTAAAGCATTATTGTTCATAATGTTCATATATATACCGATTGAAGGCGACCAAAGTGATTTGGATCTGAGATGAAGTGAAACATTTTGGTGGTCCTAGGGTGGTGCAGCCACATGGTATCATCCATGAACTGCACACCGTTGGATCTACAAGCCTCCAAGATCTTATCGAGATCGGAAACGCTGAGAGCCACCGGAGTCTCAAGCAGGATGTGCTTCTTCCTCTGAGCAGCAAGCACCGCCCACTTCACATGTAAGCTTGTTGGAAGTGGCATGTAAACCGCATCAACTTCAGGGTCTTCTACAACCCCTTCGTATGAACCATAAACCTTAATTAACATAAAGTAATTAACCATTAGTAACATATATAGTCCAATTAGTTAGTTAATTAATTGAAGAAAGAACCTTAGCATTGGGTGGGAGGCCATTGGAGGCTGCAAACTTGGTGGCTTTATCGAGGGAACGGCTTGCGACGGCGACGATGGTGGCGTTGGGAGCGAGAGTTATGGCTCTGGAGACCTTCCTAGCCACGTCAGCGCAACCAACGATTCCAAATCGTACTGGACTTGCTTCTTCTGCCATTGTTGTTGACTTAGTTAGCTTGTTGTTGTGTAGATCTTGCTGCTTCTAACGTATGGTTGTTAATGGAATCTAAATCATATCGTCGTATATTATTTTATCAGGGAAATGATTTTGTTATCAGAGATTAGAGATTGTGGTTAAGACTTAAGAGACAACAACAACAGAGATAATTATATTTAACCATTTTCACTTCAATCAGTGCTATCTAGCCGAACACGTGTTCTTGTTTCTACAAAATAGCTAATATTTTATAAGATTTCCACCGGTGCACCCAACAAAAATTTCCACCAAAGTAATAACCTAAATATTTATTAATTAACTTTGATTGTATATATTATACGTTTAATTAGTTTCATTCAATTTTCAATTAGTTCATGTACTTTTTTTATTTTAATTAAATTTTTATATTATATCAAATTTTGTATTTATGTCCTTATTATAACAAATGTTAGAATAACGAAATATTTATTAAATAAAATAAAAGATTCAGTCAAATATTAAGTATATTCATTTTATTTAACAAAATATTAAATCTTTTTAATATTTTTATCATATTAGGAACTTAATTATAAAAGTTAATATAATATAGGAACTCAATTAAAAAGAAAAAGATATAAGAATCTAATTAAAAATTTGATAAAATTATAGAGACTGACAGTATAATTAAATTTATATTATATAATACAAATGCAATTGAGATAAAAAAAGCTCATACACATACAAAAATTAATTATTAAATCTATTATTATATATTTATATATAAATACATGTGTTATTTAATTTATTTTTATATAAATTTTATATTTTAATATATATTTTATACTAATAATTGATTTAATAATTAATTTTTATGTATTTTTAATATGGTTGATTGAAATAACCTTTTTCACTAGAAAGAGTATAGGTAGACAATGAGAATACTAAATAATGTGAACAATGATAGATCAGATGTTCAATTCAATAGGTATGCAGATGATTATGTTCATTATTTTTAATTGGATGGTTATTTCTTTTGAATGTTCAATTCACCAAGTATGCAGATAATTATTCTAATATTAATATTTTTTGGTGACTGATCCTAATATTAATGTTTAGAAAGTAATTTAGGAGTGGAATATTTTTTAATTTTATTGGGTCATTTCTAAAACTCATTGTTCATATTATTTACAAAAGTCATTATCTACCTAGTAAAATTTAAATGCTTCCGTTATGTGTTTTTATGAAACATTAACAGGCGAAGTATTTATTATTTTACATTTTTATTTATATTATATTTTAAAAAACAACCAATATTTCATTTTTAATCGATGTAAAATTACTAAATTAAGCAATGTTATTAAATTATTTGGGTTCCATAATTAATGATGGTAGATTCAAATTTTATAAAATAAAAATTCATCTTTTTTTATAGTCCTCTTTGCTTAATTTTCTTTATAACATATAGATGTGTACATATAAGTATAAATTGCATGTTATTATATAGTAAATTTTTTTTCCCGTAGATATAGAATATCTTCACAAAATGTTTCAATCTCATATTTAAAATTAATTCTAAAAATTCAATGATACAATATTTTTTTATATTCTCTATGATCATTATTATTCCATAATAGTTAGGAATTAGGATCGGATTTCATTTTTTTAAGAGAATGAAGAAGAACAAATCAACAAACATTCAAAACAATTCAACATTATTATTCTCACGTAGAAAGGTCAACATAACTTTGATGATAATGCCACGTAGCTAAAGACTCAACCCCATGATGAAAAGTTAACAACGTAATTATTGAGACGTTAACTATATAATAAGATAATACCCCACCACTTCAAATAAATTAACTAAACTTAACCCTTAATTTCAACAGGCTCAAGGCCATTGTCAATTGAAGTCTTCACAGCATCTATGACCAATTGTGTTTTCCTACTAATTATTGGCCACGTGTCCTCCGGTTTTGAGTTATTGTACTTAATTGCCCCTACCAAACGTGCAAATTCCTTCACCATATGTGCCTCTTGAGGGAGATCATTGTAAACAACATGTTCACTTGGATTTGGAGCCCAACCTAAAGAAAGTTCCACCCAATTAGAGTTTGAGCTTGTTGAAAACTTGGCCTCTTTCTCTTGATTAGGGATAACATAATCATGAACGCGCAATGACCCTTTTGTCCCCATCACAATAATATCCATAGACATATCCGTAAGAAAGGAACAATAGAATGTTGCTACTTTGTGATCTTCCCAAGATAAAGAAGCACCACAAGCTAGAATGACACCAGCATCATTGTATGTGGGTTTGTGCAATGCTCTTGCTGATTTAGGTAACTCATAATTTGAAGCCCATAAAATTGCTCTCACACAATACCAACCAGTGTCACCAAGTGCTCCAAGAGCATCAAGTTCTGGCTTCACACGAATATCATTCTCTAGAAAATAAGGACTAACTCCATAGGAAAAAGTTGCATGTACCTGTTATTAATTAGTTGATGAGTTACAAACAAATGATGACAAAATTGTATAATAACAATAATTTTTACTGACACTACATATATAATGTACTATTTGCATCCATTCAACAATATATGCATCTATAAGAAAAAAAAACAATATATGCAATCAAATTCTTTTATCTAAATCAAAATATATGTTATTTCTTAATATTGTATTAGAGGAATATTAAAAAGCTAATCGAATTTATTTTTGGCTAATAGTTAATTATTAATATTTAAAAAAAATAAATTAAAAATATGTAGTCAGATTATTAATTAATTAAAAAAATTAAATTAAAAATAAAAAATGTGTTAATTAAAAATAATAAATTCTCTTGCTCATGCTTGAGCATTTCTCGTTATATTACTATTGTAATAGTAAGTTTCTTTCAACCTTTCTCTCTATAGAAGAGGTAATAAACTGATTATAAAAATTAATTGTGCAATATTATCATCAATATAATCAGTATATATACATATATAATATATATATATATATATATATATATATATATATATATCCCCATGAAATTAAAGATATATATTTGTGAATATTAATAATGAATATATACCGATTGAAGGCGTCCAAACTGTTGAGGATCTGAGAGGAAGTGAAACATTTGAGTGGTCCTAGGGTGGTGCATCCACATGGTAGCATCCATGTATTGCAAACCGTTGGATTCACACGCCTCCAAAATCTTGTGAAGATCATGAACGTTGAGAGCCACAGGCTTCTCAAGCAGCAAGTGTTTCTTCTTCTGAGCAGCAAGCACAGCCCACTGCACGTGCAAGCTTGTTGGAAGTGGCACGTACACAGCATCAACTTCAGGGTCATCTATAACATCTTCGTATGATCCATAAACCTTTATGCCACAACATGTTTCAAAAATTAAAGTGATCATCATTAATTAATTGTAATAATCTCAAACAAATTCTAAACTAATATGTGTTATAGTGAAATTTTGGTACATTTAATGATTTTGTTACTATAGTTTATATCATAGAGTGAGTATTGTAACGAAAATTTAACAAAAAAGAATTAATAAAAAATAGTTAGAATTTATTTTATTTAATTTTTATTAATTATTATTACAACAATAATTAATGAAATGTTTTAAACTTATTATAAGTTGTTTTTATGTAGATATATATATATATATATATATAGAGTTAAGACCTTAGCATGGGGTGGGAAGCTGTTGGAGGCAGCGAACTTGGTGGCCTTGTCGAGAGAGCGGCTTCCGACGGCGTAGAGGGTGGCGTTAGGGGAGAGGGTTATGGCCCTTGAAACCTTCCTTGCTATCTCAGCACACCCAAGTATCCCAAAGCGTATTGGTGCTGCTTCTTCTGCCATGATTGGATTTGGAGTAGTGTTAGTTTTAGTTTTAGGCCTTAGATATATATGGTTCTTTCGGTATCATTAGGGTTGCTTTATAACGTGGTTGATGCCCCTTTGTGAACAAGTAGTCAATACAATAATATATACAAAAATATCTAAAAAATATCAGAATTTATTGTTTTTCTCTAATAATTAATAATATTTAAAAATATAAAATAAAAAAAGTTAAATTATTAGATGAAAAATTAAATTAATAACTAAAAATAGAAGATAAAAATAATGAATTCTATTAGTATTTGAGTTCTTTTACAAGGGTCTAATAAGTATATTCCTGGAAGCATGTAGATTCTTCTTAATAGTCTTCACAAGGGTTTAACAAAATTCTTGTCTAGCCCGCGACTCGACTTCCTTTCCTTTCCTCACAAAAAGTTCAGCCAAACACCCATATGTTGATTTAACAAGTGAACCCATCGGTAGGTTACATGTTCCCTTCAGCACTGTGTTAATACACTCAGAAATGTTGGTCGTCATATGCCCATATTGACGGCCTCCATCCCAATATTATGTCCATAGCTCCAACCCAATAATCCTATCACACCAATCAACCATGGCCAGTGACAAATCTAGAAAATTTTGATAGTGGGGGCAAAAATATATATATTTTTATAATAAAAATATTATGTGTACATAAAAATTAGTTATCAAATTATTTAATAATTATTATGTATTTGTATATAAATATATGTATTATTTAATTTATTTTTAATGTGTATTTTTTATTTCAATATATATACGCAGGTAGTTATTTTCGATGTAAATATAACATGATTAGTTTTTATAATATCTAATTTTACAAATTAAAACACTAAAATAATCATTTATAAATAGGATAAAGTATATTTTCTGTCCTTAAAGTTTGACAAAAGTTTTAAAAATATCCCTATGTTTTATTTTGTTTCAATTTTGTCCCAAAAGTTTTCGATTTGTATCAAATATACCCCTGAACGGCTAATTTTTCAAAAAATTTAAGATCGATTCAACAACAATTTCATAAGAACAACCCCTCAACACAAGCAAATCAAGTATAATTTTCATGCATTATTGTTATATTGGCCTTAAGTTTTTTGAAAATTTAGTTTCCGAGAGTATATTTGATGCAAATCGAAAACTTTTGGGACAAAATTGAAACAAAATAAAACTTAGGGGTATTTTTAAAACTTTTGCCAAACTTCAGGGACAAAAAATATACTTTACCCTTATAAATATCTGTCTTTTTATATAGGATAATGCTACATATTCATATTTTTTTGTTAACCAAGTCCAATCAAATTTGTCTAAGACAACAAAAATCAGTTATGACTAATATTATTTTAAATTTTATTGTTTAACTTGGTTAGACTTAGTTCATAAAAAGACTTGGATGTGTAGTATTTCTTTTACATATATATAAGTAAATACTTATTTAAAAATTTACTTCTTATACAATTAGAAGTCAATTCTTATTGAGATTCATAGTTGAAAAATTTTTTTCAATTAATGTAGTTACAGAAAAAATTAAAACTAATATAAAAAAAAAAAGATAAATAACACTCTTTCAAGTTAATTTCTAAGAAAAAGCACAAATTTCATTTAAATTGAGAATTGATCATTCTAATGACATCTAATATAAAACTTTTAAATTGACTATGAAGTACCAAAAGTTGAGTAAAAACTTATTGTGGGGGTCAAATTTAATAATTTAGTGGGGCAAATAAATATTATTATTATATACTACTCAAAAAAATTTCAAATCGTAGTGGGGGCGATTGTCCCCACACTCGTATACATACATCCGTCCCTGACCATGGCAGGATCATCCTTCCGCATGATATCCATGTAATACCGATACTCCTCCTCAGTCTTCGCATATGCGGCATTCACGAGGATCTTCCGGGTATCCTTAGACTTGAAAGATAGTGCGAAGTTAGCGGCGATGTGTCGTACACAGAATGCACGATATGCGGTTGGTGGGAGCCACCCACCGTCTTCCACAAGCAGGGCAGCCTTGATGGCGTTGTGCCGGTCAGAGATGACTAAAATGCCTGGCTGGGGAGTCACATACTGATGAAGGTGACTAGGGAAAAACTTCCACGAATTTGTATTTTTGCCTTTGACTAACCCGAATGCTACATGAAGAATGTTCGAGTTTTTATTTTGGGCAATAGCCATTAACAGGGTACCTCCATACTTTCCATATAAATGAGTACCATCGATGGATATCAGTAACTTGCAATACTTGAATGCCTCAATACAAGGAGGAAATGTCCAAAATAATCGATGAAAGAAAACCTTCGTTCCATCCACCATATTACCTGACCTCACTGGTGAAGTGTGCCTGGCATATACAACTGAATCCCAATGATCCACCTTGGTATGTGGTTATAAAACTCCTCCCAATCTCCATATATCTGAGCAACGGCCTTCTGCTTGGTCATCTAGACCTTCCTGTAGCTAGATTTGAAACCAAACTTTGACGACACCGCATCCTGTAATACCTTAATGGAGACTGATGCATCCGCCATGACCAATGATAGAACTGAAGCACAGATGACATGATAATCGAGCTGTCTGTGATCAGTCGATATCTCAGTTTCTAGACATACATGTGTGTGGTCCGTTGTACTTTCTAACTTCCCAGTAGCCTTTCCTCTGCCTCATAGTCATATGTATCAACTAGTTACATCCATTCCCGAACTGAACACACTTCCCATGATACTTCAATGCATCGGACTCAAACACTTTATATTCTACACCACGACGAATATTATAACTCTTGATTGTCAGCATAGCTTCGTCTTTGGTTTCGAACCGTTGCCTGATTTCAAACTCATCCATGCCAATCATACTAAGCCTGTCTCCGTGAATAGTAGGGTGCTGCTGATCTACAAATGCAGGCTGGTTCATTGCATCAAGGTCCAAAGTGAAAAAGTGTCGAGGGTACTGCTGCAAGTGCAGCTCCCATCGCAACTGTGAGCTATCCGAAGCTACGCCCATCACCCAAGTCTCCTGCCAGAACGGGCAAACCAGCCGCAAATGATGGGGATGAGACAAAGGGAGTCACCGGTTGCCCAGTTGGAATGGCGGTAGAACTTCCTTCTCTGACGCCAGTTGGCGGATTCGGAGCGGATCTGCCATTTTCTAGGATTTTCTAAGATTTTCTAGGGTTTTTTAGGGTTTTGAAGGGTTTTCTAGGAATTTCTAGGAACTTCTAGGATTTTCTATGATTTCTTTAGGGTTTTCTAGGGTTTTCGAGGGTATTCTTACGGTTTTCTTGGGTTTTTTAGTGTTTTCTAGGATTTTCGAGGGTTTTTCTCGGGTTTTCTAGGATCTTCGAGGGTTTTTTTGGGTTTTCTATGATTTTTTTAGGCATTTTCAAGGGTTTTTTAGGGATTTCTAGGAATTTCTAGGGTTTGCTATGGTTTTCTTATGGTTTTCTAAGGTCTTCGAAGGTTTTTTTTAGGGTTTTACTAGGGTTTTTTAGTGTTTTATAGGTTTTTGACGGTTTTTTGCGGTTTTCTAGGGTTTTTTTAGGGGTTTTCTTAGATTTTCTTGGGATTTCTAGGATTTTCTATGATTTTTTTAGGGTTTTCTAGGGTTTTCGAGGGTTCTCTTAGGGTTTTTTAGTGTTTTCTAGGGTTTTTAAGGGTTTTTCTCGGGTTTTCTAGGGTTTTCGCGTGTTTTTTGGGACTTTCTAGGTTTTTTAGGATTTTTCTCCGATTTTTAGGGATTTCTCGAAATTTCTAGGGTTTTCTATAGTTTTCTTAGGATTTTCTAGGGTTTCAAGGGGTTTCTTAGGTTTTTCTAGGGTTTTTTAGTGTTTTCTAGGGTTTAGGAGGGTTTTTCTTAGATTTTCTAGGATTTTTTAGGAATTTCTAGGATTTTCTATATTTTTCTAGGGTTTTCGAGGGTTTGCTTAGGGTTTTCTTGGGTTTCTTAGTGTTTTATAGGGTTTTCAAAGGTTTTTTTCGGATTTTCTAGGATTTTCGAGGGTTTTACTCTGGATTTCTAGAGATTTCTAGGAATTTCTAGGTTTTTCTATAGTTTTCTTAGAATTTTCTAGGGTTTTCAAGGGTTTTCTTAGGGTTTTCTAGAGTTTTTTAGTGTTTTCTAGGGTTTTCGAGGGTTTTTCTCCGATTTTCTAAGATTTTCGAGGGATTTTTGGGATCTTCTATGATTTTTTAGGGTTTTCGAGAGTTTTCTAGGGTTTTCTATGGTTTTCTTAGGGGTTTCTAGGGTTTTCGAGGATTTTCTAGGGTTTTTTAGTGTTTTCTAGGATTATCTTAGTGTTTTCTAGGTTTTTGTAGAATTTTCTAGGATTTTCTAAGATTGTCTAGGGTTTTTAAGGGTTTTGTGGGGTTTTCTAGGAATTTCTAGGTTTTTCTATAGTTTTCTTAGGGTTTTCTAGGGTTTTCGAGGGTATTCTTACAGTTTTCTTGTGTTTTCTAGGGTTTTCGAGGGTTTTTCTCGGGTTTTCTAATATTTTTGAGGGTTTTTTAGGGTTTTCTAGGATTCGTTTAGGGATTTTCAAGGGTTTTCTAGAGATTTCTAGGAATTTCTAAGGTTTTCTATAGTTTTCTTAAGTTTTTTTAGGGTTTTCAAATGTTTTCTTAGGGTTTTATTTGTGTTTTTTGGCGTTTTCTATGGTTTTTTAGTGTTTTCTAGGGTTTTCGAGGGTTTTTTTGGGTTTTCTAGGGTTTTTAGGAATTTCTCGAGTTTTCTAGGTATTTCTAAGGTTTTCTATAGTTTTCTTAGGATTTTCTAGGGTTTTCGAAGGTTTTTTATTGTTTTATAGGGTTTACGAGGATTTTTGAGGTTTTCTAGGGTTTTTGGGGGGTTTTCTCTGGTTTTCTAGAGATTTTTAGAAATTTCTAGGATTTTCTATAGTTTTCTTAGGGTTTTCGAGGGTTCTATTAGGGTTTTCTAGGGTTTTTTAGTAATTTCTAGGGTTTTTGGGGTTTTTAGATTTTTCTCGGGTTTTTTCGGATTTTCTAGGGTTTTTTAGTGTTTTCTAGGGTTTTTCTCGGGTTTTCGAGAGTTTTTTGGGATTTTCTAGGATTTTTCTCTGGTTTTCTAGGAATTTCTATGAATTTCGAGGGTTTTCTTTGTTTTTTTAGGGTTTTCTAGGGTTTTCGAGGGTTTTCTTAGAGATTTCTAGGTTTTTTAGTGTTTTCTAGGATTTTCAAGGATTTTTCTCGGGTTTTCTAGGGTTTTCGAGGGTTTTTCGGATCTCCTATTATTTTTTAGGGTTTTTATCCGGTTTTTTAGGGATTTCTCGAAATTTCTAGGAACTATAGTTTTCTTAGGGTGTTCTAGGGTTTTCAAGGGTTTCCTTAAGGTTTTCTAGGGTTTTTTAGTGTTTTCTATAGTTTTTTAGGGTTTTTCTCAGATTTTCTTGGGTTTTAGAGGGTTTTTCATGGATTTTCTAGGGTTTTTTGGGGTTTTTCTCGGGTTTTCTACAGATTTGTAGGAATTTCTAGGGTTTTCTATGGTTTTCTAGGGTTTTCGAGGGTTTTCTTAGGATTTTCTTGGGTTTTTTAGTGTTTTATACGGTTTTCAAGGGTTTTTCTCGGATTTTCTAGGGTTTTCGAGGGTCTTTTGGGATTTTCTAGAGTTTTTCTTTGGATTTCTAGAGATTTCTAGGAATTTCTAGGGTTTTCTAAGGTTTTCTTATGTTTTTCTAGGATTTTCAAAAGTTTTCTTAGGGTTTTCTATAGTGTTTTAGTGTTTTCTAGGGTTTTCGATGGTTTTTTTCCGGTTTTCTAGAGTTTTCGGGGGGGAGGGCGTTTGGTATTTTCTAAAGTTTTTCTCGGGTTTTCTACGAATTTCTAGGATTTTTTAGGATTTTCTATAGTTTTGTTAAGGTTTTCAAGGATTTTCGAGGGTTTTCTAGGTTTTTTAGTGTTTTCTAGGGTTTTCTTAGGTTTTTCTAGAATTTTCTAGGATTTTCTAAGATTTTCTAGTGTTTTTTAGGGTTTTGAAGGGTTTTCTAGGGATTTCTAGGAACTTCTAGGGTTTTCTATGATTTTCTTAGGGTTTTCTAGGGTTTTCGAGGGTATTCATACGGTTTTCTTGGGGTTTTTAGTGTTTTCTAGGGTTTTCGAAGGTTTTTCTTGAGTTTTCTAGGAATTTCGAGAGTTTTTTAGGGTTTTCTATGGTTTTTTTAGGGATTTTTGAGGGTTTTCTAGGAATTTCTAGGAATTTCTAGGGTTTTCTTAGGTTTTCGAAGGTTTTCTTAGGGTTTTACTAGGGTTTTTTAGTGTTTTATAGGATTTTCGAGGGTTTTTTGGGGTTTTCTAGGGTTTTTTTAGGTTTTTCTCTTGTTTTCTAGGGATTTCTAGGAATTTCTAGGGTTTTCTATAGTTTTCTTAGCGTTTTTTAGGGTTTTCGAGGGTTCTCTTAGGTTTTTCTATGGATTTTTAGTATTTTCTAGGGTTTTCGAGGGTTTTCTAGTGTTTTCGAAGGTTTTTTGGAGTTTTCTAGGTTTTTTAAGGTTTTTCTTTGGTTTTCAAGGGATTTCTAGGAATTTCTATGGTTTTCTATAGTTTTCGAGGGGTTTTCTCGGGTTTTCTAGGGTTTTCGAGGGTATTTTGGGGTTTTCTTGGGTTTTTTGGGTTTTTCTCTGGTTTTCTAGGGATTTCTAGGAATTTCTAGGCTTTCGAGGATTTTCTTATGGTTTTCTAGTGTTTTTTAGTGTTCTCTCGGGTTTTCGAGAGTTTTTCTAGTATTTTCTAGGGTTTTCGAGGATTTTTTGGGGTTTTTTAGGGTTTTTTTAGAGTTTTTATCCGGTTTTTTAGGGATTTCTCGAAATTTCTAGGGTTTTCTATAATTTTCTTTGGGTTTTCTATAGTTTTCAAGGGTTTTCTAGGATTTTTTAGTGTTTTCAAGGGTTTTCTAGGGTTTTCGAGGGTTTTTTGAAATTTTCTAGGGTTTTTAGGGGTTTTTCTCTGGTTTTCTAGAGATTTTTACGAATTTCTAGGGTTTTCTTTGGTTTTCTTAGGATTTTCTAGGGTTTTCGAGGGTTTTCTTAGGGTTTTCTAGGGTTTTCGAGGGTTGTTCTCAAGTTTTCTATGGTTTTCGAGGGTTTTTTGTGATTTCCTAGGGTTTTTTAGTGTTTTTCTCCGGTTTTTTTAAGGGATTTCTCGAAATTTCTTGGATTTTCTAGGGGTTTCAAGGGTTTTCTTATGGTTTTTTTAGGTTTTTAGTGTTTTCGAGGGTTTTCGTGGGGTTTTTCAGTGATTTTCTACGGTTTTTGAGGTTTTTTAGGGTTTTCTAGGAGT